>NC_047046.1:34156127-34459612 GCF_011762595.2 Tursiops truncatus | reverse complement strand
AGGTATCAAACCTGTGTCCCCTGCATTGGAAGGCAGATTCTTATCCACTGCACCACCAGGGAAGCCCGGGACTAGGACTCTTATCAGAAGCCAAATCTCACCTAGTTATTAAATGAACTCGATTTAAACTAGATGAACTAGATCTAGATCTAAAATTAGATCTAGTTCTAATTTTGCCTGTACCCGGGCAATGGCCAAATTAAGCCAATGCAGTCAATGCCTTGCATCAGGACCTACAGGTTGTGAGGGGCCCACGTGTGCTCCCATCCAGGCTAGGGATAGGAGAGAATTGCTGGGGCTGACAGCCGATTCTGAAAAAGGACAATCCTGTGATGTGCAGCACTGGCCGCGGAGCTGGTGGGATAAGTCCCCACCCCCTGCTCAGATCCCTACCTACCACCCTGTCCCCCAGACTAGACTCCAGGCCACCAGGAAGGAGATGCATAATTCCACAGTGGCCTTGGCTTTCTGTAGCATGGTGCACTTGTGGCTGCAGAAATGGAATTAATTTCTGTTCTTTACCAGTTGCTCTATCTCCCTCTCCTCTTCTTTTTTTTTTTTTTTTGCGGTACGCGGGCCTCTCACTGTTGTGGCCTCTCCCGTTGCTGAGCACAGGCTCCGGACGCGCATGCTCAGCGGCCATGGCTCACGGGCCCAGCCGCTCTGCGGCATGTGGGATCTTCCCGGACCGGGGCACGAACCCGAGTCCCCTGCATCGGCAGGCGGACTCTCAACCACTGCGCCACCAGGGAAGCCCCCTCTTCTCTTCTTAATTGCCTCCCCCATCACAAGAATCTTCACCTTACTTATCCAAACCCTCTTCCTCTGTTTGTATTTTTTAAATATTTAGTGTCAAGAACTGTGAAGGCATATAATGGATATTATTCAGCCTTAAAAAGGAATGAGATCCTGATTCATGCTTACAACATGGATGAGTGTTGCAGACATCATGCTAAACGAAATAAGTCAGACACAAAAGGACAAATATTGTATGATTCCACTTACACGAGGTACCTAGGGTAGTTACATTTATAGAGACAAAGTGGAGTAGTGGTTACCACGGGCTTGGGGAAGTGGGAATAGGAGCTAAGTGTTTAATGGGTAGAGTTTCCATAAGGGATGGTGTAAAAGTTGTGGAGACGCATAGTGCTGAGGGTTGCACAGCAATGTAAATGTGTTGAATGCCACTGAACTGTGCACTTAAAAATGGTTAACATGGTAAATTTTGTTATGTAGATTTTATCATACACACAAAAAAACTATGAAGACTAAGCTTTTTTACCCTGCTTACAAGCTAACAAGTTAACCTACAGTTTCCTTGATGCTGACAAGACATGGGACTCCTGGGTCAGAGTCAAAGGACTCGCTACTCACAGCAATAGCAGAAGCCAAAGCACCAGCATATTCTTCACCAGTGTGACAACCCCACCCGCCCCGTTCCCCCAGGGCAACAGGAAGAGGCCCAGGTGACACCAGCACACACACTGGATTGCATTATGAGAGTGGAACTTTGAGCTTAGGGAACCTGAATATTTTATAAGGAGCAGTAAGCAGGCCTGCTCTTTGCTCCAGCGGCAGCCGTTCTCTTTATTATACTGGAGAGGGGGTGTGCCTGCCTTTGCCCTGGAGGGAGATACCGTCTCTATTTTCAAACATCCCTGAAAAGATAGCCTGGAACAAAGGGAAGCCAGAGGCTTTCTTGCAAGATGTGCAGAAACATGACAGACCCATGGAGAATTGTCTCCCAACAATCAACACAGGTTATTTTTACAAAAGCAATAACTTTTTTTCTTTTTTTTTTAAAGTGAGAACCAGACTAAAGAGTAACAGACGTGAATCTCCAGTTTCAATTTATTTTTAATTTCTTTTTAACAGTTTTATAGAAGAAAAATTTATTGTACATGCCATAAAGTTCATCCATTTTGAGAGTAAGGATCAGTGAATTTTAGTAAATTTATACAGTTGTGCAACCACCACCAAAATCCAGTTTTAAAACACTTCCATCACTGGAAAACTTCCCTCATGCCAGTTTGCAGTCAGCCCTTGGTCACTTCCACAACCCAGGCAACCACTGACCTGATTTCTGTCCCTACAGTTTAGCCTTTTCTGGAAATTTCATACAAATGGAATCATCTAATATGTAGACTTTTGTGTGTTTTTTTTAACCTCGTAAGATGTTTTTGAGATTCATCCATGTTGTTGCATGATTCAGCAGATGGCTTCTTTTTACTGCTGAGAAGTACTTCATTAAAAGACACACCATGTTTTGCTTATCTGTTCATCAACGAATCAACTTTGCATTGTGTCCAGTTTGGGGCTAGTATGAATAATGTCACCTTGAATTTTTAAATCTATTTTTCCTTATATAGTTAACCAAAGTTGGTGTAATAGATAACAGAAGTATCAAAACACTGACCAAAAAGTATTGCTATCTAACACTTATATAGTACTTACTATTTGCCAGGTGGTATTAAAAATGCTTTATATGTATTAACTTCTTTATTCCTGACAACAATTTATAAAGTAGATACTATTATTATAATACCTTTTTCATTAATGAGAAAAACTGAGTATAGAGAAGTTCAGTAACTTGTTCCAGGACAAACAGCTAAAATGTGTTAAAGCAAGGATTCAAATTCAGATAACCCATATCCAGAGTTCACATGTTAACCAGTACATAATATTCCCTTATAATTAAAACAAACCAATTCTGACAAGATTCTATAGCTTCCTCACCTCTTTTAATATTGCAGACACCATTTTCATATCTGATGCAGGCACATGTCTCCACGTATTAATTAATTGTGTTCTGTGTTCCCTTATTTTCTCTTTCATACCATAAGAGCCCCCTTTCCTCTCCTAGTCTACACTGAAGCAGAAACAAAGATGCAAAAACACAACAAATCACAGTTTCAGACTAGTAGTTTCAGATACAAGCTTACAGAGCTAGCTTTTCCTATCCTGCTCCCTAGATAAGACAGCCTAGAAAAAAGGAGAGGGAAAAGGCAGGGTAGTTACTAGAACAGGAAAGCAAAGATCAAAAGAAGGGCTGGGGTGATCCTCAACCTGGAAGGAAGTGGACCTTTGATGAAAAGAGCAAGGGAGCAGAGAGAAAGACAGGGAATAATTTTCTTCAAAAATGAACTCAACTTCGGAGACACTAAGTGAAGGAAGCCAGTCACAATGGACAAATGCTGTTGTATGATTCCACCTATATAAGGTACTGGGGTCAAATTCAAGGGAGAACAGTAGTTGCCAGAGACTTGGATGGCAGAGTGGAGGAAATGGGGAGTCATTGTTTAATGGCTAGAAAGTTTCAGTTGAGCATGATGAAAAAGTTCTGGAGATGGATGGTGGTGATGGCTGCACAACAATGTGAATGTACTTAATGCCACTGAACTGTGCACTTGAAAATGGTTACGGTGATAAATTTTATGCTAGGCATATTTCACCATAATTTTAAAAAATGGATTCTTCTGATTCGTCACTGTTCAGCATAGACAGTCCACCATTCAGCAGTCCTGGACACTGATAACCCCATTCCCCTCAACAGAGATGCAATACTTGGCCACCTGGTGGGGGGAGAAGAGCATGATGGGAGACCTGTGCCCCTCCCACGGGGGAACTCAACAGTCCTGGTTGGGACTCTCTCAATGAGGGCAGCAATGGACACAACATTATCACACTTGGTTCTCATCAGTGTGTACACACTATGTTCTACTTTGTCTAACAATTGATGAATGCATTGTACTATTTCACCATAATTTGTTACCTAGTCTCTAGGTGTTGGCCACATGGATATTTCCAGTTATTCACTAAGACTAGAAGTTAGAACCAAGAATTAGGAGCATCTTCATTTTCACCTCAGCTCTTTTACCACATCTATGTGTGTGTTCCCTTCAGAGGCAGCCTTTTAACCCCTCTGGTTCTGTTCTGTCATAGTTCTCCTAATGGAGTGGGATTGGAAGAGTGGTTCTCCATCCTGGCTACACATCAGAATCACCTGAGGAGTTTTTAAACCATCCTCAGGCTCAGGCCATATTCCAGGACAATTAACTCTGAATCTCTGGGCATGGGAGAATGAGTGTTTCTAAAAGCTCCTAAATGATTCTAATATGCAGCCCTAGAGGAAAAATAATCTCCTAGGTCTATTTTGGTTCTAAAATGATGAAATCCTCTGAATTAAAAAGGGAGCTATAAATATTTTATACAAATAAAGTTTTCCTTTCAATTACCTCCTTGGGAAGTATTTCCCCAGAAAGGAACTACAAATTGAAGGAAATGTTTTGTGAGAGTGCTATTTGGAACATTAGGCTAATCTATAATGCCACCTACCAAATATGAATGCACCCTTTCTTCATTGCTCCATCAACATTGGAACGTACAATTTTATTTCAGCAAGTTTAACAGATGTGAAATATATCTCGTAGCTATTTTTAAATGCATTTTTAAAATTCATGGTGAGGCCAGACATTTCCTTCAACATAAGCTATTTGGTTTTCCTCTTGTATGAGCTTCTTTTGACCTTTGACATGGAGATTGATTATTTTTCTTGAGATCATTATTAATCTGTTAATATAATAATAAATAAAAATTTTAAATAAGATAAAATAGCTACCATTAAACCTCCTGTGTACTAGATACTATATCATGCTTTACACATAGTATTTTATTTATTTCTTACAAAAACCCTACAAAGCAGTTATCATCCCCAAGTTATAAATGAGAAAACTAAGTTTCAGAGAATAACATTAGACAAGTTACCCAAGGTCACATAGCCAGCAAATAGTAGAGTTGGGATTTGAACCCAGTTCCATCTGGCTTTAGTGCTCCATTCTCTTTCCTGGACAGGAAAGCACTTAATGCCTGCTCTGCTCACAGCATCTGCTGATATTCTGCACCGTGTGATTCCTACTCTATGACCACAGGTGACGGGTCATTTCAAACCCAAAGGTTACTGATGTATATCCTGGCAGCAACCTATGATACATAGCCTGGGCCAAAAAGGTGAGTCAAGCCAATCACATTCCTAGCTTACAAATTTGATTTTGGAAATACTGAGTGTCAATACACTTACTAGAAGGACCAAAAGTCAAAAAAGCCTGAACCAAAAGATGCCAGGGGTATATCTGGGGTCAGAGAAGCCATGGCAAGCTGAAATTATGAGGGACCAGAAACTAAAATTAGCAGCGAAAGGCAGTTGGTAGAGAGAAAACACAGTAGATGCTCTTAAAGAAGCAGCAGGTCACTCAGAGAACAATCATTCGGCCCATGAGAGAGAAACAAGAGTCAATCCCTCAAGTTACTGAATCCAAAAAAAATGGTTCTGAAGAACGTAGGGGCAGGACAGGAATAAAGACGCAGATGAAGAGAATGGACTTGGGGACACAGGGAGGGGGAAGGGTAAGCTGGGACAAAGTGAGAGAGTGGCATGAACATATATACACTACCAAATGTAAAATAGATAGCTAGTGGGAAGCAGCCGCATAGCACAGGGAGATCAGCTCGGTGCTTTGTGACCACCTAGAGGGGTGGGATAGGGAGGGTGGGAGGGAGACGCAAGAGGGAGGAGATGTGGGGATATATGTTTACGTATAGCTGATTCACTTTGTAATACAGCAGAAACTAACACACCATTGTAAAGCAATTATACTCCAATAAAGATGTTTAAAAAGGATCTAAATAGAGAGAATTACTACAAGAATTAATATAGTAACATAAAAGACTTTATTCATTGTTATCCCCTGCCTTGGACAATAATTTTCATTGGCTTATATATCCAAACAAGAGCTAACCTGTCTGTGGCTAATCTGGTCACCTCAACTACCTATGTCCCAGGAGATTTTTCATTCTGGACCTAGCAGGCCATACAGAAGTTTGATAACATTCATCTGGTTGAGTTTCAACACAGGACTACATTCATCATTTAACCACTTCCTAAATCTCCCTTATTTTTTTCTATACCTTTGCCCAGAGTTCTTAAATAGGTTTACAGTTTTAACGTAGGTTTACTGCACACACATGACATGTCTGGCACTGTGCAAGGTACTGGGAATACAAACAGAAGAAGGTGCTCTTGGGAAGTATGTCTACCTTCTTATCATAGTTCTTTCTTTGTCCAGCAGTAAATAATGAATTGCGTAACACACAGTAAGACACCAAAGAATACTGACTTTGGGAAAGCCCCTTCAAACTTGACCTCTGGCTCGTCGACCTGTCAGGGATTCCTGGGTAGTGCTGCCAGACCAGTGCTTTAATGCTTTACTGAATCAGCACTTGAGGGACAATGCAAAAGGAGGTGTTCTGTGTTAAATGTTGACATGTTATATGAAATGGAATCTGCCCATAGAAATTACTTTCATTTACCATTATTTCTCCAGGAGAAAGAAGAACTCAGAATCAAAAGTTACAATACACTTACAGATGGCTGGTAAATCAGTTATTTTCCCAAGGCACTAACTTCAGTGGAATTAGGAAGTCTGCACAAGACCTTAGAGTCTCTTTTCCTGGGGAGAACAAAAAAAATAAGTCAATATTTGGGGTAACTATTCGCACTCCAAATTATTAACACAGTCATTCTTATCAATGATTAGCATGTGTCAACAATAAATACTCCTGCCTTTTCTATTCCCCAGCATATGACCTTGGGCAGGTTATTAACCTCTCTAAGCTTCAAGTTCCTCATCTGTAAAATGGAAATGACGGTAACTACCCTGCAGGGCAATGACTGAGAGTTAATAAAACACGTAGCCGAATGCCTAGCTCTGTAAATATAATAACAATAACAATTCATTAGTTTGTTAAAAGTATACACTGAGGGCTTCCCTGGTGGCGCAGTGGTTGAGAGTCCGCCTGCCGATGCTAGGGACACGGGTTCGTGCCCCGGTCCGGGAGGATCCCACATGCCGCGGAGCGGCTGGGCCCGTGAGCCATGGCCGCTGAGCCTGCGCGTCCGGAGCCTGTGCTCCGCAACGGGAGAGGCCGCAACAGTGAGAGGCCCGCGTACCGCAAAAAAAATTAAAAAAAATAAAAAAATAAATAAATAAAAAAAATTAAAAAAAAGTATACACTGAAAAACTTCTACTTAGCTAGTGTAAAACTAATATAGGATATGTTTACAAGTGAGTTGGAAAGCAAGTCAAACAGACATGAAAAAGCAGAGAACAATCAAAAATGATCTAATATTTTTGAGCGCAATAGGACGTTAAACGTGAGGTTCATGATATCTCAGAATTTTGGCAGACATCCCAGAGGCTGAGAATATTAGTTGTCAGAATATCTATTCAGGACATGTTCCAAGACTGTGAAATCAATTTTGTGACCCTTAGTTAATGTTCCTCCTCAGGAATTATAAGAGGCAAGATCAGTCTCTAGACCTGAGAGTTTCTAGAGAGACCAGCATCCAGAATTCTTTGGAGAGAGGTGTCAGGATTTTGCTCATCCATTCCACACACATTGTGTAGGGAGTGAGTGATTCTTCTCACAGCACTTTGAATACACCTTCAGCAGGTAACGTTGCTGGAGGAAAGCATACTGCCGGTTTAATTATTGTTCCATGGTAGGCCATTTGTCTTTTCTCTCTGGAAGTTTTTACTATTTTCCTTTACCCTTGATGTTCTGAAGTTTCACTGTGATGTGACTTGGCATAGATTTATTTCTATTTTTCCTGCTTCACATTCAGTGCACTTTCAACGCGAATAAAGATTTTTTGACTCTCTTTCAATACTGGGAAACTCTTAGTCGTTGTCTCTTTTAATACTGTTTCCCATCATTCCCATTTTTATCTTGTTCTGGATTTCCCATTAAATATACAATGGATTGTCAAAATATATCCTCCCTGACTCTTGACAGCTCTTTTATACTTTTATCTTCTTGTCTCTTTGTGCTGTTTTAGTGAATGCCTCTGTGCTGTCTTCTAATCCACTACCTCAAAACGTCCAAAACTGTAACTGTCATTTCCTACCGTCACCATACCCCACACTCCAAACTACTTCTCCCCCATGTTCCTCATTTCAGTGATTGTCAGTGTCATCTGTCAGAAATCCCGATTCTTCCTTCTCCCAGGCTATTCCTCTGAACTATCAGAGCAATTTTAAAATAACACAATTCTGCTCATATTAACCCCATACTTAAGACAGATCAGTGGTATCCTACTGACCTTCAGAAAATGACTTAGAGGCCATTTGGGATACAGTCTCTGCTTACTCCTTTAGCCTCATTGTTCTACCATTTTCCCCTTATATTCTACTTTCCAGCTCTTCATTCAGTCAATATGTATTTTTACTTACTGAGTGCCTGTAATGTGCTAATAATAATGACTGTTCTAGGTCTTGGGGATACTTCAGTAAACAAAGAAGCCTAAAAACCCTGTCTTCATGGAACTTAATAGGGAATATGTTCTGGTTTACATTTTAAAGGATTACTCTTTGGCAGTGTGGAAGTACCACATAGGGGGACGTGGAAGTAAGGAGACAAGTTAGAAGGCTATTGCAAAAATCCAGGCTTGAGAGAGGTTACCTTGCACTAAAATGGTAGTAAAGTTGGTGAGACTAAGTCATATTCCAATATATTTTGAAGGACTTAACCAATAGGTATGTGCTAATAACTGTTCTAGACCCTGGAGATACTTGGACTGAAAGACTGGATGAAGGTCATGAAAGAAAAAGCGGTGGCATAGAAGAGTCAAAGGTTTTTGACCTGAGCAACTTAAAGGATTGAAATGCCATTAACCAAGCTGGAGAAGACAACAGGAAGAGCAGGTTTTGGAGTCTGAAGGTTTAGATGCCTGGCAGACCTCCTCTTGGAAATGTCAAGTGAATATTTAGATACGTGAGTCTGGAGTGCAGGGCAGAGGTTTTGGCCAGAGATACACACTTGGGAGTGATCAGTGTCTAAGTAGTATTTAAAGCCATGAAAGTAGATAAGATCAGCTAGGGAAGGAGTGTCGACAGAAAAGAAAAGAAAGCCAAGCACTGAGTTCTGGGCTACACTGAGGGATTAGGGAAATTAGGAGGTATTGGCAAAAGACATTGAAGAGTAGCCGTAAGGAAGGAGGAAAACCAGGAGAGTGAGGCATCCTGGAAGCAAAGAAGAAAGTATTTCAAAGGTGAGGGAGTGATCACTCGGGCAATTGGCCATGATGACATGAAGGTCATTGGTGACCTTGATAAGCGCTTGTTGGTGGAGTGGCTGGGAAAATAAGCCTTATTATAGTGAGTTTAACAGAGAACTAGAGCCAGTGAGTATAGGTGACTCTTCTGAGGACTTTTATAAAGGGGAACAAAGAAACAGGACAATAGGTGGAGGAGGAAAGGGCATCAGAAAGAGGGTTTTTTTTTGGTGTTTGTTTATACTATAGCAGTTTTCTATTGCTGCTATAACAAATTACCACAAACCTAGTGGTTTAAAACAATACAACTTAATTTTCCTACAGTTGTGTAGATTAGAAGCCCAACTTGGGTCTCACTAGGCTAAAATCAGGCTGTCAGCAAGACTATGTTCCTTTTTAAAGACTCTAGGGGAGAATCTGTTTCCTCGTCTTTTCTAGCTTCTGGAGTTCATCCACATTCCTTGGCTCCTGGCCCCCTTCCTCCATCTTTAAAGCCAGCAATGTTACATCACTCTGAACATTCTTCCATGGTCACATCTCCCTCTGATTGTCATATTCTGCCTCCTTCTTCTACTTTTAAACCCTTGTGATTACACTGTGCCCATCGTGATAACACAGCATAAACTCCCTATTTTAAGGTCAGCTCATTAGCAACCTTAATTTCATTCTTAATTCCTCTGTTATGTAACCTAACATAGTCACAGGTTCTGGAATTAGGATGTGGGGAGCCTGCCATACATGCGATACATTACAGCTTACTTGTTGATGGGAATAACCCAATAAAGAGAGAGAGAACCTGATGACGCTGGGGAGGGCAGAATTGTTGGAGTGACATGAGTGAGCAAAGGGAAGAACTGGTTTTCCATAGGAGCAAGGAGGGTTCCTCTCAATTTAACAAAAGAGGAGTGAGAAGACAACAAATGGGGACAGATGCTGGTTGGTGGGTAAATGTGGGTGGTGTGGGAGCTTGCGGGAGTCATTTTTTTTCTCAGTGACTCAGAAGCAAGGTCATGGACTGAGAGCAAGGATCGGGGGAAGGTGTTGAAGGTGAGAGAAGACAGAAGTTATAAAACTGACATCGAAGAGATTAGGAGCATGAAAGAAATAGAGAAATGTCACGAGTACCTAGGTAGCATCAAGGGCCCACTTGACGTCTGCTGTCATTATTTAAAGTGTGCCCATTCAGCTTGTTTCCTCCAGCCAGGTAGACAAAACATGGGTACATTAATTAGCTAGGTTAGGTTAACTGCTCGACAAACTCCAAATCTCAGTGCCTTAACCAACCAAAGTCGATTTCTCACTAAGAAATGTACATGGACTATCTCACCTAATCCATACAATGGTTGAATAACATGAATACCATTATTATGCTCTTTTCCAGATGAAGAAACTAAAGAGTTAATTGTAGCAAGCCTAAATCATAATTTTTGTTTTAGGTATTAGTTTAATTTGGGGGTATTTTTAAAAAAATTTTTCCCTCATAAGATTAATTCAGAAAATGTAATTTGGTCACTATACTCATTCATTAACAAAATATTATTAGAATCAACTATGTTAGGCTATGTATTTCAAATTATGAACCATAATATTATATTAGGAATCTTTGTCTTTTAGTAGTTGGAGCAGCATTTCTTCAGTTAATTACCAGAGCCCAGTAACTTATTTTCTAGGTAATTCTTATTTCTTATTTTGGTTTGGTTTATTCATATTCTCTCTTCTTGTATCTTGTTTAGTATTTTAATTTTCCTAAGCATTTATCGATCTTATTTTTTCAGATTTACTAGTATGGAAGTAATAACTTTCCTCAAATATTCTTAATTCAACTTCACATTATTTTTTTAATATCATTCCCGAATTTAGAAATAATTGTGATTTTTTTTTTAAATGCAATTCTTTATGTAGAATTTTCTATACCCTTTTAATATACTACTTGTAGTTTTGGCGCTTTTAAGCTATTAACTTTAAAGTAAATACAGATTAACTCAAACACCTTTACTTCATTTAAAAGAAAGAAGCTCCTCCTACTGTTTTACTGAATTAATGCTAATTGTTACATTCTATTTCATGTACAGAGAATTAGAATTCCACTTATGTAGGTAAAACCAGAACGTAAGCCATGTCTCTTAACATTCAAAAATTTCTTACATGCAATAAAAATTGCAAGTGATCATTACAAAATTATTGACTTAGGTAGTAAACACCAAGGGTCAATTCAGCTATGCTTCTTTGTTGTTTGGGTATGGAGTTCCCCTCCTTGGACCAAAGAAGAGAGCGCAGCATAGTAAAATTAAATGTGGGCTTTGGGTCAGGACACTTACTAGCTATGTGCACTTGAACAAGTAACCAGTTACTGAATATTTATTGGCACCCATGGATAATTAGGCCCTTTATTAGGAGTTAGGGATTCGTGAACAAGAAACACTGGCCTCTGCCCTTCTATCTTACCCCTGGACAAGCAGAGACATGAGTTATAACCCTGGTTCTTTTATTGTCTTTTGGTAACATGTGCAAGTCACTAAAGTATTTAAGCCTCGGTTTCCTAATCTGTGAAACAGAGGTGATAATACTTACCTCACGGGGTCATTGTAAGAATTAAATGATAAAAATGCTTATGTACTAATTAAATGCTTATGTACTAATAAAAATGCTTATGGAGCTTCCCTGGTGGCGCAGTGGTTGAGAGTCCGCCTGCCGATGCAGGGGACGCGGGTTCATGCCCCGGTCCGGGAGGATCCCACATGCGGCAGAGCGGCTGGGCCCGTGAGCCATGGCCGCTGAGCCTGCGCATCCGGAGCCTGTGCTCCGCAACAGGAGAGGCCACAACAGTGAGAGGCCCACGTACCTCAAAAAAAAAAAAAAAAAAAAAAAAAGCTTATGTACTAATTAAATGATAAAAATGCTTATGTACTAATACCTAGTACATAAGAGGTATATAGTAACTGTGTGTTCCTTTTCTTTCTCTCTGTGCTTTTTTCTTTCTTTAGAGCTGATCTCGGGGTGGGGGGGGCGTGGAAAAGAGCCTTACCTTGAGGCAGGAGCAATAGTGCCCTTTCAGTGTAATTACAGCACCCCCAAATAATTGCATACTATATAGTCTGAGTTCCTGAAACATGGTTTTTCCCAGCCTTGGCACTACTGACATTTTTGGCAGAATAATGCTCTGTTGTAGGGGGCTGTCCTGTGCATTGTGGGGTGTTTAGCAGCATCCCCGGCCTCTACACACTAGATGCCAGTAGCAGCTCCCTGGTTATGAAAATCAAAACTGTCTCCAGACATTGCCAAGTGTTCCCTTGGGGGAAAGTCACCCCTGGTTGTGAACCTCCACATTAGTGGATCATAAATTCACATGTAGTAGGTCTTGAGCATTTAAAAAAATTAAATGGCATAACGTTGACAAGAATAGAAATCTTAGAAAGTATTACAGGCAGTCAAGTATTGCTTAGTGATATAAATTTCTGTGAGTTGTCAAAAATTTGAAAGCCACTGTACTCAGTGAAAACTTTCATATAAACTCATTTAATCAGAAAACTCTACAAAATAAGGACAGATGTTATCCTCTGTTTTACAAATCAGAAAATTGACTCTCAGATCAGTTGAATGACTTGCCCTCAGGGTTACTCAGTAGGCTAAAGGAAAATGTGAAACCCATCCCAGGTCTCTAAACTTTTAATGACAAGGTGTAAAGGAGATTGTCACCTGAGGGCAAAGATCTCCCGAAGGGTCCACAAGGGAAGAGATATTAGAGTGAGAGGTCTTTGGTGGTGGGTCCAATCATTAAAATTTAATATCAAAATGTTAGATGGAAATTTGAATAACATTTTATCAAGATATTATTTTTCCACACTGCTAACCTTTGTATACCCACAGTTAATTGGGGAATGAATAAATTAATGAATGAACATGGACCACACAAATCCCTGTGCTCAGTCAGCCAGGCCCTCTGATCACCTCCAGACAATCAGGCAGGCTGCTCCCTTTGCCTGGAATCTCCCTCTCCTCTCTTTCCCCACTGACTTCTAGAATCAGCTCTTCAGTAGTCCTCCGAGGGACACTTTCCACAAGTCCCCAGACAGGCTGATTTCCTCCTCTGTGTTCCTTCTATAAACCTTACCAAATTATGCTGTAATTTTCTGTTCCACATTTGTTCCCTGATAACTCCCTGTGCCTTTACTCCCTCCCCGTTATCCCAAAGGTAGAAACTATGCTCTATTTTAAAAACCAAATAAACCACAGCACTCACCACAGTGCCTGGCAATGCAGTTGCTGTTTAATACCTGTTGACTGAATGGAAGGAAAGCAGACAGACAAAGCAATTATCTGATACTATAGAAGCAAAAGACTGTTGCTGCTCCCTGCCGCCCTGAGGGGAAAACTATACCGTCCATTTCGCCTTATGGGATGACAGCAGTGGGGGCTCTAGCGCCCCCTGGTGGCAGGTGGAGGTGTGAGCACTGCAGGCGGCTCGCCCTGGGTCCAAGCCAGGCTCCAAGAACCATCTGCAGTCCCCCGACTCAGCCACCTGGAGTTTGTGCCCTCACTGCCTAGTCTTAGACCCTAAACTGTCCTCGCTCTGTGTCCCCACCTTTGGTGATAAGACTCACTTAGGACCCCTGTTAAACTGATGGCTTCCCAGGACCCGCCCTGCAAGATTCTGATTCAGCGGGCTGGAGATGAGGCCCCCAATATTGTGTATTTTTAACTAGTACCCCAAGTGATTCTCACTACCAAGGCTGTTTGGTAAACTAATCATCTTCGTTTCACTCACGCTGTAGAATTAGGGCAGTTTATTTTTCAGTGACTTTACCTCCAAGTGAACTTGGGAATATATTATTGGTTAAGAGACGAAATGCTCCTGAGGTCCTTGAAGGTGTAGCTTATTCGTATCTCGAGTATATTATCCTGCAGCTTTTCCCTTCCTTGTCAGCAGCAGGGTGACTCGAGTGAGGGCGCTTTCGAGGGCGACCCCAAACCTCAGAACTGTTCCGGCCACGTGAGCCAGACCAGGCACGTGACCCCGGGGCCAGGATGACCCTGGAGTGGCATTGGCCCCAGCCCACCCCTTCCTCCAAGGGGCAGGAGTCTGGACGCAGGAAGACAATGGGGGAGGGCTTTCCTTTAACAAGACGCACTGGCTGAAGTGGCCCGGGGCAAGGAGAGCAGAGCACAATAGGCCCCACTTTCTGGCCCCCTTTCCACCAGGCGCACGCCCGAACCACAGTCAGAGGCGGGGGCGAAGTTAGGAAGCTCTCGCTGCTGGTCACGCGTCTTCCTTTCGAGCCGGACGCAGTCAGGCTATCTTCTTCATGGGGTCTGAGGGGCTCTGGTGGGAAACAAAACCGCGAACGTTTTGGAATAGGGAGGAGGTCTTCGGCCGCCCGTGGCCTGAGGAAATCCTTCTGGGACGAATAAATAGTGGCTTCTTGTCTGAGGGCCCTCGGGACTAAACAATGTTTGCTTCTGTGGGGAGGGGCGGGACTCTTCATAAAATAACACGGTACACAGAGATCAAATCTTTTGTCCAAAGGCCTCCTCTCGGTAGCCGCGGGCCGCTCGGGGACCTGCAGGCCGATCTCTAACCCTCCTGAGTCACCCTGAGGTGAGCCACACGCGCAGGCACACGACTGCTCGGCGGCAGGGGCGGGACTTTCTGAGGCGGGGCGAAGGCCAGTCACGTGGGCCGCGAAGCCCTCTCCGCGATTTCCCTACAAGGACTTGGGCTGTTGGGCCCCGCCCCTGGCCGGGCCCTGGAATGTGCGGAGGGGCAAACCCTCAGGACAGAGTCAACCATTTGCTAAGAGGAAAGGGGGGAAGAAAAGCTTACATTGTAAGAAGAGGTATTAAAAAAAAGGAAAACTCAGTCATCAGACCCGGCGAACCATTACACCTTCTTCTACGTTCTAAGTTGCCCGCTTTACACGTCCTTCCCATGCACTGGGTCAAAACTGCGCCCTTTGAGCACACCGGCAACTCCCCCGCTCCGTCGCCCTTCCATTAAACCAGGCTCACACTGTTAGCAGAGAATGGTGACTCGCTTCCTTCCGGTCCGCTAAGCGGAGGCCGGAAGAGTTGTTTGCAGCGTCTCTGGGAGTGGAAGGGAGTTTGTAGCGGCAGTCAGGGCAGCGAGGGGTTCCCTGAAGCGTTCGAGTTCTCGCGGCTGAGCAGGGTGAGTGGTGCTCGCGGTCGGGCGCGTGAGGCCCATTTCGGGGCGCATTCCCTCGGGACGGCTTGGGGGGGGTGCAGTGGCGCTCCCCCGGCGCCGGGAGCGCACCTGGGCAGGTGTACCAGCCGGTTCCCGGGTTTTGAGCCCCAGTGCCAGCTCCAGCATCGAAGGCCGCGGCCGGAAGCGGCCCAGACGCCGACTTCGCTCCTTTGCCCAAAGTAGGAGCTCGGGAAGTGTGGCTTACTCTGCTGGCGCCGCGAGCTTGAGCGACAGCAGGCCTGCGAAACCCGAGCCCAGCGGAGCTGACTCTGGGACTAAGTTTAGTTTATAACGTAAACTTGCCCGATTCAAGAGAGTTTGCGCAAAAACTGTGCCCAGTGCGCCCCCCTCACCCCCCCCCCCCCGCGCTGCATCTGTTGTTGCAGCTGTGTGGCTACGTTTAGTGGGAATAACCACCTCAAATTAGCAACTTCCTCAGCTCAGTGTCCACTTTTGTAATTAGAGTTTTATTTTTAAGTGATATTTGGACAAAGAGGAGTTCGGGGTTTAGTTTGCGGCTCCAGAAAAACTCCAAAATACAATACCGTGTTACTCTTGGGTGGAAACTCGGGGTTAAGTCAATTTCCCAAAGTGTTTTCCTTTTAAAGTAGTTGAATAGGTTTATCAAAGAGTGTATCAGTTCTTTACAGAACTTTGAAACAGAAATAAGCGTTAGGTTGAGATTTTAACTTACGTGCAAAAAGTTTTGTATCTAAAGGTGAAGAAAGTGAATATTTCCTAAGATTACTACTATTTGTTTCATGTTCTGGAAGCCTTTTGATAAAACTTAACCAGAAAAAGCTTTTTATTTAAAAAAGTGACGCTTTACTGGCAAGTGAACCACGACAAAGAATTGCCTTTGTCAAGTACTGAGAACTTTTTGGGTGTGGCAGTCTAAGGGAACTAATCCTACCTTCTACCGGAAGTTTGCATAGGAATTGAAAACTTGTTTTAGTTGGAACGGAAGCACCAGCCTGAAAATGTACTTTTAAAAAGCCGTGGTTAGCCCCCCAAAATTACATATACTTAGCTTTGAAAAAAGAAGTGCATTGATTAAATGAGACGGTAGATTTGGTAAGCAGATACTACGTGCTCTTACATTAAGAAGTGTTTTCTAAAATGGGAGTTTTTCCTTAAAGAATATAATCATATTTCCAGAATACTATCAATTTGAGTGTTAATCCTGTAGAAAAAGTCTTAGGTTTAGTTTCCATTTATTACCACTACAAACGCTGGACTCTAGGATTCTAACTAGAGTAATCTAATGTAATATTGGTATGGATTAATCCCATTTTATAAATGAAACCAAAGTATCTAGAAATTCTGAAAAATCTTCTGGTTGCCCTTCATGTGTGGGGAAAGCCTCTTTGAGGATCTTTATTTTCCATTTCCCCCATCACTTAATCTAGTCTAACATCTTCCTTACATAGTTTGTATCCCTCCTTTTGTCATAACCCTGAATGATTCTCCTCGTATTTGATCAAGCTAAAAGGATAAATCTAGAAATTCATTACCACCAACACTCCCTTTCCCTGATTAAGACAAGATTATACTCCTTCAGGTCTGTAAACTGAATCTCCTTGACTGAATCTCTTCTATATATTTAATAGAAGTTGCCTCTGTGAGTCTGTGGGTTTTCAAGTTCCATACAACATATAGCCCTTCACACCAAAGATCTTAAATTAAATGCTTCAAAAATAGACTCTAGGGGCTTCCCTGGTGGCGCAGTGGTTGAGAGTCCGCCTGCCAAAGCAGGGGACGCAGGTTCGTGCCCCGGTCCGGGAAGATCCCACATGCCATGGAGCGGCTGGGCCCGAGCCATGGCCGCTGAGCCTGCGCGTCCGGAGCCTGTGCTCTGCAACGGGAGAGGCCACAACAGTGAGAGTCCCGCGTACTGCGCAAAAAAAAAAAAAAGACTCTAGACTATAACTTAGGATGAGTGAGGACATAACTTGGAAATCTCAGGTGCCTTCATGGCAATCTTCCCACCCTAAATAAAGAATAGTTACATTGATGAATAAAATATTTTCAGTTTTATTTTGCCCTAGTTCATGAGAGTTGTGTGTTTGCTGAAGGCTTGTTACATGCAGAGGGTTATAGGTTGACTCGTTTGGGGAGGGTAAAAGTGGACAGCATACTAGAATCATAGCAAGGAGGACAATGACAGTATCTGTCATCAATGATCTCCTTCGGATCATAGCACTGTTCCTTATTTGGCTTCCTCTCCGCCAGTGTTTATTCCACCCATACTTTCAGTTTGGTAGAGGAAAATAAAAAACACCCTTTCCTTATTTTGAAATAACTGACTGCAAAGCTGAACTCCCTGTCACTATAAGGATCTGGGTTTCTGGTGGGAGATAAACTCACAGATCAGAATCCAACCTCCGTGAAAAAGTAAAGGCCCATGTAGTAACTTGCCCAACGGTATACTACCAGTTTTTGGTAGAATTAACTACCCTAATTTGTTAGAACTAAGACTAACATTTAAGTCTCTTAATTCTAAGGATGTCTTGTAGCTTTTAGGATTTTTCAGTCTTCTCCCCCCGCCCAAATCTTTTAGAAACAAAGATCTTTTCTGAACTCACAATATTTGATAATCATGTACCACCTTTGAGTTATTTTTCATTTTTGTTACGCATTGTTTTAACTTGAGAGCCATACTTCTGGAATGAAAACTATGTGACTCATTTCATAAGTTGAACCAATCATCTCATTTCTTTAAAGTTGCCCCCCCAACTATATTTTAGGCTCCTTGAAGATAGCACACCTACCTTACATTTCTTAATTCTTAAATAATAATCAGCACTCATGACATTTAATGCACATGAATGTAATTCTGCTGATCATATTAAAGGTTGATGGTTAAGTATCGAATGAGATAAAGAAAAATTCTGTGAGACCACTGTCAGTTCTGACCCCCAAAAAACCTTTATAATGTTTAAAACCTATGTTAGAATGCATTTACAAATTGAAAGAATGCATGATTTTAAAAAGGCTAAATAGGGGACTTCCCTGGTGGCACAGTGGTTAAGAATCCGCCTGCCCAGTGTAGGAGACACGGGTTCGAGCCCTGGTCCAGGAAGATCTCACATGGCCGTGGAGCAGCTAAGCCCGTGCACCAGAACTACTGAGCCTGCACTCTAGAGCCCACGGGCCACAACTACTGAGCCCTCGTGCCACAACTACTGAAGCCCACGCACCTAGAGCCTGTGCTTCGCAACAAAGAGAAGCCACCGCGATGAGAAGCCACTCAACCCAATGAAGAGTAGCCCCCACTAACCGCAACTAGAGAAAGCCCGTGCGCAGCAACGAAGACCCAACACTGGCAAAAATAATAAATTTATTTATTTAAAAAAAAAGCAACTGTAAAAAGGCTAAATAGGAAATATATCAAAATTAAAGAAGTGGGTGTGTGTTACTTTATAATCCAAACTAAGTTTTAAAAAGGTGTATAGAGGACCCGCACCAAATTGAGTATTATGAGTTTTTTTGTTTTGTATTTTATAATTTTATTTATTTATTTTTGGCTGTGTTAGGTCTTCGTTGCTGTGCGTAGGCTTTCTCTAGTTGTGGCCAGCGGGGGCTACTCTTCGTCGTGGTGTGCGGGCTTCTCATTGCGGTGGCTTCTCGTTGCACAGCACAGGCTCTAGGTGCACAGGCTTCTGTAGTTGTGGCTCGTGGGCTCTAGAGTGCAGGATCAGTAGTTGTGGCGCACGGGCTTAGTTGCTCCATGGCATGTGGGATCTTCTCAGACCAGGGCTCAAACCCATGTCCCCTGCATTGGCAGGCAGATTCTTAACCGCTGAGCCACCAGGGAAGCCCTATGAGGTTTTGTAGATTAAAAAAATCAGTTTTATCAACCATTTGACCTATAATTTTCATCAGTTTCTTTGTTCTTAAAATAACTGACATTTGCGCGTCATTAGGGGAATATAATGTAGTCAAACAAAACAGACTTTTTAAAGATGTGTTTTGTTTTGCAAAGACATGGCATACCTAAAATATTAAAGAGACGTGGACTGGTAAATATATGCCGCTCATTGGGTCTCAACTGCTAACCCAAGTCCTGGAGTCCATTTAAGAGATGGAAGAATAATACATATATGTTATAACTCCTTGTAGTTTTTAAAACTGCATTTAGAATAGAGGGGGACATTACAGTTCCATATAGTTTAGATAATAGTGGGATTTACTGCGTCCAGAGGTGTTACAGAGTGAAAATATGCATTCATAAAAGGGTGATTAAAGGAAACTTGGAAACTAGGGAAGAGTATATATCATAACTGCTATGTCACGTAGAGTATATCTTACCAGCAACACATTCCAGTGTATCCTAGGAGTGCTATATTTAATGGACTGGAATTTGTGACTCTCCTTTGTGGAATTTCCTTCTAAAATCTGAGAACAGATTTAGCTTAAAAAAAAGAAAATCTGAGGCAGAGTCAGAGCTTTTCTAATTATTTCCATAATTGAATTTAGCCTGGCTGATGTGGTGTAATCAAGGAAAGAATGTAAGTAATAAGTTTTTAAACTCATGTGGAGCGTTGTGTTCTAAAGTCACTTTGCAGTACTGACATCTAGGTAGTACTTCATTCTTTGCAATCCACAGACTTATTTTTAGAGTAAGGGCATAGTGTTTTGCTACATCATAGTTAAATGTTGTTTTCAGAACGTAAGCTTTAAAATTGTTGTCCTGGTCAGAGAGTGAAATCAGTAGTGCCTATTTTAGACCTGCTTCAAAGAATATAACTGAATACAGTGTCTCAGTCTTGTGTGTTAGAGGTTTTGCAGACTGCCATTGCCACCTCAGCTCTGAAAGATGGTATGGTAAAATTTTATTATCTGAAGCCTGTGGGATTTTTAACTTCAAACAAACTTTTATAGTATTAAAGATTGTGTTGAAAGGAAAATTACCTCTTCATCTTAGGTATTATTAAACATTATTTTTAACTTAAATTTTACAGGGATAAATTTAGATTAGAGAGCAAAGGTAGTTTCTGTACCTCTTAAAATGCTTTCTAAAACTTTTTAAAAACTAAAGTGCTTTAAAAATTTTTATTGTGCTCTGGTTTTTGTTTCGAGGACTTAGTCACCTCAAGTGATTTAGCTTAGCTCTGTGCAACAAATTGGTTAAGATAGAGTGGAAATATTTACAAAACTTAATTATTGATGAATTACCTTTGGAGTTTTCTATACTTTTTCAGTTAGCCTTTTAACAGATATCTTTCCTGAAGTACTTTGATTCCAGGAGTGAGGGTGCGATAAGAAATGTTAGTTGCGAGTGGAAGAATGGTATTTGGCAGTAAGATTAGGAGATGAAGACCTGTCCCATCAGTTAATCCTCCTTCCTTCTTTCTGTCCACCTTAGAATGGGAGGCTGGTTTCAGCTAGGGCTGCAGAAGGATAACCTGTTGAAGATGAGTTAATGTCCCTCAGTACTCCATAGCACTGATGTACAGAACCCAACATTTTTTGTTTCTTGTTTTCTATATTGTTATTAAGCTAGTAGATTGGGTTATTGGTCCTTAATCAGCTGTCCAGTAGTACTGGGGACAGGAAATCTTGTTGATAATGCTCTGAGCTTTGAATTAATGTTGGTCGTAGTTTCGTCACAACTACTAAGGATGAGTGAACTCAGAGCATGAGTCTGGTTTTTCTCTTTGTAGAGTGATTCTCTGCATAATGGTATCGATTAGTTGAGAGAGATTTTTGCCAAGTGATACTATCCTGTGGAATAGTCTTTAGACACATCTCTAAGTGGCTCAAACGTATCAGGAAGGTTGGTTCAGCTTACTTTTTGTTATTTCTTGTATTTCCCTTATTTGTTAGGATTTAACCGCCACCATGTCGAGCAAAAGAGCAAAGACCAAGACTACCAAGAAGCGCCCCCAGCGCGCAACCTCCAACGTGTTCGCCATGTTTGACCAGTCACAGATTCAGGAGTTCAAGGAGGCCTTCAACATGATCGATCAGAACAGAGATGGTTTCATCGACAAGGAAGACTTGCATGATATGCTTGCCTCCCTGGGTAATGATCAGTTTTAACATTAATAAATCAAATAGAATTTCTATAACACCTTTTATATTTATTTCTTAAGCCAATCTAATGATGCTTTGTGAAGCCAATCTAATGATGTTACAGTTCACTAAGATTCGAAGTCTGGAGCATTGTTTCCCAAAGCAGGGTCCCCGGAACACCTGCAGATTTCTGGCCAAGTTTCAGGGTTAGGCTGGGGGCCAGCCGTGTACGTGCATGCACTGCAAACACTGATCTTGATTGTGAGAGCAGTGTTATTCCTCCTGACATCCAGTGGAACAGCACACAGTCTCCACACTCTTAATACGGATCCTATTCATTGAGAAGACTTTTTTCCGAATAGTTTTGCTATCTTGAATGCAAATAGCAAACTGTTTAAATGACCGTCTTTCTTGTCAAAATGTTTACCATGATGAATTGTTGATGCGCTTTGTGGTGTAATTATCACCCTCTTAAAATTATGACCCTCTTTTTTGTTTAGGGAAAAATCCAACTGATGAGTATCTGGACGCCATGATGAATGAGGCTCCAGGTCCCATAAATTTTACCATGTTTCTCACGATGTTTGGTGAAAAGCTAAATGGCACCGATCCAGAAGATGTCATCAGAAACGCTTTTGCTTGCTTTGATGAAGAAGCAACTGGTAAGTCTGAGGTAACCTTTAATTACCAAGTGATTTAATTTTTGGTTATGGCAACTAAAATATACAATAACTTGAAATGTGATGACATGTAATACCCTTAGGTTTATACCATACCTGAGGTTTGGGGGATTTGGGGGGACAGGTTTTGCCTATGGCTTGTTAGTCACTCACTTCACTGCCTCTGCCCTTAAATACTTAATTTACAATTTAATAGGTATATTTGAAACTTCTTTAGGAAACTTATGTTCCTCCTTTACTAGAATACTTCCACAAGGGTCAGATACTCAATAAATGTGTGTCAAACCAATATCTTTTACTGGAGCAATCTTGGAAAAAGTTTAAATTGCCGTAGGCGGTGATACCAGTACAATCCTATGTTTGTTTATCAGGTACCTCTCCAGCTCTGAGAGTGTTTAGATCTGGTATCTAACCTCTCCCTCTGGAATCAGGTGCCCCGGTTTCATAATCCTGTTCTGCATAATAGCTGTGTGATTTCAGGCGAGTTACTGAACTTCTCTCAGCCTCTGTTTTCTTATTTGTAAGATGGACAGTAATATTACCTACCTCAGGGTTGTTGTGAGGATTAAATGAGGAAATGAGATAGTAGCTTACTGCCTGCATAGAGTGAACTCTCAAAGACACCCAAAAGGTTAACTAAATACATGCCCGATAAGGGGTAACTCACATAGCAAGTTTTTGAGAAGGAAGGCACACCCTCTGGTTACACAGTCCAAGCATAATTTGGGCATGGAACCATAGTCTCCCCACTCTGGCTTTCAAGACTGCTCATTTGGCCTGTTCAAGTAGACCACCCTCAACTCTTCCTAACCTCCTTCCAGACTCCTCCATGCGTTGTTGCCCTGACTTACCTCCACCATTTCTGCCTCTGCCTTTCCTCCTTATACCACCTCCTTCCTCCTTCCCCTTGAAATCAAGACTCTGAACAGTTATTTCTGGAAGGGGTAGGGAAGGGGCAGGCAGAAGAGACCTTTTTCCTGCTAAAAACATTTGTGTATTGATTGAATTTTTTACAGTCAATGGGTATTACTATTTTAGTGGAAGGGAATAAAACCATAAAAGAGTAAAGTGTCTTATTTATTCTTTAAAGTCATCTCAATGGTCACTTTCTTTATAGAGCCTTACCTGTGTTTTCATACTATTTTCTCCTGACCTCTGGGAAAATGTAAATGTTCTCCCTTTCCCCTCCGAAGTATTTTATGTATGTCTCTACTGGCACATACTCCACCTGAGCTCCTACTTTAGTTGTGTGCTTATTTCTTTTTTTTTTTTTTTTTTTTTTTTTTTTTTTTTTTTTTTTTGCTATACGTGGGCCTCTCACTGTTGTGGCCTCTCATGTTGTGGAGCACAGGCTCTGGACGCTCAGGCTCAGCGGCCATGGCTCACGGGCCCAGCCGCTCCGCGGCATGTGGGATCTTCCTGGACCGGGGCACGAACCCATGTCCCCTGCCTCAGCAGGCGGACTCAACCACTGCGCCACCAGGGAAGCCCGTGTGCTTATTTCTAATCATCACAGTCTCCCTGATCCCAGGATAATAGCTGTGTCTTCCAGCATTCCATTCCCATCCTTGTAACCCCTCCCAGCTCCTACCACAGTCCCTTGCACATAGTCAATGATGATTTTACATGATAGTTGAATGACTTGGCTGGAGATGAGGATTTATTTCTACAAGCTAAAAGTCTAAGATTTGGAGAACTTTTTTTTTTTAATCTAGGATTGAATTAGCAAAAACAATCCATAAATCTAGAGTTTCTTTTGTGAACTGACCTTACACTTTAAACTCATAGGAAATATATTATCAATGTTTTAGCTTAATTTCACATACAAGGAAGTTGTCAGATTTTTCTTTTTTTACTTTATGAATTTCAAAATTTCTGTGCTTGAATGGTCATGTATTACCTTTGGATTACTGCATTAGTGGGTCTCAGTCATGATAGCTCGTGGGATTTACTTGGGGAGCCTTTTTAAAATATCAGTAACAGATAATAAGTCAAGGGTGGCCTCTGGGGTTGTTTTGTTTTGAGCTCCCTGGATGATTCTTATGTGCAGTCAGGCTTTATGAGAACCCTGCTTTCACAAGTCCAGAGTAGAAAGCCTTCCTCTCAGCTCACCACTGTAGCCCCAATGCCTATCCCAGTGTCTGCAACGTAGTTAATGCTCAAATATCTACTCAGTGTTTTTGCACATCCTGGGCCTGAACATATTTGTTACTGAATCTAAAATTAGATTTGTTTAGAAAATTTTTTTTAATCTCATTTTACATATAAAGAAAAAGAAGGAGGTAAAGTGAAATGCCTGAAGTAACATAGCTTGTTAAAACTGGACCTCAAGACTTCAGTATTCTTTCCACTGAAGCACTTTATTGATGTTTATGATGATTTTAGTATATTTACTCGTAGAATAAGTGTGACCATGCTACTTTAAGGAACCATGAGGCTTAGATTCCTTAATCATACTTTATGGCTTGTGGTTAGGCATAGGCTTAGCCACTGTTATTGAGATCAGGAGATGGATGTCGGGTGAGGTCAGTAGAGCAGAGCAGGTTAATGTCACTAAGCAACAGGGCATTTTCTAGGCAGCTGTCTGCTGAGGCTGACTTCAGCATGTCAGGACCTCATATTTCATACATTTGCGTGCTTCTAGTTCTTAACAGATAGCCCATGCTTAGTCAAGTGTAGATGCCCCTTGCAATTACTCCTCAGAGTAGTGTGTCTTCTGATCCCTGGTTCTTTTCTCTTTAGGCACCATTCAGGAGGATTACCTGCGAGAGCTGCTGACCACAATGGGAGATCGGTTTACAGATGAGGAAGTGGATGAGCTGTACAGAGAAGCACCTATTGACAAAAAGGGGAATTTCAATTACATTGAGTTCACGCGCATCCTTAAACATGGAGCAAAAGACAAAGATGACTGAAAAGAACTTCAAATTCCAGCCAAACTTTCCTTGTTGCTACTTTGGGTATTTCTGAGACTTTCTCTTAGAGCCTATTGCATGCCCTTAGCTTTACAGCTTTTGCCTTTCTGTTGTATTTATTCTCAACCATTTGGGGCACGTGCATCTCTATAATCAGACTGGAAATGGGACTTTTTGTCATTTTCAGAATAGAAAATAGGGTAGTTTAACTTACCCCTACCTTCCCCTCCCCCAATAACTGCAGTCTACAAAGAGTCGATATATTTTTTCAGAGAAAGTTATTCACTCAATTTTTTCTGAACCATAATTAAACTTTATAATAGAAACTTACTTGTTTAAAATTTCTTTATTTACCCAAATTAGCTTTGTTGGTCTTGGTTGTAATTTTTTATTTATTTATTTATTTTTGGCTGCGTTGGGTCTTCGTTGCTGTGCGTGGGTTTCTCATTGCAGTGGCTTCTCTTGTTGCAGAGCATGGGCTCTAGGCACGCGGGCTTCAGTAGCTATGGCTCCAAGGCTCTAGAGCACAGGCTCAGTAGTTGTGGCGCACAGGCTTAGTTGCCCCGCAGCATGTAGGATCTTCCCCGACCAGGGCTTGAACCCATATCTCCTGCATTGGCAGGTGGATTCTTAACCACTGCGCCACTAGGGAAGCCCTTGGTTGCAACTTCTAAAGAAAGGTAGTGGGAATTCCCTGGCGGTCCAGTAGTTAGGACTCCACCTGCACTTTCATTGCCAAGGGCCCGGGTTCAATCCCTGGTCAGGGAACTAAGATCCCACAAGACACACGTGCGGCGCAGCCAAAAATAAAGAAAGAATGGTAGTGAGGCAAATCCTAGAAAATAATATGGTTGTTAGACCTCCCCCTTACTCCTGCCAGTTTTCCTAACAATCCTACTCCTCTACTATTCATTCTTCCCCCTTTTTAAAGAAATCCAATTTTAACTGCCTTTATTGAGTTTCCTGCACTTTGCCTTCCAATTTTAAAAATAATTTCCTGTAAAATTTACATGTGTATGATAGCTTTGGTAGCTTTAAATCCTAAAGTTTAACATACCTGCCAACATCACCTCATATCTGTTCTAATCTTTTGTACATAACTTCTTGTCATTTAAAGTTAGACCAGGCCACTGAGTGTAATTTTAATTTGTCCTAATTTTTAAAACAATTTTAGCCCCAAAGTTTCTATGGAATGCTTCTACCAAAAAGGCGCATTTTTTTGTATTGTATTTCAAAGTGTTGGAAACACAATATGGTTTTTGTTGGTTTGTTTTGGGTTTTTTTGTATATAGTTTCTTTTTATCACACAGTCCTCATTGAAGTACTGTGTTTATTTATGCAGATTCACATGAGTTCATTTGTGAATGTTTGACATTCCTGACCTGCCCGTGGTCAGAACAGCTGAAGCTACATGCCTGGGAAAGTGAGGTCATTATTTCAATCCTAAAAATAATTTCTGCTATTTGCAGGAATGCAGGACTGTTTTAAGAGTTAATCAGGAAATGGTAGACAGTTTCATTCACTTTGGGCTTCAAAAATCTGACTCTCAAGGATTCATAAGTTTAAGAAAGATCTTGAAACAGTGGGGGAAAAGTTGGGTGAAGAGGGTTGACAATTAACCTGTGAAGATGAATACCTGATAATTACTATAACTTTATGTTTTATACTACTATTAACAAGACTGTCCTTGGACAAAACTATTACCTCGTTGAATATGCAATTACTGCATGCCTTCAGGGCAGCAGACCTTTACACTCAACAGGATAGGTGAGCTAGATTCTTTAACCTCAGGAGACCAGCTTAAAATAGGAGTAGGACTAGTAACAAGGCTGCTCTTGGCCCTTTCAAGATTAGAATCTTAGCACCTGCCTTAACTCTGCCTTTAATGTGTTCCTGAATTTTGTTCAGTGGTTTAAGCAAAGTACTTTTTCCAGGGTATAGCCATGATGCTGAAATTGTTGAACTAAATTTACATTTCAACTGAAAAAAAAAATAACTTCTGCTTTGTTAACAAATTTCCAGTCAAGAACAAATAACATTGTTTCCCTACTGAAAAAAAGGTAGCCTCATCTACTAAAATTATCTCTTGCAGTATCTCCACTTCCATTTCAGATAACTGCTCAAAGAACCAGCCCCCATTAGAAACAGTGGATAGTCTCTTCTGAATGAAATGTCTCCTCATTTAGTAATAGCATTCTCTATGTAGTAAGTAGGCTTTGCTTAAGTAAAGCTGATTGACAGTAAAAAGCTAAAGCATCTACTCCAACAGTGCATTTGATAGAAAAACTGGTCTCCACGATGAAAGCCAGACTTGAAACAAACCATTTCAAAACCAGCCTAATGGGGGCAGCCTCCTTACCCACCTGCTTATGATTACATTGTCATTTGGACTCCAGGGCCCAAATTTTATTTGATCAAGGAGCCTCTGTGACTGCACGAGAGTGGGAATTTATGAGTGCTACTGGGAAAAAAGGGAGCAGGCCAGACTATATGAGACAAGTAAAAGCAAATTCTGGAAAGGAAAGGCAACTATTTTTTTTTTTACGAAGTATGAGGGGGGAAAGGACAGCAAGAGATGTACTAGACTTTGAGAAGTGCAAGCAAGTTGTAAGAAGGATCAGATAGAAGATGGTAAAAGAGCTTAGTAGATAGAGCCACAACAGTGTTATGGAAACCAAGTGAATAATTTCAAGAGTGAGGAAGTTAGTAGTGTTAAACCACAGAAAAATCGAACACAGGAAAATTTAAATGAGGCCACTGGATTTGGCAAGTCGGTCACTTCTGCCAGAGCTGTTAAGGTAGTTTTGAGTGCAGAATCCATAGTGTAGCAGGAGACACGGACAACGCCTGGGTTTGGGGGTCAGGCCAGCTGCATTTTAATCTCATTCGTGCTACATCATGGCTTTATAACCTTAAGAAAGTTATTTAACCTCGCTCGACCTCTATTCATTTGTAAAATTGAAGTAATGCTCTGGCTCATAATAGGAACATAATCTATTAATATATAAAGCAGCATTTTTGTGATTAGGAGCAGTATGGGTTTTAGAGCCAGACGTGGTTGAGTGAATAATGCCTGTTATTTGATGAGCTTTGTGTCCTTGGGCAGGTGGCCCAGCCCTAAGTGTCAGTTTCCTCACCTGTTTAACAGGGACAATACCCTCCACGTTTGTTGTGAAAATAGAAACACTAAAGCTAAATGGGTCTGGCACACAGTAGGTATTCAAATAGTGGTTATTCTGTTTACCAGCAGGGGCTGTTGGGCAGTGAGGAGAGGGTTGAAGGGAAGGCAGGACCAAAGAGCATTTTAGAGATTCAAGCCTGTCTGTAGACAGAGGAAGGCGGCAAACGAGTGTAAGCAAATGAGTGAAACCAAAGGAATTATGTGCAGGAGCTAGGAAGAGATAGAACCTAGATCACATGTTGTAAGATTATTCTTAGAAAAACAAAAATGGATACTGCTCCCTCTGAAAACAGGAAAGGGTAGGTGATAGGAGTTTAATCATAGTTGGAGATTAAAAGCCGAGGTTAGGAGAAAGGTCCATAGTGGTTTGATAGTAAATTGTCTCAAACTAGAATTTAATTAAAGGGTTGTTATGAGCATTTAATGAGAATATACATAAAAATGTGTGGTACCAAGTAGATCCTCAAATAGTTTATTTTAGATTTCCTGAGTAGGTCCAATATGCCAGAATAGTTTGTGTCTTTCTAGATCCTCCTTAAGTGTACAATTTCTTGATTGCCCTGCAACCCTGGTTTTTATCTTTGCTGTCCTGAAAGGCATTGCTGAAGCTAATCCCATATTGAAGAAACAGCCAGTTTTCCCAAGTCCCTGTATCTTTTTATCCTAGGTTTATATGTGCCTGCTCAAATAATAGGCATCATAACTTCTCTTTCACATTTATCTACATACATCTTCTAGTTGTAGTGAATATACACCTTGTTTTTTAGTTTAATGTATCTTAAATTGTCTGTTTTGGCATACCCACCATTTTTGTTTTGAGTTTTAAGTATATTACCTTTTTTTAAACCATTCTTTTTAATGACCACAATAAACAATTATCTGGTATTTAGATATTCAGCTTTTCATTAATAAATATTGTTTTTCTTTTGAATCTAGAGAGAACACTATACCCTAGGATTATTTTTCTATAACAGTGCTATCCAGTAGAATTTTCTGTGATGATGGAAATGCACTCTCTGTGCTGTCCAATAAGGACACTAGGTCACATGTGACTATTGAGCACTTAAAATGTGTCTAATATAACTGAATTTTTAATTTACATTTAAATAGTCACATGTGGTTAGTGACCACTGTGTTGGAAAGCAGTTCTAGAAACAAATATGGAGATCAAAGTCAAAGTACAGAGTGTCTCAGCTATGATCTTAATTGAGGTGGCCAGGGTGAGGGCTTATGGTATAGTAATAGACCATACTTGGAAGAGCTCTCTGACAAAGACCTCAGAAGCCAAAATGTTCTCAGGAGTGGAAAAATATTTAAATTATTGGACCAAAGGGCAGACTACAGCTAAAGAAAAGAGTAAATATTTTAGAACCAGATATGATTTCTCAGCAATTGGTTTCAAACTCCATTGAGAAAATGCATTCAGTTAAGGACCTTGGGGCAGTGCTAACTCCGAGGACCACGTTATAAGCATCACCTGGGGCTTATTAGGAATGCAGATTCTTGCCCCACCCTCGACCTACTGAATCTGAATACCTGGGGCTGGGCTCCAGAATCTTTCACGTAGCCCCCAGGTTTTTCTTATTGGTGCTACTGTTTAAGAACTACTGCTATAGCGTGTTGAACACATGGTTCCTACCATATAGTAATTCCTGATCAAAGATATCTAATTTCTCATCAAACTTTTCTAGAATATAAGACTGGATTATTCGTTCATCTCCCTGCATCCCGCACACGTTCAGGCAATCACAAGTGCACAACGAAGGTTTGCTATTAAGTTGACTATCTTCCATTATCTGGAAATAGTAGTATCTATCTGTAATATTCCAAGGTGAGGGAACTTGAAGGTTATGGGCACAAACAATATCTAGAACAAAAATTGAATTATGTAGCTTCGTGGTTTCGTTTTGACCAAGAGCATTATATAGTGTGTGCGCGTTTGTGTGTGTGTGTGTAAATCTGCATTGTCTTTAACGAACCAAAGGAAAACAAATAACTTGAATAAAGCTTCCCTGTGGTTGAAAGGGGAAAACGTCACCAGCCGTGGCCTGGTAAGGGCGTAAACCTGATAATCTGAGGGGTAAAACAGGAGGGGCAGAGGTAAATGATAGAACTCGGTCTGGGCGTGCAGTCTGTAAAGCAGGCGGAGACCGCTCGGCCGCAGCCCTCTTACCTTCCCCAGTGTGGCGCGGGACGGAACCTAAAAAATTGCTCGTTTTATCTGAAGTTCAAGTGTAACCAGGTGAGGTCTACTTTTACCTGCTAACTCGGGCAGCCCTGGGTGGGCGGCGCCCGCAGACCCCCAAACCTCGAGGGCTCGCGCCCGCCCAGCCGGGTCAAATTCCAGGCCGGCTCCTAGCCGGCCCGGGAATGCGGAAGGGCCGCGGGACACGCCGCGAGCGGCGGGGGAGGAAAGCGGGGAGGTGAGCGGGCCGCGGCGCCACGGCCGCGCTGCGCCTGCCTCAGACCGCACGGCCCGAGAAACACCACGAAAACCCAACCCGTGGTCGTCGGCCCCAGCCTCGCGCCCAGGCGGACAAGGTGGACTCGGCCTCGAGCGGAGCGAGAACCGCAGCGCATCCCTCCACCCGGGGTTGGATCCCGCCTCGACTTCCGGTGCGGCTTCCGGTCCGCCTCCCGAGGCAGGAAGTGCGGGTGTCGCCGCTCTAACGCTGCATCCCAGCTGCAGTTCCGCGTTCTTCGCCTCGTTTGTCTCGAGCAGGCAGTCCGGCTTCTGGTGCTGGTGTCCGGCCGCGGTGAGTGGCGTTCGCCCCCCGCGCGCGACACACCTGGGGCCGCCCCGGTGCCCCGCCCCTCCGACCTCTCGCCGCCGCCAGACCCCGGCCAGCGTGCCGGCCGGCCGGAGGCGGGCGGGCGGGCGGGGCGGGGCGGGGACTGCGGGACCTGTCGGTGGGGCAGGGAAGGTTGGCGAGGAGGTCCGGCCGCGGCCAGCCCGGCCCTGGACGTCGAGGGTACGGGAGGCTGGGGCAGATGGAACCGGGCTGGGGAACTGCCCAGCTGGCTGAGTCGGCCTGTCCCCTGCGCTGCGTCACCCGACGGCTTCACACACCTGGCGCCTCGGCGGCCGCAGCCCCGCTCCCCGCCGGCCCGGTCGGTGGGTTTGGGTGTCTGCTTAGCCCACAGGGCTGGATGCTTTGGGGGCACAGGGGTCCGCTGGTGCGTGGTTCTTGCCCGGAGCGCCGAGTTGATACCGGCTAAATGTAACGATTTCCAAGGGAGTTGTGACTCTTCGCAGCACCTTGCATCTTGTAAAGATTTACTTCATTCGTGCTGACTGAAGAAGAGGACAAATAGCAAAAATCAGGAAAGGTTTTCTGAAAAAGAGAATCGTGACCTCATTGAAGGCCTTGGACTTAGCCCTGGTGGGGAGAACTTAGTATTTCAGGCTGTATCTGTGGTAGGAGGTAACAAGACCAAAAGCTCAAAAGGTGTGAATTGTGTCGTGTGAAAAGGAGACCAGCCCGAACGGAACAGAACTGTAATGAATAATAGTTGGAAATAGGTAGATCAGTGGGGCCGTTTCACGGATGTCTTGCAAACTTGATGAGAAATGAAAGATTATGTAAGAGACATTCGGGAGTCATTTTGGATTCTTCACTAAGGGAGTGAGATGAAGAAAGGGGTGTTTAGAGGATTAGTTTGGCAGCCTTGGTTTCGGACGGATTTGCAGTGGTCCTTTGGTAAGAAAAGAATTGTAGCATTTTAGAATTCAAAAGAAACTTGTAGGTTATCTTTCGATTTATAATTGAAACCCAGCGAGGTGAGATAATTTGCCCAAGGTCACTTGAGGGGTTCACCTGCTGCCACCCATTTTCTCTGAGCATTAGGTGGACGTTCCTCATGGTTAAGTGCACGGCTTCTTGTTTGTTCTGGCTCTGTTGAATAAAACAGCTTCTGTGATGACCTACTCGAGACGCATTTATGCTTTAATGAGACTCAGTGTGGACAAGAGGAACTGCAGCTTCTGAAGGACAGGTCCCAGGTGAGGGTTGCTGGGCTTAGGAAAGATAAAAGGACTGGGATCCCCTAAATGGAGCCGGTTGTCCCTCTCCCAAGATTCGAAGACAGCATATATCTAGGGATGATTTTCATTGCCGGCAGCTTTGGGGTCTTTCTTCCCCGTTACGCACTTTAGATGTGGTGGCTTTGCTTCTTACCCCCAACCAGCTCTCCACATTTTCATGGTGGAGAAATTCTGCCACCTACATGCAGGATGTTCGGAGCTAGTGGTGCAAGCTCTGGGCTAGACTTCCTGAGTATGATCCTGCATCTAAGCTCTACGTTTTTCTAGCTGTGGCTGTAGACAGATTATTTTTTCTCTTTGCCCTAATTTTTCATTTGAGAAATGGGGATAATAACAGTGCCTATGTAATAAGTTGTGAGAATTACATATATTAATACATATGAAATGCTTAGACCAGTGCCTAGCACATATTTAGCACTCTTATTAGTACTCTTTGTTCCAGGTACTTTTTGTTATGGATTTCTTGGGGAGGGTCCAGTGGAGTTTATGCTGAACCATGGGTAAACCATAGAGAAAAGCCATATTTTGCAGAGTCATATCCAGGGGGTGATGGGAATGTTGAAGAAGGGGTGACTGTTGCACTTAAAAGAGGAACCCACAGAACTTGGAGAGAAATCGAATAAAAGAATTAAAATTTGCTAACCAGGAATAGAAAATTTCCCTACCCAGTGCAAACTTGGCTGTGGCCCCTTTGAGGTTTTAAAAATTCTTTGGCTATAATTCTGAAATAAAGGCATTGCCCTATTGAATATTAAAGATGCCAAGGAAACACAACGGCTTTATTAGTTTTCTGTAGCTATATAACAAATTACCCCCAAACTTAACACCTTAAGAAAACAATAAAGAGCTTCTGAGGGTCAGGAATTGCAGGGCAGCTTAGCTGGGCAGCTCTGGTCTGGCTCAGGATCTCCTGGAGTTGCAGTCCAGATGTCAGCTGGGTTTGCAGTCATTTGAAAGAGGATCCACCTCCAAGATGGCTGACTCACCTGGCTGGCAAGTTGGTGCTGGCTGTTGGCAGGAGGCCTCAGTTCCCTGCCACATGGACCTCTCCGTGGAGTTGTGTATAGTACCCTGTAGACCTGGTGCTGGCTTTCCCCAGATTGAGTGATCCGAGAGAGAGCATGGTAGAACCGGCAACATCTACAATATTATGACAAAGCCGCACTCCATCATTTTCAGAATATCCTATTAGTTATGAAGGGTGGCAGAATATGCCACCCCAAGATATGCCACTTTGGCATGAAGATTATTTTGAGCTGAAGGCAATTGAGAAGAAAGCAGACACAAGAAAGGCTCTTTGCCCTCCCCCAATGTGCCTAAAAGCAGGACACACATTTACAGAGGTGTTCTTCTTTCCCTCTCTACCAGGCAGGACAAAGGTTACTCTCTGGAGACAACTTTAGACTCTTAATGGAGAAGGCCGTGACTTAAATCTACAAGAGAAGCCTTACCCTTGTTTATACTGTGCTTTTAACCTTCCACACCTAGCCTCTCCCCTTCACACATGCCTTTCTTCTTTTGGCTTCAGCTGAAGATGATATTTAAGCCAGAGTTCTAAGCCACCTCTGAGAGTTGGATTTTCCCTGGGTATCTCCCCATGTGTACATGAGGTATACGTGTTAATAAACGGTGTGTTTGTTTTTCTGTTATTAATCTGTTATTACAAGGCATCAGCCAAGAACTCAGAACCACGGTCAGTGCCTTCTAAGTGTTTATCTCAGTGGTTCTCAACCGTCACTATATATTGGAATCACCTGCTGCATTTTAAAAATACAGATTCATAGACTTCACCTGTAGACATTCAGTTTCAGTTGTACTAGACCAGGACCTGGACATCACTTTTTAAAAACTTCCAAGATGGGACTTTCCCTGGCAGTCCAGTGGTTGAGACTTCGCCTTCCAATGCAGGGGGTGTGGGTTCAACCCCTGGTCAGGAGCTAAGATCCCACGTGCCTCCTGTCCAAAAAACATAAAAAACAGAAGCAATATTGTAACAAAGACTTAAAAAAAAAAAAAAAACTTCCAAGATGATTCTAATGTAGCCAAGATTGAAACCAGAGGTTAACTGTTGTGAGAGCCATATTTACCCGCCATGTGGTAGCAGCACCTAGCTGACTTAGATGTTTCCTAGGTAGCTAACAGAATATGCTCCATGAGCATCTTTTCCAGGCTTCCAATAAAGCCATATAGGCTGGATGAGCAGTTTCTGCTTATTAATGATTATAGTGCCCATGTTTTGATTTGCACATCAGTATAGCAGGTGATTTTGCAAAAATTTAGATTATGACCTAAATATGTTGACACCACAACTACCTATAATACCGGTATTCCTATCCCTGCCCTTCTTTAACCTCTAAAAATACTACATATGACCTTTAGTTCACTCTATATCAGAAATATACAAAAATAATGAAATAAAAATTTTGAAGAGGAAGTAAGACTTTTGTTTATTCCCGTTAAGGCTTATTCGTTACCTTATATGCTATGTTCTAAATGGATATTTTTTGTAACTATGGGGTTTGGTGGGTTTTTTCCTTTAATATTTATAGGTCAAGTAGTAATTTCACAGTCGTACGTAAAGATTTCAAGCCTTTACCCAAACCAAAGCCATGACTGATAGGAAATACTGCCATGTGATAAACCCAATTGCACGGTTGCAGGGAGGGCCATTCATATCTTATTTTCTTCCCATTCCACTGTGCACTTCTAGTCTATACATTGGTTTCCCCAGCATAGTTTGAATTTATTTGAAAACAGAGTTTCACTAGGAATTAAATTTAGAGGAAAGTAGCTGCTCAGAAATCAGTGTTGGACTATATTGGTAAGTACTGAAAGTTTAAGAAATTTTTTGTGGTAAAAAAAATAACTAGCAGAATTGTATGAGGTAAAAAAATATATAGGTAAAATCACCTTTAACAAATGGCGTTGCATTCTAGCTCTGCCACCAGGTGACCTTGGGCAAGTTGTTTAATAACATATTTTGATATTCAGTTCCTCCATGTGTAAAGCAGGCATGTTGAATTTAGTGCACCCGAGTACCTAGCATAGGAGTCACTCAGCAAATGGTAGTAGCCATAAGTTGAGTAGACTTTTAATTCTCTCTGGTCCAAAGGCATTTGGGGGCTAGAAAAATAGCGAGAACAAATACATGAGTTAAACTGCATGGTGCCTTGGGCACATACTAGTACCAATAGTTTGGTGTTGCTGAAGGAAAAGTACAAAGCAGAGAATGGCTAGCGATGAGGCTGAAAGGTCATCCTAGAGCAGGGAAAGGTGTGTGTGCCATGCTCAGGAACTTGTACTTTGGCCTGTAGGCAGTGGAGAGCCGACAATTTCTCAAAAGGGAATGATATGGTCGTATTCATGTTTTACACACCTCTGGCTGGAAGATAAAGGATAGTCTAGAGGGGACCAAAAAGCAAGGAGGTTGGTTAGTTGGCCAATGAAATATTCTACACAAAGAGGTGATGAGGGCCCAGCATAGGGTGGTGGCAGAAGAATGAGGAAGATGAGCAAGTCTGATGAATATTTAAGAGGCAGGCTTGGTTCATCAGTGAGAGGGATGAGTCAGGGATGACTTGCATGTTTCTGGCTTGGTGAGGGCGTAAACGATGGTGCCATTAACTGACAGGAAACAAAGTTGAGAAAGTTTAGGAGGGGAAGATAATGAATTTTGTTTCTAACATGTTGATTCTGAACGTCTGGGATATGAAAATGGGTGCCTTTCACAAGCACAATTGGCTGTTTGACTCCACAGCTCAAGGGAAGGGTCAGCCCTGAGGATACAGACGTGGGAGTCATAGGTGTTGTCAGAACAGTGAGAGCCGATGAGATCATCCAAGGAACACAGAGTGAAAAGAATTTAATAAGCCATGGACTGTGAGAATACTCGGAAACGTGAATATTAAAGTGAGTGGAGAAGATAAGAGCCTAACAAGAAAATGGAGGAGGACCAGGCATAGAAATAGAACTGAGAGGAGGTTGGTGTCACCGAGTCAAATACAGCATTTTACTGAAACTAAATGTGATCTTCAGGAGTTTCCTTGTTAGAGTGTAAAGTCTTAAAGGCTGGGAACCTTGGGCTCTCGTTCCATTGGGACAGTTCATTTCTACTGTTACAGTTCATCAAGGCCAAGAGTTGTTGAGGCCTGAAGAGAAGAGGGATAAAATGGTGTCAAATATAGCAGAATGGTCCAAGGAGACTTAGACCAGATTTGACAATTGGAAAGCACTTGCAAATAGAGAAGAGAAAGCCAGATTGTGATGAGTGGGAAGTGAGAAAGTGGAGAAAGCCAAGATACTTATCTCAGAAGGTAAGGACAGAGAGGGTGGTAGTTTCTTTGGGCGCCAGAGTTCTCTTTAGATTGACTGTTTTGCAACAACCTTGCCTCACTTTTCAGCTGAGGTTTTATTATCAGTTGATATTTTCTGTGTGTACTTTGTATATTTATATACAAATATAAATGTGCACTGGTTTTAAATGAAGTACAGAGAAAATGTAAACTGTTTTTCTTTTTAAAGAGATCATGGTGTCATTTCATTGAGCCATACCTGCTCTGTAACAGGTTTTGAGTGGCGGCTCAGACTTGCTCACGGTATAATGGCTTTTCTAGCCGTACTGGGTTACCTCCTCATTCTCGCTCCCAGGCATTTTCCGTAATAAAGATCCTTGCATGTGCAGTCTCTTCTTGGCATCAGCTTCTTGGAGAACTCCAACTAAGTTTTAAAAATGTTTAAATAGAATATACTTTTGGGTTAGCTGTAGCGTTTGCATGAAACAACTGATTATTTTTTAAAAATAAAGATTTTCTCTTTGGGAGGTTTTTCTAAATGACTATTGCGGACATAGTTTACTGATACTGAGGGAGAGAACTAATTCTTGGCTTCAGATCTACTGTCTTTTATATCTTTTGAATCTTGAAGAAATAGAATCATAGAATTTTTAGCATGCGAAAGAATTTTAATCCAGCAGTTTTGGAATGTGAGGAAGAATTAAAGCAGAGTCAAGTGCCTTGCTAGTGGACCACATTCTGTCTCCGATTGAACCTTCAATATAACTAAGGTCACGTGACTAGCTAGTTACAGGAAGGAGAAGAAATTAACATTTACTCAGGCCATGTATGCCCGGAGGGGAAGGAGTTGAAATGTTAAAGTAAGGACTCTAAGGCTGACGTGCTTCAAAACTGCAAACAGGGCTTCCCTGGTGGCGCAGTGGTTGAGAGTCCACCTGCTGATGCAGGGGACACGGGTTTGTGCCCGCGTGTGGGAAGATCCCACATGCCGCGGAGCTGCTGGGCCGGCTGAGCCTGCGTGTCCGGAGCCTGTGCTCCGCAATGGGAGAGGCCACAACAGTGAGAGGCCTGTGTACCGCAAAAAACAAAAAAAAACTGCAAACAAACTAAAACAATGTAGGTTAAAAGTCCAAGACCGGAAGTCCCGGAGACCCAGGTCCAGAATTCCCTTGCCCAGCCACTGCCCTCACCAGTCACCTGCTTTCACGCTGCGAGGCTGCAAAGTTAGAGAACAGTCCCCAAGGCCACCCTCATTTCTGACACCAATTCCAAGTTTCGTTCCCCAAGACGACCCTCAGGTTCAGTAATTCGCTAGAACTTACAGAACTCACTGAAAGCTGTTACACCTATGGTTATGGTTTACTGCAGTAAAAGGATTCAGATTAAAGTCAACCAAGGGAAGAGACTCGTGGTATGGAGTCCAGGAGAATTCCAAATGCTTAGCTTCCAGTGGTCATTTCCATGGGCAGTGTTGACCTCTCCTGGCAGCAAGGCGTGGCGGTGAGCATGGAGTATGGCCTGCCAGAGAGCTTGCTTGACCCTTCATAGCCATAGTTTTTACTGCGGCTCTGTCCCCTAGATACTGTCCCCACTCCTAGGCTGACTTGTCTCCAGTTCCTCTAGAGGCCAAGCTGATTAACACCTCACCCAGAGCCCCCATGATAAATCACATTGTTAGACTCTCTGGTGTGACCCAAGACCCCAGATATACCAGGCAGAACATTATAAGAGCTTAGAGATTACCTCCCAGGAGCTGAGGACAGAGGCCACACCTCTCTTACAAGGGCCATTGATTTTTTTTTTTTTTAACCTAGGTATTACCTACCTCATAGGGCAGTTGTGAACATTGAATACGAACGACAGTGGAGCAAACAATTATTCTGGTGTCCGTGGGTTTTCAAGAAATAGTGAAGCTGAGATTCAGACTCAAGATTTTTCTGATTCCAAAGCCAGGAGTATTTTTGTGTTGTATTTATTTACATCATTTAAAACCGCAAATAAAAATGGAATGAGAAGGGAATTCCCTGGCGGTCAGTGGTTGGGACTCGGAGCTTTCACAGCCAGGGCCCGGGTTCAGTCCCCGGTTGGGAAACTAAGATCCTGCAAGCCACGTGGTGGCCCAAAAAAAAAAGGAATGAGAAGTGTCCATTCTTTTTGACATTTAAAACATTGGTGGCTTTCAGTAGAGTATCGGGCCACCACTAAAGGTGTATTACGGAGAATTGAGAAGTGATGGGGAAGATGAGAAAATGGAGAGAGTTGAGTAGTAGAGTACTATTCTAAAAGTTTTATCAAGGGAAAGGGGAAATGAGGATGTAGCTAGAAGGGATACAAGACTAAAGATACATTTTGATGATTTTTTTTAAAAATATATATTTATTTATTTATTTTGGCTGCACTGGGTCTTAGTTGTGGCATGTGGGATATTTAGTTGTGGTACGCTGGATCTTTAGTTGCAGCATGCAGATTTCTTAGTTGCGGCATGCGTGTGGTATCTAGTTCCCTGACCAGGGATCGAACCTGGGCCCTCTGCATTGGGAGTGCAGAGTCTCATCCACTGGACCACCAGGGAAGTCCCATTGATGTTTTTTTTAGAATGAGAGCCTTTTGAACATGTACCTTATAGTAACTATACTAGTCTCTTTGCATATGTTATCTCATTTAATTCTCACTTGCATTAGAGTAGATATTGTGTTTCGCTGTAAAACTGAGGGTCGAGTGAGGTTCCCTGGTTTTCAGACCATTTTTTGGAAGAAACCAAGGCTCAGAGAGGTTATGCAATATTGGTAGTAAAATGAAGTTAAAAGGTGTACCTACTGCATAGGATTGTTGTGAGGGTTAAATGGGACAATCCTTGTGAAAGTAAGATGTCCGCTTTGGAGCCTTTCTCTTTAGGGGAGCACCCTGCCCTCATAACAGTGCTTGGCACGTAGTAGCACTCGGTAAATGCGATCTATTGCTATGTGCTTTAAAACTCATTCACATTTAATAAAAATGAGGTTCGTGAAGTTTGGGATGAAGCCACATCAATAATTTCTATTCTGTTTCTTCAAAACTGCTTTTGTCCTAGCTGTTTAATTGTGACATTGGAAATAAAGTTTATATGTATATTCTCACCCAAATAAAGTAATAATTCTACAATACATTGAAATATTTTTTCTCACTAACTTTAGGTGTTGTGAATTCTTTTTTTTTTGCTTTATGTTTTTATGCATTCTGTTTTGCTTTATGTTCCTTTTTAACTCTAGGATTAAACCGCCACCATGTCTAGCAAAAAGGCAAAGACCAAGACCAAGAAGCGCCCCCAGCGCGCAACCTCCAACGTGTTCGCCATGTTTGACCAGTCACAGATTCAGGAGTTCAAGGAGGCCTTCAACATGATCGATCAGAACAGAGATGGTTTCATCGACAAGGAAGACTTGCATGATATGCTTGCTTCTCTAGGTAGACTTTTATGTTCTTAATATTCCTGCTTCCCCAAAATAATTAGCGTTTTATGAATTATTTTTTGTGTGATGTACAGATATTAATCTCCTGGTCTCAAAGGCCTCTTGAGAGATGTTGGGTGGGAGGCACCATACTGAGGCTTGGCCCGTCATAAGAGGATATGCCTTCGGGGGTGGGGGCCTGGCTGCCACTGTGGCTAGGCAGGCTTCCGTTCCTGTTAGCTAAATATGATAGGTCTACAAGGTGAAAAGCCAGGGGACGACTAGATGGCAAGATACCAGAATCTTAAACAAAAAGTGTGGACAATAATATAATGTATTAAGTAATAAAAGTTGAGGACAGGTTATATGACAGAGGTGACGGTCATAAGTGATAACGACCATCTCAGGGAGGAAGGGCAGTGCTCCTAAAAAAAGGGAACACAGGGAAGGGGGCTTCCACAATTTATATATATATTTTATAATTAAAATAAAATGTAAAGATAGAAGATTTATCGATTTATTTTTACACATTTATTTAGCTATAGTTGATTTACAATATTGTGTTAGTTTCAGGTGTACAGCTTCAGATTCTTTTCCACTGTAGATTTATTACAAGATATTAAGTATAGTTACTTGTGCTATGCAGTAAATCCTGTTGTTTATCTATTTTTTGTATAGTGGTGTGTATCTGTTAATCCCAAACCCCTAATTTATCCCTCCCCCCACACCTTTCCCCTTTGGTAACCATAAGTTTGTTTTCTATGTCTGTGAGTCTGTTTCTGTTTTGTAAATAAGTTGATTTATAATTTTTTTTTTAGATTCCACATACAAGTGATATGTAACATTTGTCTTTGCCTGCCTGACTTACTTCACTTAGTATGATAATCTCTAGACCCATCCATGTTGCTGCAAATGGCAATATTTCATTTAAAGATACAGGATTTAAAGCAAACATAAACTGCCCTTTGTCATTCTGGCTATGTCGGTGTTAATCTACTGTTCCTTATATGATTTTGTTATTTTGATCTTAAGGAAAGAGGGGAAAGTCCTCCATGTCCTGCCTGAATTGGCACTGATTTTACAGTTGGAAGAAAGGAGTATCAAGTCAGGGGGTTCTTGATAGGCCAGAATGATGGGCAGGGAAGGGGGCACAAGTCAGGGATGGCCCACAGGTAGGCTCTGCACTCTAACGTTTCTGTGCCTGACCATGAGCCAGAAAGGGCAGTTCAAGGGCCAGAGGACAAAGAGAGAGAATTTTGTTACTTTTTTCTTTTTAGTAACCACATGATTTTGTTCATCTCTGTTATTTTTTTCTCCTAGTGTGTTATTTTGAAATTTTTTAAGCCTATAAAAAGTTGAAAGAACGGTGTAATGAACACGCATCCATCCTTTACTCAGATTCACGAGCTGTTAACATTTTGCAACATTGCCTTTATTCAGAGTGAGAGTTGAGTCTTGCAACATGGCCTTTATTCAAAGTGAGAGTTGAGTCAAGATACTGATCTGACTTGTTGACTTGCAGGTGGGGTGGATCCCAGTGTTTTCCACACTCTGAATAGCTAAGTACTAAGTGTCCTTTGGGGAGCAGGTCACTACTGAAGAAGGCCACCGAGGAGAATTGAGGGCCTGAGTTGTATTACAAAGATCAAACACTCAAGCCTATCCCCTGGTCCTAGTAGATGCTCAGTTAATTTTTGTTGGATGAATGAGTGATGGTAGAGTAAGAGACTTTTGGGAGCTTCCATTTTGGGGAATGCCATGCCTTTAGAGATACATATTTACCTTTTAAATCAACAAATTATATTAGATGCCTTGAATGGGTCCATAGGTGCTTAAGCCTAAGCCAATTCATTTTAAATCCCTGTGTCTTTTTCGTACCCATGTTCTCTTGACACCTTTGGGTTACACTTTTTACCCCCAAAAATTGCTGCAAGAGAGTCGGGTTAAATCTGGAGGTAGAAAAGTAGTCCTTTTTAGCTACTTTCACTTACTCGAAGAATCTTGAGATTAATTTTGGGCTAATTTTGTATCGATATGTCGAATAGGTATAATGAGTGAAGGTTGTAATGCAGTAAGACAGATGCCAACTTGGCACTTAAATTTCACCCAAATTCCTGGGAGTAAAACTTACATATGAACCATAATTCTAGATTTGACTGTCATTAGCACTTAGCTGGGTATAATAGTGAGATGCTGACATGGATGCTCTTTTCATGGAGAATCATACAAACTTAATGTTGGAAGGGACCTTTCAGATACCAAGTTTAACTAGACCATTAAACCCTAGACAGTTTCCACCTTGTCCCAGGGCACACAGTCAGTGGCAGAACTGGGATTCAAACCCACTATTCCAGACCCTTCGTTCAGTGCTGCTTTTCTGCACCATGTGGACCTCACACATGCCAGGACAAAGAGAACTCTTTGTTACTCCCACCACATGTGGCCATTCCAGGGGAATTTCTCCCAACTTCGAAGGGAGGGTCAGGGGAGTTCCCTCACCACCATACCAGAAGAGGGAGAAGTGTCCTTGGTTGGAACTGAGATTAAGGTTTCCCATCATGAACAATACTAAACAAGACTATATTTCAGCAATATGAGTAAACAGCATCTGGGGATATGTCTGACAACCAAATAGAACATAACATTGTTTAAAATGAGCTCCCAGGGACTTCCCTGGTGGTGCAGTGGTTGAGAATCCGCCTGCCAGTGCAGGGGACACGGATTTGAGCCCTTGTCCAAGAAGATCCCACATGCCACGGAGCAACTAAGCCCATGTACCACAACTACTGAACCTGCACTCTAGAGCCCACGTGCCACACTACTGAAGCCCGCGTGCCTAGAGTCTGTGCTCCGCAACAAGAGAAGCCACCGCAATGAGAAGCCTGCGCACCACAACGAAGAGTAGCCCCCGCTCGCCGCAACTAGAGAAAGCCCACGCGCAGCAACGAAGACCCAATGCAGCCATAAATAAATAATAAACAGATTGATTAATTAATTAATTTTAAATAATAAATAAAATGAACTCCCAGTTCTAAACCAACCTAATAGTTTCAGCTTAAATGACCAACTTATAAATAAATTGTTTGAAGCATACCAATTATAGGCAACTTACTGCAGTTAGAAATATGAATATTTAGATTTTTTAAACAACCAGTATTGAAATGCCCTGATGGGTCTTTAATGTTATCAGCATTCAAGATGTAGTAATGTGGCATTACCTGGTTCATAGTTTCATGTGTGTGTTTTATTTTTAATGAAAAATAGTGAAGGAAAAGTTGCAGGAAGTATCAGTGAATGGACAGTATTCAACCTAAGCCCAGAATGCATTTTATTTATGATGTAGCAAAGATTTTTTTATGTTGTTAAAAATTGTCTTTTTTAAATGTTCTTAATGTAAGTTAATTGAAATATTAGTTTCGTGTGATGGTGATGTAACTTTTAAAAATATGTTGGGGAACATAACAATAACAGAATAATTATTTATTGAAATGAGTTCTTTGTCCTTAAATGTTAAAATGTGCGATTTTCTAGGGAAGAATCCAACCGATGCGTACCTCGAAGCCATGATGAATGAGGCTCCAGGGCCCATAAACTTCACCATGTTCCTTACCATGTTTGGGGAGAAGCTGAATGGCACAGACCCAGAAGATGTCATCAGAAACGCTTTTGCTTGCTTTGATGAAGAAGCAACTGGTGAGCACTCTTTGTTTATGCCCAGCCTCATTCCAGACTATGTGAAACACTTTTTAGGGAATGAGAAAGATTAGCAAAATATAAATTTTTAAAAATGAGTAGAGGGAAACTATCATTTATGATAGGACAGTCGACCAAGAATGGCTAGAACACAGGGTAGGTCATAAAGCTACACGGTTTGTGGTGTTAATCTTTGAATCTGGTTCTGAGCTTCCTGGAAGCCAAAGGGAGAATTTTCTTTTAAATAGTGTTTCTTAGACAATATACTGCTTCAAGAAACTTTAAGTTTCACCAAAAAGTATAGTTAACTAACTTGGACAATTAAAATCTTCGGTTTTTTTTCCCTTATTATTTAAAAATGTGTGAAGAAAGCCCTGCTGTTCCGTTTTCTGATTTCTCTCGTTTTCCCCTTTGCTTCTGTGTTAACCCTCTGCTCAGCCACGCGCATCGCCTCCTCACATACACCTCGCATCCTCCTTCCTGCTTCCCCCTTGCTACCTATTAAAACTGCACTGTCCTTCGTGCACGTTTGGTCTTGGCAACGCTGCCCTTTTGTTCTGGGTATCTGCCTTTTTTTTTTTTTAATATATCTGAAATACAAGGTATTTTTTTTCTCCTCTGGAAAATGCTCGCTTCAAATTAATTTTGTAAGCGTATGATCTACTAACTGACTTTGTAAATGATTTAATTTAATATTAATAAAGAACTCTAAAAATAATAGGAAAAGATAAGGATATGGTTATATATTGCTTTATATTGTTCAGGTAAATATGTATGTTCTGAAATATCTTGTAAGATTGACGTAGTTGAGAACCAAATCATTCAAGTGCCGGGAAGTGTTTGCAACTCCCCTTTTTCTGCTGCCTTCCAGGCACCATTCAGGAGGATTACCTTCGAGAGCTGCTGACCACGATGGGAGATCGGTTTACAGATGAGGAAGTGGATGAGCTGTATAGAGAAGCACCTATTGACAAAAAGGGGAATTTCAATTACATTGAGTTCACGCGCATCCTTAAACATGGAGCGAAAGACAAAGATGATTGAAAAGAACTTGAGCTAAGACTTTCCAATTACTTTGTCTTACTCTGTTTTATTTCCCAGACACTTCCCCCCTCATAGACCTGTTGCATGCAACTTAGTTTCACAGCTTTGCCTCTTTTTCGGTGTATTTATTCTAGACCTTTCTGCCACTTAGCACTTGTATAATCAGACTGCAAATGGGGATGAGGTTGTAAATTGTATTGAGAAAAAGCATTGCGAATAAAAATCAACAAATGTGAAAGCCCAGGAAAATATATCCGGTATTTCTGGTTTTGCTGGATTTTTACATTTTTATATAATAAAAATGCTATTTTGAAATAAAGATTATGCTGACTCAGATGTAATATAATGGAAAGTTAAATAACTGGTAGTTGGGGGTAGTCGTTTTTTTAGATTTTCAAGTTCGTATAATTCAGATTCCATAGTAAAACTGATTGTTCACATGTATGGGACAGTGTTCTTCAGTATAAGTTAAATAACATCATTATACAGTAAAAACTGGTTGTACCTTAGTTTCTTTCATGCTTCTGGTAAGTCAGATGTTTAAATTATTGAATGATAAATATAGAATGTATCTGAGAAAACACAATGTTTTACTGATTTGAGTCTAGGAACATGAGGCAAAATTCTGAAGAAAAGAATAGTTATTATTGAACATATACAGTGTGTAAAGCATTGCATGTAGACGATTTTCATTGACTCTTCCCAGCACCCTTGTGGGATAGAATTTTATTAGCCCTGTATTTCAAGGGGAAGAACTGAGCACCAGGGAGTCAAGTGATTGATCTGAGTCTCTGTCAGAGCTGGGACTCCAGGCCAGGGCACCCCACTCCAGAGTGAGGATTCTGGGACCACTGTGCTGTCTCTGAAAAGCCCCAAATGCCTAAAAGGTCAAGATATTTCCATTACATTCTAACATAGTTTTGTAGTCATTATTGAAATTTAAAATAACTTGGGGACATTGATTGTTGGAACAGAATTTCAGAAAATTCTATCCAGGTGAAAAATAGAGGACCAAAGATTATAAGCAATATAATCTTCCAACCGCCTTCAGTTGGAAGGTGGTTCACATAGTGTAGAGTGTAGACTGGATGGAAGGTCTGAAAACCATACAGACAAGGCTGCTATGAGCTCGCTTAACATCCTCAAGGCCAAGCAATATGAGAAGTAGGAGAGAAAAACCTAAAAACAGAAAAAAATCCATTTAAAAAAAAAGTTTCCCAACGTTGTTCAACACCTATTCCCTCTTAAATGTATTGATATTCTATCTCCGTAAAATCGATGCATTTACACGTCGTTTAACGTTTGTGCTTCCGAGCTTGCTGTGGTAGGCAAATCCTTGCTATCAATTAATTTTTCTAGGTTTTTCATCATCTTTAAAAAGAGCAGTTCCACTCTCGTGGTCTAGTGCAAGAGAAGTGCTTTGCAGTTCATAAGAGCTTTCGCACTTATGACCTAATCCTCACCGCCCATGAGGTAAGTAGGGCAAGTAATATCCCTGCTTTTCATATGAGAGCTGAAGTTTAGAACAGCCATAGCACCTGTCCGAGGTCCCACAAGAATAAGAATCCACATCTGGCTCCCTTTTCTACTTCCAAGTGTAAAGTCACGTGCAGTGTCAAAACCAGAATCACCGTGTGTAGAAGGAGAAGGGGAAGCATACTGGGATCATCTTGACTGTCATTAACAAATACTTATCAGTTACCTGTTATGTGCCAGGCACTGTTCTCTGTTCGGGATAACTGGGGGGGCAGGACAAACAAGGATGCCACCCTCCTGGGGCTCAGCTCCTTAGTGGGAGATGAGGAAGGCACCTCTAAGTATCGTGGGACACAGAACTTGAGCAAGTGCAGAGAGGGCCTCTGAGGTGAGATCTGAATCATGAGAAGAGGGTCCCCGTGTGGAAGTCAGGGAGGATGTTCCACTCACAGGGGACGGTCCTTCCAAGGCAGACACTGGCGGAAGCACTGGGAGAGCTCAAGGGAAGGACATAAGGATGGTGTTTGCTGCGTGGTCTACGTGCAAAATCAGGGCTTTGGGCAGGGAAGAAATGTGAATTATGTTTTAAAAACTCAACCTTGCTGGTGAGTATAGAATGGAGGGCAAGAGTAGCAGCAAGAAGACTTCCAGTTAGGAGGCTATCACTATGGTCCAGGCAAGTCAAGAGGGTGGCTTGGTCTCCAGATGGTCGCACAGGTGGCTCTGCTGCCTGACCTATTTACTCTGTTCCAGCCTTTTCTTGTCACCAGCTCTCTGGCATCATTTTAACTGCATTTATTCTTTTGCTCTGCTTAAAGGCAGATTTGAGAAGATTGGGAGGTTGAAAAAGTTTTCAAGATTAAAAACAAGAAAAACTGTCTCTTGAATGCCTTGTGTTGACCTGACGTAACCCATTCTGTTTCATCCATAGTATCTATAAAGAGAGTAGTGGAATCCAGCATGCACTATAAGGCACTCAGCTAGGACCTTTTTCCTCTCTGGTTCAATAAATATTACTGATGATGATGAAAACTCTATTTTAGTATCTTTCCTTTTTTGAGAACAACTTAGTAATGATCTCTAAAATTGACAATTGATGCCTTGGCCAACACAATTGGAATGTGTGTTTGTACTCAGGTATTTAAAACTATGCTGAATGGTTGCTCTGTACTAAGCATGTACACTACTGGCCTTTGAGGTAGGTTTTTGTTTTGTTTTAATTATCCTTGTTCTACAGATAAAGCACTGAGGCGCAGAGAAGTAACTTCCCCAGGTTACACAGGTAGGAACCAATGGGACCATAATTTGAGTCCAGTCAGTCGAGCTCCTGAACCTGCCCTCTCAGAAAAATAATTATTGAAAGTAACACCACTGGTTTCTTACCATTGTACAGGAATTTTAAAAGCATTCATTATTGCATTTGATCCTCAAAACTCTAGGACGTGGATAAGGTAGGCAATATTATCCCCTTTTACAGGTGAGAATACTGAGTTATAGACGTTATCCCACTTGCTCAACTTTATATATAAAGTACACAGTGTCTGAGCCATGACTAGCTTTTAAGCTTTTTGAGTGAGGGTGCTTCTCATTAAACCTATAATTTCCTAATTAGATAATACCTGTAGCCTGATCAACATCTTTTTCTCATTTATAAATGTATATATACTATATATCATATATATGAAAGCCATTAATATTTATAAAATTGAAATTGTTTAGTTATACATTTAATGAATCATCTTTCCTGATAAAATAATTGCATAAAAATGAAGTTTTAAATTCAGCATATATATGAATAAATAACTTGAATAAGAATTTTCTTGATTGTAATTTTTTTAACATTTTAGTGTTTTTGAAAACAAAATGTCTTACAATCAATGTATATATTCAATAGTTTATCCTTAAAAATAATTGCATCGATGTTGCATCTCAAAATTGAAAGGTCTAAAAAAAAAATGAAGGGTCTTAAAAGATAAACATTATTTAGAATATACATATATAAACTACTGAAAAATCTGGTGTGAATAGGCTCTGTCATCTGGGAAATATGAACGAGGATGAGAAAGTTTATCACATACTGAAATTTTGGGAAAAATTTTCTTGGACAGAAAAATGGGGAAGATTACAAATTGCATACATCACTCTGTACTTAATCTCGGGTCAATCGTTTTTAGAGCAGGCGATGTTGTCATATGCACTCTTAGAGACAATAACTAGAAGGGTCACTAGATGGCACTATTATTCTTAGTACTGTAGTAACCTATTCCGTAGTGAACTTGAGAGTGACAAAGCATGAATAATCAGAGAGCATTAGTCCAATAATGCTGTAACTTTGTCAAAATTGTTTCTTAAAAGGAAAGAATTGATGATAAAGTCTGTTACAATGAAATTCATACTATTTTGTGAACCCCAAAATGCAGGGAACGATCTCTAGGCCTCCTTTTTACAACGCAGCATTCATTTATTCATTCATTCAATCATTCGTTCACTTACAAATATTTATTGAGTGTTTTGAAAGTGCCGGGATCTCAGTGAAGCTCTGGTTATTTTCACACTGAAGTAATGACTTCTTTTTTCAAGTAAGAGCACAGGTTTCGCACTAGTAAGACCTGAATCCTCCACTTACTGGGTCATCTTAAGTAAGCCCTTATTATTATTATAACTTCTGTTGTTGAGAAGAGTAAGGCACAGAGCCAGTGGCTGTGGATGGAAATACTTTGTAAAATCATGCTTTCTATATGAATACTATTACTACCTCAAGAATGTTGAGGACTATGTCTAGTAGTAGTTCTATTTACATAATAGACTATTAAGTCACACAATCTAAGCTTATTAAGATCAGCCTCGGGACTTCCCTGGTGGCGCAGTGGTTAAGAATCCGCCTGCCAATGCAGGGGACACAGGTTTGAGCCCTGGTCCAGGAAGATCCCACATGCCGTGGAGCAACTAAGCCTGTGCACCACAACTACTGAGCCTGTGCTCTAGAGCCCATGAGCCACAACTACTGAGCCCCGTGCCACAACTACTGAAGCCTGCGCTCCTAGAACCTGTGCTCCGCAACAAGAGAAGACACTGCAATGAGAGGATCGTGCACCACAATGAAGAGCAGCCCCCGTTCGCTGCAACTAGAGAAAGCCCGCGTGCAGCAACGAAGACCCAACACGGCCAAAAACAAAAGTAATTAATTAATTTAAAAAAATATATATATATATGCTAAAAAAAAAGAAAACATTATTTCAAAAAAAAAAGATCAGCCTCAACACAAGTGACCATGAGACAGTTTCTCAGTGCAGCTCTTCCCTGCCTCAATATATGTCTTGGAAATACCATCAGAATCAAAACGAAGCAGATCCGAAGTGTTTTGGCAGAAGGATACTAGAAGTGTGTTTGGGGTGTGAACGAATGGGTGTGTTTATATATAAAAAATTGTTTCAACGCACCTTGCAGGAAGCCAGCCTCATCTCTTACCAGCCTCACTTCTCCTGCAGTTGGTTTTGTTCCCAGTGCACAGTACTTCCTTTCAGACGCTCATTCTGAATGAACATGATGACGATGCATATTTACTCCCGGACGTTGCTAACCAGCACAGCAAAAATAAATCTGAATACTTTATTCACATTTTGTAACAATCAGGGTGTAAATTGACAATGGCTCATTTAGGAGGTTGCGCTCATTGTACTTTACTCAAGTTCCCTTTTTATGTGTGATCTGTTTATTCAGTTCTTATTTATGGAAGTGGATATTACGTCGGAGTGTTACGGGTGACACAGAGATTCTGATTCTGTTACTCGCCATAAGTGTTATACTGCCCAGCCCTTTGGATGCGAGGAGTGAAGGTTAGGTTTCTCCTTTGGCCAGAATCCCAACACAACTGTGCTCTCTATCTATGCTGGAGCCACTGCAGCTGATGTCCTAACAGCTCACTGAGGAGGTCAAAGATGGTTTTCTAAAAAATGCCTCCTCTGACAGTGACGCTCGCATCTCAGAGCTACCATTGTTTGCCTTCCTGTCAACCACTCACATAGCTAAGAACTCAAGCAAACACATGAAAAAGAAAAGCCTCTATTTAAAGTTTTATTGAAAATATTCAAGATTTCCTGCTTCTTTTAGGGACAGTGAAAGAAATCCAGTGTTTTATCCATGTCAGGTCCCTACCAGATTATAAACAGTTGAGAGGAGGGTCCACTTGCTGAAAGGTGCCTTGAGAGAAAAACTCCCACTTCTGGGATTCGAAGAGGAAGCCCCCTCATCTCTAAAGTCTCCCTTGAGGTGTCGCAGCCAGTGGGGGCATCACAGCCTCCCGCTCCAGGCTCTTTCTAGCTTCCACAGCCGGTGCCTCACCCAGTTTATCAGGCAGCAGGATTGGCTGCTCTACCCAACTCCAGAGCTTTTCCCTTTGCTTTAAAATTGCCCTTGAATTCAGCTCCCTTCCACTCCCTTTTCCCCACACAGTATTTTTACACCTTTGATGCCCAAACCTTGAAGGTAAATACAAAGACAGGCATCTGTAAACACAGAACGATGCCCACATTCATGGGAATAACAGCAATCTCAAAAAACAATCATGATGGCAAATTTTAATCAGTGACTCTGAGAAACTTCCCAAGCAAGAAAGATTTGTGTCCCAGTCTTGCTCTACCCTCATTTCATGTCTTTTTTTTTTAATTTTACATTTTTATTTATTTATTGGCCGCCCCGAGAAGCATGAGGGATCTTAGTTCCCTGACCAGGGATCGAACCCATGCCCCCTGCAGTGGAAGAGTGGAGTCTTACCCACTGGACCACCAGAGAGGTCCCCCTCATTTCAGGTCTTAGTTCCAGCTCTAAGTGTTTGCAACAATCTCCTTCCTGAACTGTATCACATTCATGCAACTTTTTTTTCCCCCTACCTTGTATGTGAGCCTGGCCATTTCTTTCCCTGTTAAAGGATCTACAGCCCCGACCTCTTTATATAACGTCAACCCAACTAGAGCAGGAACCTGCCTCTATCTAAAAGTCTGGCCATGCAGCGCCGGCAATCCGTGAACAGCAGTTGACGGGCTGATCCAGAGCAAACCCCTCATGTACTCCTCAGGGAAGGGAGGAAGGCAAACCCATTGCCAGCCCACGATGGTCATGATGGAAAGATGTGCACATCCAGGCTGGCCCTTCAGGCTGATGGGGCTGGCTGAGAACTGAGTGAATAAAGTGAAATGGAAGGTAAATGGATGCAATCCAATTATTACAAAGAGGGAACAGGCAAGGTTGCTTTAAAGAGACGAAAACTGAGCATTTCTATGCCCTCCACAATCATGGGGGTTGAAAATGTTAGTATTCCTGCTCATCTTTTCTCTTTGGTGTAGATCCGTCTTTTGAGGCATATGGTTTTTGTTGTGATTTTCTTCGTTTTTACCACCTGTGTTCCAGATGTCTGTCAACTTCATCATTTTGCTGCTTTGCTTGAAGATTTCAAAACAGACCTCAATTTTGAAACTCTTCTGTGGCACATTTCTCTTTTATTTGAAAAGATGTGTTTGATTTAGAAAATACGGAGACATTGCCCTACTTTCTTGGCATTGGGGCTAAATTGGAAGTAGGCAGCAAAATGGGTTACCTCCTGACTAGTGGAAGAGATGCTCACCACAGCCGTCTGCTGACTGCGGAGAAGCGGCAGCCGGGATGGTGCAGGTGAGGCCAAGTGCATGTCCCCAACCTTTGTGCTTCATTATGTCACAGACGCCGGGAATGACAAGAGGATAAGGAAATCTGTGGCCTCAGTTTAAAACACAGTCCAGATAGAGTCCGTACCCTATTGAGAAATCAATTCAGTACATGCGTGTGTTCTACATGTGCACAGGTGTATTCATGCCAACATAAATGCATCAAACGTCTCTGGCAAGACATACAGGAAGTTGGTTGCTGTAGAGGTGGGAATTTGGAAGCCATGGGCCAGGGGTAAGAGGGAGACCTAATTTCGCTGTAAACAATTTCTTCTTAAAATTTGGAACTTGTGCTTGTATTTCCCATTAAAAATTAAAACATTGGATAATCATCATAACAAAAGAATATATTCTACGAGACTGGGCACACCTAAAAGTAGTCTTCTAAAGCAATTTATCCCTTTGCATGAGGAATAAAGTCCTATCACCTCAGTTTGAAGGGAGATTAATGTGGCTTGAATATTTACTATGGTTTTACTGCAGAGATGTTTAAGTGCCAACGATGTGTTACCACGTAGGCAAATGGCTCTCGAATCCAGATAACCGTGCTATGGAAAAGACGGTGGGGATTTTGGTGTTTGTGTCATTTGGGCTTGGATTACACGTTCCTTCCCCTGTTGCTGGGAGGCCCATGTTCTTGGAAGTAACTGAACTAAGGCTGGAATAGTGGGGATTGAGAAAATGAATGACTTGGAAGAAGATACTGCAGCAGCAGTTTGTGGAGACCCTCTTTCTGCCCCCTGCTCAGACATCCAGGGCAGGTGAGACATCCAGATGCACAGGACCCTTTGGTTGTGTCATCTTGGTTCACTCCTTGCTGCCAGCACTAGACGGACACTCATCTGTTTCCTGGGACACGGTTCTAGGGCTCTCTCCAATTCCTCCCAGGGTCTCCAGCATGATTCCTTCTCTCTCTTTGCAGCCGGCGCAGAACAAATAGACCAGTGAGAGGACAGAACGCAGATGGCATATCTCTCATATAAGTTACCTATTCAGGTTGCTTGCTTACTTATTCATTTAATAAACATGTATGGATTCCTTTCCAACCCAGGCAGGGCAGGATGGCTCCCACAAAGAAGGGTGGTGAGAAGAAGGGCCGCTTCACCATCAACGAGGTGGTGACCAGAGAATACACCATCAACATTCACAGGTGCTTCCATGGAATGGGTTTCAAGGAGCATGCCTCTCGGGCACTCAGAGAAATCCGGAAATTTGCAATGAAGGAGACGGGGACTCCAGATGTACACATTGACGCCAGGCTCAACAAAGCCATCTGGGCCAAAGGAATAAGGAATGTTCCGTACCGTATCCATGGGCCGTTGTCCAGAAAGTATGATGACGATGAAGATACACCAAACAAGCTCTAAACGTTGGTTACCTATGTACCTGTCACCACTTTTCAAAAATCTACAGCTCGTTGATGTAGATGAGAACTAAATGTCGATTGGCCAAGAAAGTTATAGAACGGCCAAAACCAAACACAAACAAACAAACAAAAATGTATGGAAAACTACCATAGGCTGAAAACTTGCTCTGGAGATGCAAGACCTCAAGAAGTTCACAATCTAGTGGGAAAGATAGACTTTTTTTTTTTTTTAATATATGATTGCAATAGTCTGATGAGCGTTAATGTAACCTAAGGCCAAGGTAACATAGGAGCATTTACAAGGGCATCCAAACCAGACTAGGGGTGGTACCGATCACATAGGTGACCAAGTTGGGACTGGACGGGCGTGCCGGAGTCTGCCTGTGGGCCCCATGGGAGACGGGGACTGAGTGTGTTATTGCCGGTTGGTGACAGGAGAGTGGCTGCTGTGAGGGGTGTAGGGCATTTCACGATGAGATAGTAACATAAAATGAGAAATGACCACAGCTCATCAGGAACCGCAAATTGCCGGCATGGCAGAAACATAAACTCTGAGACAGGGTAGGGAGTATAAAGGGAAGAGGAGGGGCTTTACATGTCTGGCTAAGGCATTTTTGAAAGGATCAAAGTGGGAGAATGACAAGACTTAACAAGATATGCGTTTTCAAAGATAATTGAAAGAGGTAGAGGGAAGGTATTGGGGTGGGAAATGTTAGAGGTGGGAGACCAGTTAAGTGGCTTCTGCGACGTTTCAGCCAAGGGGGGGATGAGGTGGTGAAGGGGGGTGGCAGTTACAGGAAAAGAGAAGAACAAAGGTGAAACCAACAGCAGGGGCAACTCTGTGACCTTCCTTCCCTGACACAACGGGATTAGGATGTCATTGCAGGTCTACCCGAAAGGAGCTTAGAAGAAATGACCAGACAGTATCCAAGCACGTGGCAGATCAATGCCTAGGTAAGTAAGTAGCTCAAAGTTAACTAAGAAGAGGCAGGTAAGGGATAAAGCCAGCTGGGATGGAGAGTGTAGGGAGAAAGTGCAAGCAGATAGATACCATGGGAACCTGATTTAGTGGGACCCTTGCAGCTGGTGAGTGTTCCAGAAGCCCTAAAGGAACCAATACGGAACACATCTATGGGTGTGGGGAGGGGTCTAGGGTCACTTACCTCCTGACTTGGGTCACTGGGTGGGTGGAGATACAGCAGTGAAAGGTAGAAAATTCAGGAAGAAAGACTTTTGGGAAGAAGATAATGAGTTGAGTTTTGAGCTTTTTGGATATTAGACGCTTGATGGCCATCTGAGCCACATTCACTCTGGAAAGCATCTAGGTAATGCAAGAGATGTGATGGAAGCTAAGAGAAAAGAGTCTCAAGAAAGAAGAAACAATGAAAATGTCCATTGCTTCAATGAAATAAAATAGGTGTCCATCTGATTTGACAAAAGGAAAGTAACCAGTGATCTTAGTGAGAATGTTTTTGGTAGCATGGTGTTAGAAAGTAGATTACCAGATCACCTCCGCTGAGGACCTGAGGGAGAGAAGAGAAGGTTGTTGCAGTGGGAAGTCAATTTGATGCAAAGTTTACCTCCAATCAGGTGACCAACCGTCCCTGTTTGCCCAGGACTGAGTGGATTCCCAGGATGCTGGTCTTTTAGTGCTAAGACTGAGAAAGTCGTTGGGCAAGCAGAACAGATTGGTCACCCTGCCTTCAATCCCGCTACCAGAAAGGCTGTCCAAGAGTTCATGAAATAGACTCAGATAAAATGAAGACACTTGGGACTTCCCTGGTGGCGCAGTGGTTAAGAATCGGCCTGCCAATGCAGAGGACACGGGTTTGAGCCCTGGTCTGGGAAGATCACACACGCCGCCGAGCAAGTAAGCCCATGCGCCACAACTACTGAGCCCGCGTGCCACAACTACTGAAGCCCCTGCACCTACAGCCTGTGCTCTGCAACAAAGAGAAGCCACATTAATAAGAAGCCCGTGCACCACAACGAAGAGTAGCTCCCTCTCGCCGCAACCAGAGAAAGCCCGCGTGCAGCAATGAAGACCCAATGCAGCCAAAAATAAATAAATAAATTTATTAAAAACAAAAAAAATTAAGATGCTTGAGGGAATTCCCTGGTGGTCCAGTGGTTAAGACTTGGCACTTTCACTACTTTGGGCCCGGGTTCAATCCCTGGCTGGGGGAACTAAGATCCCACGAGCCGTGTGGCGTGGCCAAAAAAAAAAAAATTAAGATGCTTGAATCACAAGGTTTACTGAATAAATTTAAAACGCACAGCAAGAAACAAAGGGAAAGAGATGAAGGATGCTATCACCATGAGGAGAGGGTGCAAGTTGGGTGTATGAGCCACAGCTCTCTCTCTGTCTGTCCCTGTCTGTCTCTCTCATCTTCATTCCCTGCTGCCAGTATGGTCACGAGGTCCAGAGTTGAGGGTGAGCAAGGGGACTCAACAGACTGAAAGTATCTGGAGCCAGCACATGCTTACTCCTTCCAAGAGATGGAGGGACAAATAGCTTGGACACAACTGAAACTCACCAATAAGTTGCTGAAAAGCTATGGATTTATCTGTGTTTCTTGGGCAGAGGTTACATGTGGCATAAGGATGATACATGATCCGTGCTTTATTAATGTTTTAGGTTTAAGTGGTCCTTCTATCCCTTCCTATCTACAAGTGGTGCTCTGGTTTGTTCCATCCTTTTCGTCTATGTTTATCAAACATATGCTCTGTTTATATTTATATTTAACAGATTTCTAACTTAGCACATTTGCTATCATTCCTCAATATGTTTTATGAGTTTCATCTGTTATTCTACTTGTTTGTTTCCCTTGTTATTTACAGCACAATTGAATATTCTCAAATAACGTGATAAAAATCATGTTATAGAAGTGACAATAGCACCAGTAGTAGACTTTTCATTCTCGAAACTTGGCTGTTGTGAAAAAAGAAAGAAAGAGTATTTACTAGAGGGATTTAGATAATCGTAAGAAAAATTTTTTTCAATAAACTGAAGTCACCAAGTCAGAACATAAGGTGTTTCAACCAGAGACATGAGAAGTTAATGGACAAAGCATGATCCTTGGGAGAGTATAAAAGGATGGAGTCCAGATCAGGTAGAGCATTGGTGGGAAATCTCCTCCTCTTAGACTAGAGGGGAGAAGGAATAATAGTGGACAAGACAAGTGTGTTTCCAGTGGTGGACTGGGTTTACCATTATGTCTTAGTTTTCTTTGTGAAGTAGCTTGGCCATTAAACAATTATTTCCAGGCACTGGTTGATTTACAAATATTTACTTCTTTTTAAGGTGTGGTGGCCTTGTAATGTATCGATTTGGCTATGCTGAACTACTTTCCCTAGAATTTCATTTCATGTATATTTTGGGTTACGGTGGGTCCCAAGGGAGATTCTTGTGAGATTTGGAAGGCAGACAGGAAAGGGCAGCCGTTCTGTAGCTCACACACGTTGCTGCCAATGTGCTGACTCACCTCACCAGCATGAAGCAGCAGCGGCACCGGCTCTACTTCCCCTGAACCAGGTGCCTGTGTTCAGTTCCATGAGGAAGGGCAATGTCAATCATCATGGGTTTCAGTGTGTCCTGGGTTGCAGCACGTTCTTGATCTTCCTCAATTTACATCCATTTTCCCTTCGTAACTCCCCACCATCTAGACTCCAGGCTCCAGTATCAGTGAGAAGACTTACAGAGATTGTTTAACGAGTCCCAACAAATGTGTAAGGCCAAACTCCTATAATATAATCTCCGGAGACCATGCTTGAGTTTATGCTAATGACATGACTCAGGACAGGGGCGGTCCACGTCAGAAAGATCAGCCTTATGATTAGAGGGTTAGGATTTTGAGCCACATGATATCAACCCAACAGTTGACCTCCAGGGAGGGTGAGGAGGGCTGAAGACTGAGTTCAACCACATGGCCAGTGATTCAATCCATCATGCCTACAAAATGAAACCCCAATCAAAGCTTTGCACATGGAAGCTCTGCTGACTTTCATGGTTGGTAATCCTGTATCAATGAGCCAGCAGGGTGATACTTCCTAAGGACATGGAAGCTTTGCATTCAAGACCCTCCTGACATTGCCCTGTGTGTCTCCTCATTTGGCTGGTCTTGAGTTGTATCTTTTATCATAAAACTGTAATCATAAGTATAGTGCTTTCCTGAGCTCTGAGTCATTCCAGCAAATTATTGAATCTGAGGGGTTAGTGGAGACCCGTGAATTTGCAGCCAGTGGTCAGGAGCATGGGTGACCTGGGGACCCTGGACCTTATGGCTGGTGTCTGAAGTGAGGGGGTGTCTTGTGAAGGAATGTGCCCTTACACTGTGAAATTTAACCTAAATTCAGGTGCTCAGGTACTCAGGATTGCACTGCAAAGAGAAAATAATATAGTAACCTCCCATGTGGGCATCACCTAGCTACAACAGTAATCAACTCATGGCCAATCTTGTTTCATCCGTAACCTCCACTGTGGGATTACTTTGAAGCAAATCCCTGTTGTCATAGGATTTCATCCATAAATATTAAAGTAGATATCTCTAAAAGATAAGCCTCTTCTTTCTTGCTAATAACTACAATACCATTATTTTTTTTTTTTTTTTTTTTTTATTTATGCGGTACCACGCCTCCCACTGTTGTGGCCTCCCCCGCCGCGGAGCACAGGCTCCGGACGCGCAGGCTCAGCGGCCGTGGCTCACGGGCCCAGCAGCTCCGCGGCACGTGGGATCCTCCCGCACCGGGGCACGAACCCGTGTCCCCTGCATCGGCAGGCGGACTCCCAACCACTGCGCCACCAGGGAAGCCCCATTAATTTATTTTTAAAAATTGATTCCCTAATATCATTGCATACTAGTAGTCGTGTTCAAATTTCCCCTATCATCTCAAAAAAATTTTTTATATCTGGTTTGTTCAAATCCAAACAAGTCCCCACATTGCATCTTGTCAACAGACCTCTTAATCTCTTTTCATCTGTAGGTCTCCTTATCTCTCTCTCTTTTCTTGCAATTTATTTATAAAAGGTACTGAGTGTCTTTTCCAGTAGAGTTGTATTCTCAAACTTTAAAGTACACACAAATCACTAGGGGATTTTTTTTCTTTTGCTTATATAAATGCATTTTTAATTTTTAAAATTCTTAAATTAATTTTTATTGGAGTATAGTTGCTTTACACTATTGTGTTAGTTTCTGCTGTACAGCATAGTGAATCAGTTATACATATACATATATCCCCTCTTTTTTGGATTTCCTTCCCATTTAGGTCACCATAGAGCACTGAGTAGAGTTCCCTGTGCTACACAGTAGGTTCTCATTTGTTATCTATTTTATGCATAGTACCAATAGTGTGTATATGTCAATCCCAATCTCCCAATTCATCCCACCCTCCGCCTAGGGCATCTAATTTTAAAAGTAGATTCTGCTTTAGAAAGAAAATTTGGGGGCTTCCTTGGTGGTTCAGTGGTTAAGAATCCGCCTGCCAATGCAAGGGACACAGGTTCGAGCCCTGGCCTGGGAAGATCCCACATGCTGCAGAGCAACGTGCGCCACAACTACTGAACCTGCACTCTAGAGCCTGCGAGCCACAACTGCTGAGCCAGCGTGCCACAACTACTGAAGCCTGTGCACCTACAGCCCATGCTCCGCAACGAGAGAAGCCACTGCAATGAGAAGCCCGTGCACCACAATGAAGAGTAGCCCCCACTCGCCACAACTAGAGAAAGCCTGCACAGCAACGACGACCCAATGCAGCCAAAAATAAAAACAAACAAATAAATAAATTTATTTTAAAAAAAAGAAAATTTGGTGTGGGGCCCAAGATCCTGCATTTTCAGCAAGCCCCCAGGTGAAGTGGATGCTGCTGGTCCATGAACCACATTCAGACTAGCAAACTCTGGAGCTCTCTACAGTCTGGATTTTGATGATTGCATCCCCATGATGTCATAACCATGTTTCTCTGTCCCCTCTCAACTGGTGGTCAGGCCATCTGGATGAAGGGGAAGTCCATTGTGTGTAAAGCAACCTGTTGTGTAACTTTTAATGCTCCTTCAAAAATGTATACTTAAGCAATCTGAAAGTTTTCCAGTAGTTTTTTTCTCACCCTCCCAACCCTTTTCTGTGTTCTCTCCCATTTAAAGTTTATGCCCAATGTATTCCAATGGCACTCAGTAAAAATACTTTTTAGGGAAAGGAGGGAATATATCCAGTGGTTGTAAAGTTGGAGGACATACCAACATGACATGGAAGACAGCCTAGATTAGGCGGAAGACAAGAAGAGAAGCAGCTGCAAGACTGACCTGGGTAGAAGTAAGGGCCCTTAGATAGGGGAATGAGGCTGGGTGAGGCTGGGTGATAAGAGTGGGGCAGAGGTTGTGAAGATCCGTTGCACACAGCCATTCTCAAAAGCCAGTCCAAAATCCCAGAAGCACATGGGGGCTTGCTAAAAACGGTTTCCTGTTCTGACACATCAAATCAGAATCTCTGGAGAAAGAGCCTTGGAATATGCTTGGCAGGCACCCTCTGGAGACTCTGATGTAGAGTGGGTCTAGAAACCACTGAACTATATCGGATGCCACACATTGCTGTATGTGTGTGTGTGTGTGTGTGTGTGTGTGCATATATATATATATATTTGCCATCTTTCTTGCCAGTGAATGCTCTGAAGTACTCACTGACCAACTGCTAGGTAGCCCTAGGATAAAATATCACCTAGTGCTTTCATTCTCGTTGGGCACGTGGTCGTCTGATTACATGATGTTTAATTTAATGGCTGAGACATTAAAGCCCAGTGGTTAAGAGCTCTGACGAATTTAAACTCTGAAAAGTGTGGTGTTTACACTCCTATACATGGCACCATTCCCATATCAATTATGCTGGATTTTCAGATTAATTAGATGACCATAGAGTTGCCAGGCTCTGAAGGAATTGGACTTCAGACAAGAAAAATGGAAATAAATTTTGTAAATTATTTACAAGTTTCACTACTCTGTTTTCAGCCAGACCTCACCAAAAAGAGAAAAAAAGTAAAGACAGAGGAACCTTCTAGCACAACGGCGAGAGTTTGCTGGGCTGTCATCGGCTTGACCTTCCTGTCTCATGGGCTTGGCTGTCTCACACAGCTCTAGCTGGCAGCAACCTGGCTTGGTTGTGAATATTATCCTTATATGAGCTGAGTCATCCGGAGGCAAACATGGACTTGCAAGGATGTGAGGGACCCTCCTTGTTAGAATGTTCACATTAGTTCCTCTTTCAGCTACACATGCCAACCACACATGCTGCTTCATCCTCTGCCAGTAAGATTCCTTTTCCTCTTTCCTTGGCCTGGCCACTTGTCACTTCCTTCTGATCTTGCGTGTTTCTTTTCCTTTGTCACATCTGGCCCTCACACCAGTTCAGCCTGCTTCTAATCCTGTGTTTATTGGCATTCCCAGGCATTTTCAGAAAACGTGTAGTGTTTCTGCTGCATTAGAACACTGAAGTTACAGGAGGAATTGAATTGAGGATGTTGATTTTTTTCAATACAATTACTCTTCAGTTAGCGGGTCCCGTAACACCAGTGAATTTTAAAGTCGGAACAAGTTTTACAGATGCTCTGAAAAGTACTAACTGTTTTCCCCTTGAGCCCAGATGACATTTGGGCAGAAATGGAATGCCAACTTTTGTCAATATTCTAAGGCAATAACATGTAGGGGGTGACTCTGGTGTCATCTTCCCACCTCCTTACCCACTGGGAAGTCATAGAGTACATTCCACGGCCAAGTTGAAATGTTTTCTGAATGATTCACTCTATCCTCTCCCGTTGGGTCATATATCAAGAGTAAGAGGAAGGACTCAAATCAGACTCCTTAGGTTCGAATCTCAGAAATCACTACTGTACCATTTTCCACAAAAATGTAAACCTCTTTAAGCCTCATTTTTATCATCTGTAAAATGGGGATAATATTAGCACCCACTTTGTAAGGATGTTGTGAGCATTGATTATTATAATCCATGGTAAGCACTTAGCATAGCGTCATTATAAATACTCAAGACACTTCAGTCACTAATATTTTTCCAAGGTTTGTTGATAAATATTCTGCCTCATACCACAATATTATCATGAATTATAATGTCATTTTTGGAAAAAATCTGTTGTCAAGAATGTGATCACTGTGAGAAGAGAAGACTAAAAACAGAATCAATGAATCAAATTAAACATGTCATGACTTTTGATATTATTTAGTCCAATACGTTCCTTGTTTATACATCTTCTAGCCTTTTAGGCACATAGACCGGCATCGTAGGTTGATCTTGCAACGACTGCCGTGTGCCAGAAAAAAGACTAAGTCATATTATCCTGATATGAGTTGCCACCTACGATCATCACAGGAGAATTTCAGAAAGTCGGCTAATTTTAATCTTCTACTTAAAAAGGAAGTGTCACAACAGCAAGTATTTGTTCGACTCAAACTCTGATTCTATATATCCCAAATCATTGAGTGAGGAAAATGTCTTTTAAATTTAAAGTAATAAAATGCACGTGATAAAAGATTCACAGAGTAAATAAGGATGAAAAAGCAGAAGGAAAAGTTCCCCTACCCCTGCCTCCTTTCCACTCCCAGAGGAAATTAAGACCGACAATTATTTGTTTATCTTCCCAAATGTTTTGTAATGCACATTCGGGTTTCTATTCTGGAAGCTCTGTAGTTCAGTTTGGTCTCAGTGTTCTGACAAATTCTGCTATTTGGCTTCATCTTTGGCCTGTGGAAGACTGAAGAGTCAAATGCCAACTTACTGTCAGTCCTGGCACGCTTAGTCTTGTGCGTGATCAATTAGCATCTACATCAGGGGGTCTGCAATCTACCACCTTCAAGCCAAGTCCGGCTTCTTTTCTGTTTTTGTAAATAAAGTTTTATTACAACCTATCACACCCATTTGTTGAGGTAATTGTCGATAGCTGCTTTTAAACTAGGTGGCAGAGTTGAGTAGTTGCAATAGAAACTGGCCTGCAAAGCCTAAAATACTTCCTGTCTGGCCTGTTATGGAAAATGTTGTCCATCTATGATTAGGCTATCACCATAGCTAACTAATCAGCATAAGACCGTCCATCCACACAAGGCAAGTCATTGATTGTTGTCATCTGAACAATCACTTTTAAACATAGGAGCATTCTAGATGTAATTTAGAGAGAGCTGTCACCCCAAGTGTTTTATGTTGAAATTCTTTCAGTTAAAGTATAAGTTTGAATTTACCATTGCAAAGGAAAACTGTTGAAATAACCAATGTAAAAGCTGTTAAGTTTGTGAACAAAAGCCATCATTTAGAATTTTCAAATAGTTAAGTAAATGAGACAATAGATCATCAGTGCAAATACTAAGACAGAGTTCGATAACTTTAGGAAAGATTAAAAAGTCCTTTTTGAGTTCACAAATGTTGATTTAAAAATTAAGTATCAATACAAGGACAACAATGGAGATTAGAGTATCAAAATTCTAGTATCTGTAGACTTGTTTGAAGTGAATGAACAAAATAACCCTTAAGAATTTTAATTGTTATTTAATTCCAGTTGGGCCATGATCATTTCAAGAAAAAATAAATTCATTTGGGAATTCCTCACATCTTCTAAAAATGAATCAAATGCAGAATGTTAGCTTTGTTATCAGTTCAGACTTTCCAAAGAAGAAAAACTCCAAAATCACATGTAACAATAGCCAAGAATGTATAGAAGTATATATTTAGACATAAGAAAGAGTGTATACAAGTATAAGAAAAACGAGGGACCTCAAATTTTGTTCTCACGTTTCTAATTCAACAGGGCAGACTCCACGGATGAACCCTGAGACCATTACGCTCAGTGAAATAAGCCAGCCACAAAAAGACAAATACTGTATTATTTCATTTATATGATGAAGTCCCTAGAGTAGAGATATTCACAGAGATGGAAGTAGAACCGTGGTTGCCAGGGGCTGTGAGGAAAGAGGATTGGGATGTTATTGTTTAATCGGTTACAGAGTCTCGGTTTTACAAGATGATAAAATTCTGGAGATGGATAGTGGTGATGGTGGCACAACAATGTGAATGTACTTAAGGCCACTGAACTGTATCCTTACACAAATGGCTAAGCTAGTAAACTTTATGTTATGTGTGTTTTACCACCATTTTAAAAAGATGCTATGAGACTACTTTAAGAAGACAATCCTTTACAGCTTTAAGTCTATCGAACTCAAAAACTTCAACAGAAGCTTGTTGAAATAACTCCTATTCATTGCCAACCATTTTCAATAACTGAAGTAAAAAGATTCTGGAAAGTTGACCAATCTATGAATCTTAGGCACAAAGTTCCTTCTAGAAAGCATGTTACTGAAAAATGACTTCCTGAATTGTATTCTACTGTGATGAAAAAAGGAAGGAAGGAAGGAAGGGAGGGAGGGAGGAACGAAGGAGGGGAGGGAAGGAAAGACGTCATTAAAGATGCCGGTTGAAAGAGCTATTTACCTGTTGGAAGTGTGCAATACAATGACCACAGGAGCTGCTCACCAGCTGACCATGCTGTGGAACCACTGTTCATGTACCACGATGGCAATCTTTAAAGATGTGACTAGTACCGTTTTAACAGTATTTGAAGTTATAAAAATAAGTCTGGAATGAAGTTCATTCTATGATGGTATAATCTGTTCCAGTCTTAGTTTTAACTGAATACTGATTTTTAACAGCCCTCCTTTTGGAATTCAGCCAAACTATGAAGTTGGTGTTGAAACATATATAAAATCATGTGTATTTTTTAAATGTACATGAGTGAGACCAAAGTATTCATGCTATATTTATTTTTTAATGAGTCATATACCTTGGATATCCTTCCGTATCAGGATATACCACCCCGAGGTACTTATCCAAGAGAAATAAATCCTGTGTCCACACCAGACTTGTAAACTGACATTCACAGCGCCATTTGTAACAGCTCCAAACCGGAAACACCACCCAGTGACTAGCAACAGGTGAATGGCTAAACAATGTGTATAGCATTTGTACAGTGGAACACAAATCAACAATAAAAAAAAGAATGAACTATGGATACAAATAACAACATAGATGAATCTCAAAATATTTATGCAGAGTTAAAGAAGCCAGACAACAAAGTGTATCTACTGTTTAATTCAATTTATATAAAACTATAAAAATGCAAACTAATCTATAGGAAGAAAAAGCAAATCGCTGGTTGCCTGGGGACTGGGAATGGGGAGGAAGAATAAGGGAGGGAGAAGTTACAGAGACACAAGAAACTTTGGAGGTGACAGGTATCTTCACTATTTTCATGTGGTCATGGTTTCATGAGTTTAGACTGTGTCAAAACTGATCAGGCTACAAATGAACTTATCTACAAAACAGAAATGGAGTTACAGATGTAAAAAATAAATTCATAGTTACTGGGGGTAAGCAGGGGAGGGATAAATTGGAAGATTGGGATTAACACATACACAGTACTATATATAAAACGGATAGCTAATATGGACCTACTGTGTAGCACAGGGAACTCTACTCAATACTCTGTAATGGCCTATATGGGAAAAGAATCTAAAAAAGAGTGGATATATGTATATGTATAACTGATTCACTTTGCTGTACACCTGAAACTAATACAACATTGTAAATTATACCCTAATAAAAAATTTTTTTAAAACTGATCAAATTGTTTAAATATATGCAGTTTATTATATGTCAACTATATATCCATAAAGCAAAACAAAACAAAACGAAACAGAAAACGTTTTTAGGAGTTGGTAGTGTGGTTACTCACACGTTCCACAAACCAACATTTGTCAAGCTTTTAAAAAGTAATGATTTTTATATCTGTTGATGACATTAGCCATTTTCAGTAAAGTGTGGCAAATATTTCCTTAATTTTGTTCCTTTTTTAAAAAAAAACTGTATGTGATTTTTAGCCAGATAGAAACCTTACATTTTTATCAAATTAAATGCATGTCTTCTATGTTTTTGGCTTGTGCTGTTGTGCTCTGCTCAGAAAGAATCCCTACTTCAAAATTATATATTTACAATTTTCACACACGTTTTTTTTTTGTTTTTTTGTGTTTTTTTTGCGGTACTCTGGCCTCTCACTGCTGTGGCCTCTCCCATTGCGGAGCACAGGCTACGGACGCGCAGGCTCAGCGGCCATGGCTCACGGGCCCAGCCGCTCCGCGGCATGTGGGATCCTCCCGGACCGGGGCACGAACCCGTGTCCCCTGCATCAGCAGGCGGACTCTCAACAACTGCGCCACCAGGGAAGCTCTCACACACGTTTTATTCTAGCATTTTTATTGCTTTATATTCTACATAAAATTCTGTCTTGAATTTAGTTTGGAATAAGGCAGAAATTGAAACTTATTTTTTTCCCCTAATTACTTAGCTGGTTGAATTAACATCATTTATTGAATAATCACTCTTGTCCCACTCTTGAGATTTTTATCATCTCAAAGTACTTAATATTTGTGGGGGGCGCAGTGGTGGGAGAAGCGGAGGAGCTTCACCTGGGGCCTCAGGCTCTCATGCTGGTGGCCCTGGTGGTGGCTCTTTTTGCTGTCCTTGGGTTAAAACTCCTGCACCAAAATTCATTACACTTTACTGGCAGTAAATACTCTTGGATTCTAGCTGCTCTCCAGTTCAGAGTAGATCCATGAAGCTCTTGCTTCTGATCCAGGAAAAATGTAGACATTTATTTCCCCCTCTTCATCTCTGCTCCATCTGCTGATAGCCTCTCCCTGGCACCCATGCCTCACCCCTACCGATGGAGGAACAAAAAGATAAGTGAAACACGTGGGTTAGGAAAACCTGCAGTAGGGAAGGAGGGGCTTCAAATACAGCTTTCTGTGTCTTTCTTCTCTTTGTTTACTTCATTTAATTTGCGGGGAGATTCTGGGACCTATCTTCACAAGTTTTTCATCTTACTCTAAAGTCTCCTTCAAATATCCCTAGATAGAGACAAAATATTTCATTGTAAATTGTTTGGATAAATTTATCAGAATAAGAAAAAACCATCTCTTTATGGCCCCCATGTCCCCCTCCTGGAAGCTCTGGTCATCCGGGCTGACATCTCATGACTCTTACTTGTCTGAAGATACACAATTAAATTTTTCTTAGGAAACTAATTACTGGATCATTTATAAAACTAAAGTTTTACCAAATGTAATAACATCCTCTTCTCTTGTGCTGTGGGCTGTTTCTCAGCTCCTAGCTCTGTCAGTTATGGTGATCCGTAAGTATTTTTACTCAATAAATAAAGACATTTATGACACTTTAAAATAGCCCTTCAGGGACACTTCAGAAACCATTTTTCCGACGGATTTTATCGCATTATACTCATCTTTTGTATTTTCCTCCCTAGACAGCCATCTCCTAAAAACAAAATCAGACTGGCCTGTAATGATAATCTGGCTCATTTCAAAGGCTGGATTAGAGTGCTAATACTAGTAAATATAATAATTATAACTAACATTTATTGAGCCCTAACTAATAATAACCCTTGCTTAAACACAGGTAAGCACTACATAGAAGTAGAGATATTTATTTCAAAATTAGACTCCACTTTAGCATGAAAATGGCCTTCCTTTGCTCCCCCGCCCACCCCTGCTTTTTTTCTGTCCGCTCCCAGCTGAATGTGGGATCTTAGTTCCCTGACTAGGGATAAAATCTGCGCCCCGTGCACTGGAAGCACAGGGTCTTAACCACTGGACTGCCAGGGAAGCCCTGCCCTCCTCTTTTTAATGGGACACACATTCCACCCCCCAAATTATAATACTGGCCTCAGCGCCCAAACAGCGGTCAAATATTGCTTACTCACTTTCTTGCCCACAGTCCTGAGGAGATGCACAAAATTGCACCTTCCTGTTGTGTCTCTCTGCTTCTCTTACCTCTACTACGCTTTGGGTTGGTCACACAGACGTACCAAAACGTGGTTGGTGACCACAGCGATTTGATTTTTCACTAACATTGTTCAGTAGCTTTGCTTTTTTTTGGGTGGTTGGGTAGGGCTGTCACTTTATATGCATATTTTGGATGTGTAGAGGTAGGCAGAGCTTTTCCTTTTCTTTTTTCACCCTTTATCCAGAAAATGTAAATTCTCAGGGAATGTATTCGTCATTCTGGTTTTCATTTGAATGCCCACCCCGGTCATGAGAGAGGAGTTGAAGTCTTTGTTTTGTCTCAAACGCAGAAATCTCAATTTACAGGAAATTGAATAGCAAGCAGAGTTGTGATTAGTTCGAGCCTTGCAATGGTCAGCCTTGATCTGGGGAGACTTCGTACCTCTGTGAGAGCAGAAGCAGGAGGGCAACTCTGCTCCCTGCTGCAAGCCAGCTCCTGCACCTTGCGGGCTCACTATGAAAAGACGTGGCCTTTGGGATTGACATATATACACTAATATGTATAAAATGGATAACTAATAAGAACCTGCTGTATAAAAAATTTTTTTAAAAAAGACGTGGCTTTTCAGCATTTGCCTATCACTCCTAATTCTCCTTTCTAGAGCAAAACATCATTTTGTGTCAACCTGAGGTTTCATCTCTAGTCGTGAGCATTCTGATTTTCTTTGACCACTCTGGAATGTTTGTATTTGTTTTTAAGCAGTGTCAAAAAATATTTGTAAAGAGTAGTTTAAAGGGTGTAGTGCAGTGGGGAAATTATAGATTTTAAAATAAATATCAATTGTCCTTTTTTTTTTTTTTGCGGTACGCGGACCTCTCACTGTTGTGGCCTCTCCCGTTGCGGAGCACAGGCTCCAGACGCGCAGGCTCAGCGGCCATGGCTCACGGGCGCAGCTGCTCCGCGGCATGTGGGATCTTCCCAGACCGGGGCACGAACCCGTGTCCCCTGCATCGGCAGGCGGACTCTCAACCACTGCGCCACCAGGGAAGCCCTCAATTGTCATTTTTGCTTCAACCATTTGGTCTTTTGATGTTATAGTTTTACACCAGATCAATGGTGAATTTGATCTTTATCATTCACTACAACACTGCAGGAAGTTTGTATGCAAGTGCTTCTTAAGCTTTTTTATTCAAGTCCCAGCTCTCTGACCCTAAGAGGCTGGGGATAGGGTCACTGTCTGCAAGAGGCACAGCTGTCTCCACTGCCATCTCCAGCCCCCTTAGCTTCCTTTAGCAAGTTGGAATTTTCTCCATGCTCACATCCCCACACCGCGAGAAGAGATCTGCTCTAGGTAGGTGGAATCACACGAGGTCAGCCAATGGCCGGCTGGAAACAACATCAGAATTCTGGACCGGGCTGTACCCGATTTGGAACTCCCCTACCCCCAATCCACTAGCACACCATACCAGGCACTCCCTTTGGAAGACGGTTCATTTTCAACATCCTTTAAGTTGGTGCTTTGGGACACCACAGTAATTGCCCCCAAACTTTAAAAAAAAATCCATTTCAAGGTCTGCTTTTCTCCCTAAAGTCTTTATACTCAACTCTGCAATCTTACTGCATTTATTCTTTAGTGTTAAATAAGAAAAAATAATGTTTCAATATGTGAATTCTTAGATGTTATAGGCTATACATCCATTTTGGTGACTACGTAAAGGTAGGCATTGATTCCAAGTAAAAGCAGTGAGAAATACAGCAGGTAGGGAACATAGACCTGAAGACTTAAAAAAAAAAAAAAAAAAAACAATGGCCCTCTGTAATGCTTTTCCTCCTTCCGTGTAGTTTTCTCTGATCTCTAGAGCATGCCAAAAGTTCAAGCACTAATAAACTATAAAAAGAGAAGCTGAGAAAAATTCCCCGTTTAGAAGAGAGGTATTAAATGAAAGGTCTTTCACACAATAATTTTTAAGAAAACACAGTGAGGAAGGAAGATAATAAGAGGTTTTTTTTTCTTCTTTTTTTTTTTGCGGTACGCGGACCTCTCACTGCTGTGGCTTCTCCCGACGCAGAGCACAGGCTCCGGACGCGCAGGCTCAGCGGCCATGGCTCACGGGCCCAGCCGCTCCGCGGCATGTGGGATCTTCCCGGACCGGGGCACGAACCCGTGTCCCCTGTATCGGCAGACGGACTCTCAACCACTGCGCCACCAGGGAAGCCCAGTAAAAACTTTTAATAGCTATGAGGCCATTATTCAACATATGTGAAGTATGATGTTTTTCAGGAAGTGGTTATTTAACAGAGACCTAAATTGATTGAATTTTCAGGTGCTTTTGGAGCAATTCCCCAGAGACAACATCAAAGTAGCAAAGTGCAATGGTCAGTCACTTGACCGGGGGCCAGGGAACTAGACTTCTCCTGGCCGGGTCACCAGCTTGCTCAGCCACTTTGCCTAAGTCGCCTGGACTCTCGATTTCTGGCCCTCCATTTTCTTACTTACGAAAAGGGGTCACAACTCTAAAATTATGAGACTATACAATTTTGAATTTTATAAACACTCTGATTTGCTGTATTGGACAGTTAACTAAGGGAAAGGTGATTAAAAAAATATAAAGATGTACATGGTAAAAAAACAAAAACTTCAAACAGCACAGAAAGATATAAAATGAAATCTCCGTCTCCACCAACTTCTAGTCCCCTACCCTATATTGACCAAATATCCTTAGTATAATTACCTATGCTCCAAGAAATCTTTATGCAAGGATCAATGTATATGTATATAGACTTTAAAATGTGTACACAAATGGCATACTGACTACTGTTTATATTTTGCCCTTTTTTTCCGCTTAATAACGTATCTTGGAGATCTTTCACATGAAACATACAAACTTACCTCATTCTTTTTAACAGCTGCACCGTTATTTCATTGTTCATCATAATTTATTTAATCAGTTTCCTACTAATAGGTTTCTGGGTTATTGCCAGAATATGTCATTGCAATTAATGCTGTAATGAACATCTGTCTATGCATATAAAGAAGCAGACTTTTGCAAATATAATATATACCTTAGGTAAATTTCCAGTAGTAGAATTACCAGATCAAATGATAAGTGCGTTTTAAATTTTGGTAGACTCTGAAATTACTCTTCCTAAAGGTTTACCAATTTATCTTTCAACCAAGGCTGTGTTCAAGTGCCTATTTCTTCCTACCCTTACCAACACTGGGCATTACCAATCTTTTACATTTTTTGTCAGTTGTACATAAAAATATGGTGAGAGGTAGATTTGAAGGTCGGAATTAAATGATGTAAGATTATCGATCTTTATGTATTTCCTTGTATTGAGCTCAACAGAGAGGTTCCTTTCATCTTTGTTTGATGTTTTGCATTTATCAGCCTGTTGATTTAATTCTATGATAACTTTGGAAGTTTAACAATTAACCAGATTTACTTATGCTGCTAAGGACCATCAAGACCCACCTTCCATTTGCATTGGGTTTCAGGCCCTCATTTAATTTCAGAAAATTTGCCCTAATGCGGCCATCTTCTGCGATTTAACTGATACAGTTGAAGACACAATGGATACTTCACTCGCTACATTGTGTCCTGAGACTTGAACAGTGAGTGACAGGGCAGCTCCCAGAAAACCCAGGTTAAAAGGAAAAACAGATCATGCACTGATCTGTTTAACAGATTTCTCAGGTTCAAATCTCATTGTAGATTTTCTCTCTGATCTAGTAGAGTTCATCCTAACAGCTACTTGCTCCTCCTTCAAGAAGGGCAGAGTGCCATACTTTATCTTGCTATTGCTTCGGGCAAAAATATGTGTTGACTATCACCTATGTTATTTTGCATCTAGCTTCCCAGACTTCCGTGAACACAGTTGGTAGGAATACGTCTGTTTACAGGAAAGAAAAATGACACTCAGCAACGACCAGGGATGAATTCAAAGGCATTACATTGGGGTACAACTGAAATACAGTTTCAGACTTGACAACCGTCAGTGCTTTGAAAGTTATCACACACAACTAACTTGCACTACTCCCGTAAGATAATTCTAATAATCTCTAGAAGTTTTTACAACTTTCCTTTGAGCTACAAAAATAAGCATCTATCTGCCATGAACAAAACTCCAGAGTTCACCGATAAATGCTGTGTGTCGTTTAAGCCCTCTGAAAAGTATCTGAGAGTATATATGCCACAGGCATGGTTTTTAAAACAACCACAGTGAAACCTGGGAAAGAAGAGATAAAAGAAAAGAGAAGAGACAGAGAAGGAAGGAAGGAAAGGGAAATGGTGAGGGTGCAACTGAAGAGTGCAAGGTCAGCCAGGGGTCAAGGGTGAGAGGGTAGGATTATTTTCAAATTTGTGTTGGTCCAGCCTAACTTTTTTCTCCAGTTATACAAGGTCACAGGTGTCGGTTTAGAAGGTTCTGTTAGGACATGATGGAAGAAATTTTCACATATTGAGGTATGGGGAAGTCATTCTGGCTTATACCAGACTTGGCTTGAACTTTCCGTTCACTAGAACAGCCTGTGTTATGGGCTGTCAAGCACACATTGTACTTCTGCTTTAACCATTAAAGAAAAGAATGCTTTTAAAAATCAAAATGGAGTAACTATGGTTCAGGCATCCAAAATGGAGCTAAGTAGCCATCGTGGGTGTAGTTTCAGACACATTCCTGCATCACTGGGAACTTGAATTTTCTGAACTGTATCAAACTCAAGGACACCACCAGCCGTTTTCAAAACAATATCTGCTAGCAGCTGCCAGCTGCAAACTTATGGTCTCAAGGTCTCCCCTTGTAACTATGCAACCATTTTGGATCCCAACTAATCCTTGCTTAACGAGTGCCCTTAACTTCTTGCCAGCTCCAATCCTAATGCTTGACAAACAGCTTATGTAACTTTGTGGGTTTTGCCTACATATCCTCTCTCATTTTGCGGTCTGGAGGAACACGATTCAAGTGCTTCTTAATCTGTGTTTCCCACACTATAGTCCTCAGTCTGGCGCGAATAAAGCTCTTTTCTATCCCTATTGTTTACTGATTATTTGCATCAACAGACGCCTACCAGTATTATTAGAGCTGTAAAATGGAATTCATATTACTATCAATATATTTAGAGAACACTTGGAATACATGTTAACATATGGGAGAGAAATAATCACTTTGGGGAATATGGAGCAGAGGTACTTTTACCTATTCTCTCAATAAGTAGAATCCAAAACCCTGGACATTATATATGAAACATATAAGAAAATTCAGAAGTGGAGAGGAGAAGGTGGACCACTTAGGGACCTCGAGACACAAGGAACAACAGGTGGTGAGTTCCCTGGTTTGCTTTTTCCGTCACATAGCCAAGACTTGGAGCTGACGAAGCTACCAAGGCAGAAGTACCAACAGACACAGACAAAAACAGCAACAACAACAAAAGCCTGTTCTTTCCAGTCAAAGGACCAGGTAAGGAGTCGCCTCAGAAGACAGAACACTTTTAGAAAACAACCATGCTGGTTCAGTCAAACACTCTAGAACACATACTGTGTTCATGGATTGGAACACTCACCATAGTACAAGCCCTAGTTCTTCTCGAATTGATATACAGGTGTAACACAATCCTTATCAAAATCTCAGTATGATTTTTGTACATATAGACAAGATTGGCCTAAAATCTATATGGGAAGGCGAAGGAACTAGAATTGCTGAAACGATTTTGAAAAATAAGAATAAAGCAGAGGGACTCAGGTTACCCAATTTCTATCAACAGTTGAATTGTTAAAGAAATAAAATGTGGCATATTCATACCATGGAATACTATACAGCAATGAATGAATAACTACAGATACAGGCATGAGATGAATGAATCTATTAGAATTATCTAATTTAGGGTGAACAAGCCAGACACAAAAGACTATACATGGTGTGATTCCATCTATATAAAATTTTAAAGCAGGCAAATGTAAACTATATTATTTAGGGGTAAATACTTAGATGGTATTTATCCCTAAATAATATAGTATAATAATGTATAATAGAGTATAAAACAAAGCAAGGAAATGGTTTCCGTAAAAGTCAAGAAAGTAGTTACTTCTGGTGGGAGGACAAGAGATATGAGGGGGTTTCTGGGGGTGTTTGCAGTATTTTATGTATTTTATTTCTTGTAATTATAGAAAGTGTGCTTTACACTAATGTTTTAAGCTGTACATTTATACTTTATGCACTTTTCTGTATACATATTGCACTTTTTCAGTGTAAAGTTGCTTTGTTTTTTTAAAATTTATTTACTTTGGGCCGCGTTAGATCTTCGCTGCTGCGTGCGGGTTTTCTCTAGTTGCCGTGAGCGGAGGCTACTATTTGTCGTGGTGCGCGGGCTTCTCCTTGAGGCGGCTTCTCTTTGTTGCGCAGCATGGGCTCTAGGTGCGCAGGCTTCGGTAGTTGTGGCACGTGGGCTCAGTAGTTGTGGCTCGCAGGCTCTAGAGCGCAGGCTCAGTAGTTGTGGCGCACGGGCTTAGTTGCTCCACGGCATGTGGGATCTTCCTGGACCAGGGATCAAACCCGTATCCCCTGCATTGGCAGATGGATTCTTAACCACTGTGCCACCAGGGAAGTCCAATGTAAAGTTTCTTTTTAAAAAAGATTGCTCGTAGGCTTCCCTGGTGGCGCAGTGGTTGGGAGTGTGCCTGCCGATGCAGGGGACACGGGTTCGTGCCCCGGTCCGGGAAGATCCCACATGCCGCGGAGCGGCTGGGCCTGTGAGCCATGGCCGCTGGGCCTGCGCGTCCGGAGCCTGTGCTCCGCAGCGGGAGAGGCCACAACAGTGAGAGGCCCGCGTACCATTAAAAAAAAAAAAAAAAAAAGATTGCTCATCTTCTTTGGGAAGGATAACTTGTATGAATAGAAGAGGAGCAAAGATAGAAATTAGGGAGAGGAGTTGAGGTGGAAGGTTGCTACTGCAATACTCTAAGTATGAGATGACAAGAAGCAGGACTGGGGGCTTCCCTGGTGGCGCAGTGGTTGAGAGTCCGCCTGCCGATGCAGAGGACACGGGTTCGTGCCCCGGTCTGGGAAGATCCCACATGCCGCGGAGCAGCTGGGCCCCGTGAGCCATGGCCGCTGAGCCTGCGCGTCCGGAGGCTGTGCTCCGCAACGGGAGAGGCCACAACAGTGAGAGGCCCGCGTACCGCAAAAAAAAAAAAAAAAAAAAAAAAGAAGCAGCAGGACTAGGACATTAATAATTGGGATGGAGAACAGCAATTAGAGAAGACTGAAAGTAAATGGAGGTGGAGGAAAAGTCAAGATGTGGTAACCAGTCTCTAAAGACGGCGCCTAACGAATCACACCCCCGGTAGTGTAGTCCCACATGAATTCTGGGATGGTCCATTAAAACTGATGGAATGAGACAGGAATGACACTACCTGACTTCCAAGGCTAGGTCAGAGGAAGGTTTGCCTGGGTCTCTTGGAATGAGAACCCAGCTCTCATACTGGAGAAGTCCAAGCCACCCAGCTGCACTCACGGCTAATAGCCACACCACCTGCAGCCACACGCAGGAGGTATCTTGGGTGTCTAGTCCCATAGAGCCACCAGATGACTGCAGTCCCAGTCAATATCTGACTTCACCTAACACAACCCACAAGTAGTACCCGCCTGAGCCCAGTTAACCCACAGAACTGCAGAAGATAGTAACAAATTGTTATGCCACTAAGTTTTGGGGAGGTTTGTTACACAGCAATAGATAACCAGAACACAAAGATAACCCAACAGTTTGGAGCTTGGGGGACTGGATGAATAATGATACCCTGACTGAGACAGACAGTGTGGAGAAAAAGTAGGTTTGTGTCGGAGAAATAAGTTTAGTTCTGGACTTTGAGATGCCTGTGGAACATCTAGATGTAGGCATCCAGTAGGCATTTATTTATAGTGACAAGCCTGAAGCCCAGGGAAGAGATCCGGTCTGAGGATAGAGATTTGGAAGACATTTCAGCATATCGCCGTAAGAGTATAGGACCTGCCCAAGAAGTAGGACCTACTCCTTCAAAGACTAGTCCTAACATCACCTCCTCTAGAAGAACCCAGGGACACTGGTTTCTAAATGCCAACTCTTTCCCAGTAATTTAGTAGTTCTTTGAACATATCTTTTCTATAGTCCTTACCATACTTCCCTATCATTATTTATTTACATGTCTGTCTTCCCTGATAAATTGTGATGTGATCCAAGACAGGAATATAACTTGATCATCTGTCTCATAGTCCTGGAAAGCAAGAAAACCTTCAATGGATAAATGGAAGAATACATAAATGAACAAAAGAATAAATGAAAGACCACCCTCATCTTATACAGATAAAAGTCAAATAAACACATTAAAGGGACTTCCCTGGTGGTCCAGTGGTTAAGACTCTGCACTTCAACTGCAGGGGACACAGGTTCAATCCCTGGTTAGGGAACTAAGATCCTGCATGCCATGCAGTGTGGCCAAAAAAACAAAACAAAACAAAAAAATTAGGAAACATAAACATAAAAATGAATAGGTATTCAAATGTAAAATAGATAGCTAGTGGGAAGCAGCCGCATAGCACAGGGAGATCAGCTCCATTCTTTGTGACCACCTAGAGGGGTGCGATAGGGAGGGTGGGAGAGAGATGCAAGATGGAGGAGATATGGGGATATATGTATATGTATAGCTGATTCACTTTGTTATAAAGCAGAAACTAACACACCATTGTAAAGCAATTATACTCCAATAAAGATGTTTTTAAAAAAATGAATAGGTATTAGTTGCTAATATCTTACTGAATAAGCTGATTTCCTACTAAGATGAAATTAGAAAATAGTGCAGTATATGAAGACAGAACTGAAAAGAACGTGTGTTTAGTATACATTTCACTCCTCTTTTGGACTTACTGCTTCCAGGGACTATTTCTAATTACTGTGCACAAATTTATCTATCTGCTACTTAATCAGGAGAGATTTTCCCACTAGGTTTACAGATTAAATTTTGAAGATACTCTTCTTTTTGTATGAATTGAGTAGTAGTAAATACAAAACAAAATAGAGAATGCCTTAAGAGTTTGTGAATTACAGAGCTCTGTGGGTTTTTCTCTTTACCCAATAAAAGACTTAAAATAAATAGCTTTGGGTACTTCTTTTATAGAACAGTATTGACTATTCCAGGAAGTTATTAGGACCACCTACTTTAAAACCTTTGATCTTTATACCACAGAGTGTAATGTATTTTATTTAACTCAATAAAGTATAATTGATTTATTTAGATTTTAAGTAGAGTCTGTATAATAATTCAAATCATATGCCCATAGGCTACCCTATAATTTTTGTTTCCTATCCTTCTCATGAGCAAAGAAAACAGCTGTGTTTATCCATTCGTGGCTGACAAAATCCATTTGTTGGTATTGTACTATCGAAGTTACAAACGCCAAGTCTGGCAGCATTTTAATTTCGAATTATCACATGTACTTGAATGAATCTTTAGAGAGAGAACTGCCAATTTTGAAGGGCTACTGAAAGTACTAAAATATTAATTAGACAGGAGGTCTGCCAAGCACTTGGAAAGCCCAACTCCTTTCACACATTACACACTAGACCTAGGAGATTTGGGGAATTTTTTTGTTTTTTTGTTTTTCTGTGGCTTTGATCTCGGGTGGCCTCAGCCTGCAGCGGCTTGAAGCAGGGTTTTGGTTCCCCGCCAGTGATCGAGGTCGGGTTGCGGCGGTGAGAGCGCTGAATCCTAGCCACTACACCAGTGGTCAGTGACAAGGTCCTGACCCCACGGCTTTGCAGAAAAAAGAATTCCCACAAAGACGGGAAGTCATGAAACAAGTAAAGTGTTTATTAGGAGGAAAAAGAGTACGCGTGGGTAGACACAAGGGCGGACTCAGAGAGAGAGCTGTGCCCCCGTGGTAGTTTAAATCACTTATATGGGGCATTTCTTCCGTGTTTCCTTTGGCCAATCATCATTTTGATTTGCTTGGTTCTGAGTCCGTATTTGGTAGATCTCAAGAACCTCTCATGTGTGCACGCGCATCTCTTAGCCAAGATGGATTCCAGCAAAGAGGCCTATGGGTAGACTGACATCACTCTGCTTTTGGCCTCCAAGGAGCTTTATAGTCGGGAAGGTCTCCTTGACTTTGAGAATGAGAAATATGTGGTGTCTTATCTTTTATCTGGGCGGGGCCCGGCCTCCTCTATTATCCTGCTATTATGGAGTTTCTGTCCACAGGGGACGAACTCCATCTCCTCAACTTGGGGCCCGTCTATCTCCTGCCTCAGCTTAAACGACACGAATTTATTTTCTCACAAGTCTGGAGGCTGGAAGTCCAAAATCAAGGTGCCAGAAGTGCTGATTTCTCCTGAGGAAGATTTGGGGAATGTTAACAATAAGAGAATATTACTTACTCAGAGACCTTTGAAATCTGAACTGCTGAAATCAGGAGTAGCTAGAGCTTCATCCAGGGTTAGGGGTTGTTGAGAAAGTAGAATAAACAAAATTCTGTATACTGTTCAGTGATCACTATCACAGAAAAGCTGGCCAGACTTTTTTTTTTTTTTTTTTTTTGCGGTACGCGGGCCTCTCACTGACGCGGCCTCTCCCGTTGCGGAGCACAGGCTCCGGACGCGCAGGCTCAGCGGCCATGGCTCACGGGCTCAGCCGCTCCGCGGCATGTGGGATCCTCCCGGACCGGGGCACGAACCCGTGTCCCCTGCATCGGCAGGCGGACTCCCAACCACTGCGCCACCAGGGAAGCCTGTGGCCAGACTTTTGATTGGGAATTTGGAAGAATGGAAAAACTACTAAAGATTCTAAAGAGAGCCCTAAAAATGATCTAATTTATAAAGACTCGGCTTCAGGATTATTTACTCCTTCGATAGATGAAGTGTCTCCTGGAGTTGCTGACCTTCCCATCTCCAGGAAAGCAGCGTCCGCTTGACCAGTGGTGCTTCCTTTTTTTAAATCAGGAAGGAAGCTCCCTGCACATGCTTTACCATTGTCCGTGATGGGACTTCTGCCAGTCTTACCACCCCAAACCTGTCTCCCCTTACATCCTCCCCAGCCTCACATCATGCCCACTCCTATTTAAAATCCTGGCTTAGACCGTTGTTTCTTAAGCCTGGCTACAAGTGAGAATCACGTGAAAAAACAAAGTAAACCTAATGACTGGGTCCACCCTCATGGAGTCTATTTTAACTCCAAGCACCGGCTAGTGTTAGCACTTCCCCAGGTGACTCTCATGTGCAGCCAGCGTTGAAAGACTTCAATCCCGCCTCCTCTGCCCCAACCCCGCCTCCTCTGCCCCAACCCATCCGCTGCCACTCCCCGACTTCACATCCACCTCTGAAGCTCCTGCACCACATTCCACAGCGGTCCCGGCATCACCTCACCTCTGAGTCACTTCCCGACTTCCCCAGGAAGAAAAATCCTTTGTCCTCGGTGCCCCGTTATGCACTCAGCCGAATTCCATCAATGCACCTGGAGTTAACGAACTTTTCCCTGGACGCGTCTCTGCTTCTGCTGGACGGTGAGTTTGTAAATGTAGGGTTCAGTCAATAAGCGTTGCCAGGAGTAATGAAGGACAAATACAAACTACTTAGAGAACTCCATCTTCTCTCGTTTAAACCTGCAGAATCCCTTGGGGGAATAGTTCCAAGATTGCTGGTATTCCAAAGACTCATATATTCTCCAGATTCCCCACAGCAGATCTGTCTGTGGAGATAAGTGAGAGGGGGTGGGGAAGGGAATGGCCAAGGCTTTAAAAAGGCACCTTTAGGCCCAACTGCTGGAACATACCGTCTTAGGGTCTTTGCAGTCCATTTTGGTATTCTGGAAATAACAGTAATAGAATGGCTATGTACCAGCCACTGTTCTAAGATCTTGTTTTTTCCCCAGCTTTACTGAGGTATAATTGACAGATAAAAATTGTATATATTTACAGTGTACAATGTGGTGCTCTGATATATGTATACATGGTGAAATGATCCAGCTAATACATCATCTCCTATAGTTACCTTGTGTGTATGTGTGTGTGATGAGATCTATTCTGTTAGTAAATTTCAAGTATTCAGTACAGTATTATTAACTGTGGTCATGATGCTGTATGTTAGATCTCCAGAATGTGTTTATACTGCTTGACTGAAACTTTGTACCCTTTGACCAGCATCTCCCCATTTCGCCCTCTCCCCAGCCCCTGACAACCACCATTCTACTCTCTGCTTCTTTGAGCTTTATTTTTTAAGATTCTGCATATGAGTGAGATCATGCAGTATTTGTCTTTCTGTGTCTGATTTATTTCACTTAGTATAATGGCCCCCAGGTTTATCCATGTTGTCTCAAATGACAGGATTTTTTTCTTCTTTTTTTTAAGACTGAATAATGTTCCATTGTGTATATGTGCCACATCTTCTTCATCCATTCATCTGTTGATGGACATTTAGGTTTTTTCCACATCTTAGCTATTGTGATTAGTGCTGCAGTGAACATGGGAATGCTAATTCTGACTTCGGTTTCTTTTGGATATATACCAGGAAGTGGAATTGCTGGATCCTATAGTAGTCCTAGTTTGTATTTTTCTGAGGAACTTTCGTACTGTTTTCCACAGCTTTTGGACCATTTTGTAGTCTCACCACCTGTGTGCAAGTGTTCCAATTTCTCCATATCCTCGTCAACACTGTCTGTTGTTTTTCTTTTTGATAAATAGCCCCTCTAACAGGTGTGAGGTGATGGGGCACTGTGGTTCTGATTTGCATTTCCCTGATGATTAGCTAGATACCAATAATATCCTCATCTTATAGTTAAAGAAATCGACAATAAAATCTAACCTGTTTTACTTCCTATTTGCAACAACCCTGTAGAAGGGTGAAGCTCAGGGGTCAAGCAAGGTCAAGCAAGGTCCCAAGGCTAGTAAGTGGAATCCAATCAGCTCTGATTCTTACTTGTTGAAATGTTGGAAGCACTGCCCTACAGATTTTAATAACCCCTATGTCCATGAGATGCTTTCGGCTGCAAATAATAGAAAACTACCATCCAGATCCATTTAAACAATGAAGAAATGTGGTTTTTTTTTCATAAAAAGAAATCTGCGATAGGTTTACACTGGGCCTGATCTGCAGGTGGTGCTTCTGCTTCCTTCTCTTTCTCTGCTCTTCCCTCCACATTGGGTGGGCTTAATCCGGGGGTTGGGTCCTCTCACCAGATGGCCACAGAAATCCCCGGCATCACATGTAGTGACGACAACAGGCTTTTTGCTCATTGATCATTTCCAAGGGGGTGGCATAGCCATGGTCAAATGGAGAAATAGAATGGGTGTTGGAGAGCCAACTGCTGTCTCCATCACTCTTTTTGTTTGCAGTGCATGTTTGAATTTTCAGAATTCTTTCATGGTGGTTATAGCTTTTGATTTTCACAACCACCTATGTGTAATGTGAGTTTTGGGTTGTCCTCAGTGGTAGTTTTGTATGCAGGAAAAGATGAAATATTAATATTAATATTCAGTATCTTAAAGTACACTTTAATGGTTCCTTATGCTTTTAAGTTTAGCTTACACATTATATTCTTATAAATCTAACAAATTTGGCAATTATTTTAAAGAGATCATTAATTAAAATGGTCCTATTCATAAGCATAATCAAATATTTTAGGACTTTTTATACTGCACCTATAAATGTAATATATATCTGATTTCATTAAATAATTGTCTGACTTAAAAAATAAAACCTTTCTTACCTGTGGGGGGAGGGATAGTTAGGAAGTTTGGGATTGACATATACACATTGCTATATTTAAAATAAATAAACAGCAAGGACCTACTGTTTAAAAAAAAATGGAGAGGGGACAAGAGAATGACAGATGAGATGAGACTGGCCATGTGTTGATACTTCTTGAAGCTAACTGATGGATTTGTAGGGATTTATTACACTACTCCTTCCACTTTTGTGTATGTTTGAAAGTTTCCATAATAAAAAAGTTAAAAAAATAAATAAAACCTTATTGAACACTATATAATTCTCTTTTTTTAATTTATTTATTTTGTTTAATTTTTGGCTGCATTGGGTCTTCATTGCTGCGTGTGGGCTTTCTCTAGTTGCAGCGAGCGGGGGCTACTCTTAGTCACGGAGTGCGGGCTTATCATTGCAGTCGCTTCTCTTGTTGTGGAGCGTGGGCACTAAGCACACGGGCTTCAGTAGTTGCAACTCTCAGGCTCAATAGTTGTGGCTTGCAAGCTCTAGAGCGCAGGCTCAGTAGCTGTGGTGCACGGGCTCAGTTGCTCTGCAGCATGTGGTATCTTCCCGGACCAGGGATCGAGCCCGTGTCCCCTGAATTGGCAGGTGGATTCTTAACCACTAAGCCATCAGGGAAGTCCCACTATATAATTTCTTTTTTGAATTTTATTTTATTTATTTTTTTATACAGCAGGTTCTTATTAGTCATCAGTTTTATACACATCAGTGTGTACATGTCAATCCCAGTCGCCCAATTCATCACACCATCACCCTCACCCCCCCACAGCTTTCCCCCTTTAGTCTCCATACATTTGTTCTCTACATCTGTGTCTCAATTTTTGCCCTGCAAACCGGTTCATCCGTACCATTTTTCTAGGTTCCACATATATGTGTTAATATACGATATTTGCTTTTCTCTTTCTGACTTATTTCACTCTGTATGACAGTGTCTAGATCCATCCACGTCTCAACAAATGACCCAATTTCGTTCCATTTTATGGCTGAGTAATATTCCATTGTATATATGTACCACATCTTCTTTATCCATTCGTCTGTCGATGGGCATTTAGGTTGCTTCCATGACCTGGCTATTGTAAATAGTGCTGCAATGAACATTGGGGTGAATGTGTCTTTTTTTTTTAATTAATTAATTAATTTATTTATTTATTTTTGGCTGTATTGGGTCTTCATTTCTGTGCGAGAGCTTTCTCTAGTTGCGGCAAGCGGGGGCCACTCTTCATCATGGTGCACGGGCCTCTCACTATTGTGGCCTCTCTTGTAGCGGAGCACAGGCTCCAGACGCACAGGCTCAGTAGTTGTGGCTCACGGGCCTAGTTGCTCCGTGGCATGTGAGATCTTCCCAGACCAGGGCTCGAACCCATGTCCCCTGCATTGGCAGGCAGATTCTCAACCACAGCACCACCAGGGAAGCCCACATGTGTCTTTTTGAATTGTGGTTTTCTCTGGGTATATGCCCAGTAGTGGGATTGCTGGATCATATGGTAATTGTCTTTTTAGTTTTTTAAGGAACCTCCATACTGTTCTCCATAGTTGCTGTATCAGTTTACATTCCCACCAACAGTGCAAGAGGGTTCCCGTTTCTCCACACCCTCTCCAGCATTTGTTGTTTGTAGATTTTCTGATGATGCCTGTTCTAACTGGTGTGAGGTGATACCTTATGGTAGTTTTGATTTGCATTTCTCTAATGATTAGTGATGTTGATCAGCTTTTCATGTGCTTCTTGGCCATCTGTATATCTTCTTTGGAGAAATGTCTATTTAGGTCTTCTGCCCATTTTTTGATTGGGTTGTTTGTTTTTTTAATATTGAGCTGCATGAGCTATTTATATATTTTGGAGATTAATCCTTTGTCGATTCGTTTGCAAATAGTTTCTCCCATTCTGAGGGTTGTCTTTTTGTCTTGTTTACGGTTTCCTTTGCTGTGCAAAAGCTTTTAAGTTTCATTAGGTCCCATTTGTTTATTTTTGTTTTTATTTCCATTTCTCTAGGAGGTGGGTCAAAAAGGATCTTGCTGTGATTTATGTCAAAGAGGGTTCTTCCTGTGTTTTCCTCTAAGAGTTTTATAGTGTCTGGCCTTACATTTAGGTCTTTAATCCATTTTGAGTTTATTTTTGTGTGTGGTGTTAGGAAGTGTTCTAATTTCATTCTTTTATGTGTAGCTGTCCAGTTTTCCCAGCACCACTTATTGAAGAGGCTATCTTTTCTCCACTGTATATTCCCACCTCATTTATCAAAGATAAGGTGACCGTATGTGCATGGCTTTATCTCTGGGCTTTCTATCCTGTTCCATTGATCTATATTTCTGTGTTTGTGCCAGTGTACCACATCTTTATCCATTCATCTGTAGGTGGACATTTAAGTTGCTTCCATATCTTGGCTATTGTAAATAGTGTTGCTGTGAACATTGGGGTGCATGTATCTTTTTGAATTAGAGTTTTCTACAGGAGAAAACTTTTTGATTAGAACTAGATCTTTGGGTATTGTGACTTTTGTTATAAATAGCCATTGTGTCCTGTCCACCTATCTCTGTCTTTTGTGTTTTTGTTTCTCATAAGGAGAAGAATCAGAGGGTGGAACACAAGCATAGGTCCTAGAAGCCTGTTGTTTGAGCTGGCCTCACAGAAAAGTGAATTTATAGTTTTTACCAGACTGGTGTCCACTTAGACAAACTGTGATGTGGATCACCAGTGAACTGCGTGGGGTTCTCCTTCTGACTTAACTTTACATCCTGAGAGCCTGGCTTGGATCCAGAGAGCATCTACCTGCCGGGGGCGGGGGGAAGGGTGTGTGTGCAGATTGTTGGGTCTGTCCTTAGAGGCAACCAGTCATCAGTTTAGGGGCTGAGACTTGAGATACACAAGCAACACTCTCTACCAGTTGTTGCCTGCTCTCAGGAGGTTTGTCTAAGTCTGAATCCTAAAGGATCACAGCCTGTAAAGACCCTTGTCGTCTCTTTTCCCATTGCCTGTGTAGTGCTAAGATTCCCGTCTTGGTATCACCTGCCCAGTACCATGGATGAGTAGGTCTGTGATCAGAGGTGTGTCCCTTTTATAGGAGATTGGAGACATGAATACCTAGAGAGCACTCTTACTGCCTGAAGCAGTGGGGGTCTTTGATTTCTTTCTCCTTGGCTCTCTTTGGATATGGAGGCTGCATCTTCTGCACCCTCTTTGGGGGTGCCTCTTGCACCCACACTTAAGCCATGAAAAAAAGCTTATTGGAATAAGTATACTCTTTGAAGTTGAGTTAGGCTCCCAGGCTTATTTGTTTGGAATGTACTTCTTGGACTGGAAGTTCTTCCTAACTTTTTTGGAGACCCTTCTGTTCTCACTACTTGCCTGTCACTGTCACTTCTCAGTCGACTGAAACCCTCACCCCTTCTGCTGACCACATGCTTCACCAGTACGGCCCTAACTTATTGGCTTCTTATTGGTATGATTTTGCAAAGGATAGTTTGGAACTTCGATGGCCCCTTTGGGAAACTTACACCTCCCCAAATTGGCTCCTCTAAGACCTCTCCGTTCCTATTATCTCCGTTCCTCCTCCATCTTTTCACCACTTTCAAGGTTCCCTTCAAGCTCCTTTGCTATGTCCCCCTTCAGACTCCTACCTCCTCCATTCCCCTGCCCATCACTGCCAGACCTTTCCCTTCCTCTCCAGCCTCTCATCTCCCGATGGTCACTCGAGCTTTAGGCCCCCTGCCCCCATTAGGGGCTCTTGATGGACTCGGGGATCCCCAGAAGGAAACACCTGAAGGTATAAAGGCTGATTGGAAACAGACTGGAGACTTTATCCAGATAGCTCCTTAGTCCCTTGCCTAAAATAAAACTTAGTCCACAGCCTCCATAAGATTATATGTCAGGGCAAAAGAAAATCTTAAAAGTCTCTCCCATAAGTATTGGTGGGAAGTTTTAACCCTCATATTGAACAGATAACCTCAACTTCTCCCATTAGCCAGAAACACAATTTGGATAAAATATAAAGTGAAGCAAAGATAAGATGTAAACTTTATGTAAAAACAAATGAACTTTGTGTTACTGTGTTTATGCCTGACTCATGGTAAAATTTTAGAATAAAAGACATAAGATCTCTATTTGCATCTGCCTGTATGTTTATGTGTGTATTTATGTCTAGGTGATATTTTCCTATCTGTGGATGGCATTGCCAAATTCATTTGTAAAATCCCTTAAAGGAGTTTAATTCTAATTAACTTATAGGGAGGTAATAAGCAGTTATATAAGTTCAAATATTCCTAATGGTCCCAGAAGTGTTGGAACTAACCCATATGTTTTTCAAGTTCAAATAATTTCGGTGAATCTCTGGTAAATAAGACTGTTTTGGTATCGTTGGTTTATTAAAAATAGGTATGTTGGGCTTCCCTGGTGGCGCAGTAGTTGAGAGTCCGCCTGCCGATGCAGAGGACACGGGTTCGTGCCCCGGTCCGGGAGGATCCCGCATGCCGCGGAGCGGCTGGGCCCGTGAGCCATGGCCGCTGAGCCTGCGCGTCTGGAGCCTGTGCTCCGCAACGGGAGAGGCCACAGCAGTGAGAGACCCGCTTACCGCAAAAAAAAAAAAAAAAAAGGTATGTTTTCTGAGTTATCAGCATTAATCGTTCATTTTATTCTACTTGGGTTTTCTTGTCAAGTAAATTTATACTATATCTGCTAGAATTTGAAAATTATAAAAAAACATAAATTCAACTTAAAGAATAAAGTACAAGTAAAGGTGCAATAAAAATGAAAAAAAAACGTATTTACATTTTTGGGGTTTTTTGCTTTTGTGATTTTCTTTTTCTTCTGAATACTTGCTTAGCATGCATGTGTAGTAAGATTAGGTAACAGGAAAATAACTTGAGATGATGGCTGACTTTGTTTAAGGTCTTACGAAATTTTTGTAAATACTCCAAGCATGATGGTTAAGAACACAGATATTAAATGCATATAATTGGGATAACAGTTTTATAAATGGACTTTTCAGCAATAATTATGTTTTGTAATATGTCTGCCTTAAAATAATTTCCAAAATCTTTCTGGTGACTTGCAACCTTAGCGTTAGACTAAGTTAAGCAATAGATATTCATTAAAAATCTAGACCGTTTCTATGCAAGAAATTCCTGAAATATTCATTATTAAACATAAGTTAAAGTTTATATACTTTTGGCTTCTTATTTTTGCAGAGACAAACGGTATTCGGGTCTATTAATAAACATGTTCTTTTTGCCACAGTGAAGAATTGTATTATGAGGAAGCATATAAAAATTGTGAGATGGTATATTCCTAAACTTTGCTATTCTGCTACAGAATGTTGGCTTTCTGAATTAAGTTCAGAATTTTCTACTTAGTTTTCTGTAAAAGTTACTAATGACAAAACTTAATTGTGATCAATATATGTAAACGAAACTACTAGAAATAATAAGAGTGAAGGGAAACAATTTCGTATGAAAAGTATGCAAGGAGTACAGGATGTGTTTTTGTTAAGAAAAAAAAAGGAGAGAGATTTTGTCTTAAAATGACTGGTTGTGCCAGACGGAGAACGAGTAGGGCAAAACTTGAATAGATATGAAAAGTTGTAGTGTTTGTGGAAAAGGAATTTTATGTTGCATGGTCAAAGCTGTCTAAGGATGGATGGTTTTACATACAAGGTTTTCAAAAATAAGTTTTAGGGCTTCCCTGGTGGTGCAGTGGTTAAGAGTCCGCCTGCCAATGCAGGGGACACGGGTTCATGCCCCGGTCCGGGAAGATCCCACATGCAGCGGAGTGGCTGGGCCCAGAGTGGCTGGGCCCGTGAGCCTTGGCCGCTGAGCCTGCGCGTCTGGAGCCTGTGCTCCGCAACAGGAGAGGCCACAGCAGTGAGAGGCCCGTGCGCTGCAAAAAAAAAAAAAAAAAAAAAAAAAAAATGAGTTTTAGTGTTAATATACCTAAATGTAAAACTAGAGTTTAATTTTCTCTTTCTGTTAAAATGACCACGTTTTTATGGACTACTGGTCTGCTCTTAATAGGAGATTATAAGAGTTTTTTGTTTTAACCTTTTAAGTAATCTGCCTAGGAAACAAAGATTCTGTGTCTTAGAATAATTTCCTCTGTTGTCTTTATCATGCCCTTGATTATTTGAGAAAAGGAAGTCTTTTCACTTTCAAAACAGCTGTTTGTCTTGTAGTTGAGTTACCTCCTACACTGACTTTTGAAGTTTTTGATTGTCACTTTGGTTAAATACATAACTAAGTATTGTTTCACAGTGAACTCTGAACATATTTAATCAAGTGTTCAAACCTTTTGACATTTCAGACAACCTTAAATATTTTTGCCTTTTGAAAAATCAAATCCTAAATGAAATCTTGTTCTTAAACTGACTTTGAGATTTCCCAGAGGCTCCCCTGGAAAATTCCAAAGGGTTTGCTCTTTCGCCTTGTAAAAAGAGAAATGTTAAAAATAATTAGGTTTATTTGATATGTTGAATTGTATGAAAAGCTTTGTCAAATAGGGAGAGATGCTTAACCTTCCCTAGGTTACATTTGTATGGGTAAATGTTATTAATATAAATATTTCAGGAATTGTATGAAATTCCTAGAAATTTGTCAGTGTCCATGACGCATCCTGTTACTGCCTTCACTGGTAGCAGACAACAACCACAGTATAATGTTATCAGCCGTAATTCCGGTTATTTTTTTTAATGATGTATGTCACAAACACAACGAAATTTCCTTGTGAAAATGCATTATTTTTATAGTGAAGTCTCATCAGATCTTTACCCATGGCCATTTTAAGTTTTTTGTCATTTGCAAACAATCATTGTTTTACTCTCATGTTTCCTGAAAGTTCTTCCAATCAGCTATCAGCCAAGGTGCTTTTCTTCAACAACAGGGGTATCACAGAGGAAATTTTCATCTATGCTTCTAGGTTCTTCTGGCTGGCTGAGAATTAAATTGATGTGAGATAGATTAACGGGAGAAAATCAAACAAAAGTTTAATAACATTTGTACATGGGAGAGACCCAGAAAAACTGAGTGACTCACCAAAATGGCTGAAACCCTCACCTTAAGTACCATCCTCAGCTAAAGACAGAAGAGGATGTTGAGGATGGAGAGTCAGTTATGGGAGGCTACCGGGAAAAGCACAGTAAACAGGGTAAGGTGGTGATGCAGATTTAGGTCTTTGCCTTTTCCATTGGTAAGTTTCTAGAGATTTGGTCATCTTCCTCTTCTTGGTACAGTGAGGGAGACACCCTTACAAAGGGAGATTTCCCTTACAAATGTCAATGTTTCTTGCAAAAGGGTAACTCCTACTTGGTTTTCAGAGTTTTCCCCACACCTGCTGTTTCTGAGAAAATAACCAGCTTAATAGGCCAAAGAGACATATTTTGGGGTGGCAAATTCTGCTCCCCGACAGGGCCTGTCTTGGAGATCTATGAAGAGGAGTACATAAGATGCTCTGGGGTACAGGCTCCTGATAACATTGCTTAAATAACTTTGAGATAATACCCTGGAACTGAGTAAAGATTGCCAGAACTGTAGTGGAAAAGCTGATGAGTTCATAAAACCACCAACCAAGATCAAGCAGAACAAGAAATAATTACATGGAACTAAATGAACTGATGAAGGAGAATCATGGCTTTTGTTTGTAACACTGCTGTTTGTTTAATGTTGTGTACCCTGGATTCAAGGAACTCCTTTCTCTTAAGTTATCTATAACGCATGACAATTTAACAGATTATACTTTTGTTTTGTTTTTTGCGGTACGCGGGCCTCTCACAGTTGTGGCCTCTCCCGTTGCGGAGCAGAGGCTCCGGACGCGCAGGCTCAGTGGCCATGGCTCACGGGACCAGCCGCTCCGCGGCATGTGGGATCTTCCCGGACCGGGGCACGAACCCGTGTCCCCTGCATCGGCAGGTGGACTCTCAACCACTGCGCCACCAGGGAAGCCCAGATTATACTTTTGTAAACAGAAATGTAACATTTATCTTTCTCTCTGCCTGATTCCCTCCAGAATTCAGAAACTGTAATTGAGTATTCCTATTTTCATAGAAATATAATTACTTACACGAGTGTAATAAGAATCTTTCTCCCTGTAACAGGACATAATTGGAAACATCAGTTATATAGCCAAGGCTTTGACTGGAATGTCATATTTAAGAATGATGTACGTAGAATCAGACATGAAAGACATTTTTAAGGAACTAAGATGAGTTTATGGAGTCAGTGCTTACAAATCTCTCTTGGAAACACCAGCCTGGTTTATGGAGTTCCCAGGCTTACAGATGAGTGAGGAAGGTCACTTCCTGGCTGGTGCAGGAACCTTAGGATACTCTGGGAAACTTGAAAAAAAAAGAATTCACCCAGATCTATAGGTACTGCAGGTGAAGTGTTGTGGCAAGTTCTTAGCTTCCTGTCATTGAGAGGCACTTAAAAGCCCAATCTGAGATTCCTCATGAAAAGTTCCAGCAAAGCAAACTTTAAAAGACCTGTCAACTGAAGAAGAACACACAACCCAAAAGTTGTGAGTTATGTTTTCCTTGGGGACCTTACTGAACGAGGACAACAGCCCGGGAGACAGCCTCTCAGAGAGCTCTAAGGATCTGTTCCAAAGAGGTGAGGGAGTGGGCTTCCCTGGTGGCGCAGTGGTTGGGGGTCCGCCTGGCGATGCAGGGGACACGGGTTCGCGCCCTGGTCCGGGAGGGTCCCACGTGCTGCAGAGTGGCTGGGCCCGTGGGCCATGGCCGCTGAGCCTGCGTGTCCGGAGCAACGGGAGAGGCCACAACAGTGAGAGGCCCGCATACTGAAAAAACAAAAAAACAAAAACAAAACAAAGAGGTGAGGGAGGAGCCAGGATATATAGGAGCTTTTGCTGAGAGACAAAAACAAAGAAACCATGTAGTGGAACATCAAAAGATGACTGCTAATCACAAAAAACAGATATCTCAAGTTAATGATTTTAGTGCTCTTCTACCTGTGAGAAGATTCAAGAGTATGGGCTTACTGAAATTGCTCCTTTGATATGCATCTTAACTATCTAGGGCCAGTATCCTGTTTTTCTCCATCCTGAATTCCCCTCAGGGCACACCATGGTGGGGGACAGGGGAGGGATGGCTGCGGTGGCTGATGCCTTGATGGTGGACAGCGGTCACTGTTCACTGGAATGGCAGGCAGCATTCCCTTTCACGGGCCTATGTGGTCAATTACCATTCTTGCTGCACTTATGTAAATAATAAGACCAAATTTAATGAGATGACTTATTTTGCAAACAAAAATAATCTTACTTTGATTATCTTTGACCAAAAGTGTGTGGGGGGGTGACTACAGAGATAAATTTCATTTGTCAGTGAAAATCTGTAACCCATCCTTGTGACTGATCAAATTCTAGTCCTGTTCATTGCCTTTGAGGCTTAATTATCGACCTGTGAACTGGACTGAATCCTGCCGTTGTGCACGTTTTGTCATTCCTTACCAAATTCTCAGTTCTTTGAGTTTCCCTCAATATCAGGCTATAACACACCAAGTTAATTTCCAATTTTCTCCCACCCTTCTGACTTGGTGTCACCAGAAACTAAACCTCGACCACCCAGGTCCTTATTGGTGCACTAGGTTGCCTTGAAGTTGCCCTCTTTCTGAAGCCCTGCATGCTGAAGCTTGATGACTTGATATAAACCTCAAGAAATCATCACCACAACAGTCTGGGCTGTGTCTTCCAACTTCTGCTCTGGGAAATGATTATGACTGATGTCCATGCCATCACCAAAAAAATATCCAAACTGCAAACGAAGAAATCTGCCAGGTTGTCACTGCCATCCTGACCCCACCATCTAAAGGTGTTCTGAGTCCAACTGAAACAGCAGGAAAGGGGCAGGGCACAACCTTTAAAAGAATGACATAAACTGGTTAGAACCAACTAAGTCCAAGATGGCGGAAGATTCGACTTCCAGTAGACCTTGAGCCTCATTATACGCTCACTGTAATACATTAGCACATGCTATACGACACATCTACAGTTACCATGACAGTTCCAAGGCTGACCATAAAGGGTCAAAAAGTGGGTGGTGGCCCAATTCCTGGCAATCCCCACCCCTTCCCCAAAACAGATGGAATATTCCTCTCACTCATTAGCCTATGAAATTACCCACCCCTATAAAAACTGACAACCCCATACCCTGGGGCCACTCTTGCCTTCTGAGATGGCCCACACTCTGTCTGTGGAGTGTGTTGCTCTCTAAATAAATCCACTTCTTACTGTCACTTTGTCTCTCACTGAATTCTTTCTGCAATGAGACATCAAGAACCTGAGCTTCATTAAGTCCTGAGACCAGGTGTGATCTCAGTTAAAAGACCGTGGGTTCGGGCTTCCCTGGTGGCGCAGTGGTTGAGAGTCCGCCTGCCGATGCAGGGGACACAGGTTCGTGCCCCGGTCCGGGAAGATCCCACATGCCGCGGAGCAGCTGGGCCCGTGAGCCATGGCCGCTGAGCATGCGCGTCCGGAGCCCGTGGTCCGCGATGGGAGAGGCCACAACAGTGAGAGGCCCGCATACCGCAAGACCGTGGGTTCAAGTCCCAATGTGAGTTACATGGTTTCACAATGTTTAGAAATCTTGACTGGCCACACCTTGGACTCAAAAACTGGGATTATAGCCTGCTCCCACCATTAATCTTTTGTTTTTCTTTCTGTTTCCATAGAAATACCCTTTATTAAATGCCCTGGACTGGGAGATTCCTTCAACAAAATGTGGGGCAATGTGTTTAGATGTGGTTTTTTTCTTATTCATTTGATCTATGTCCTTTCCCTTTGTAGATCTCTTACCTCACAACTTCTAACCAGAGTCTCTTCTCCACAGTAATCAACCTAGCTCCTTGTTTGTGAAATACGCCTGCACAACAGGACTGTATCATTCCCTCATCTAATTTCCTGCCTCCCTTCTCTTCCATTTGCTCCATTTACTCTTTTGGCCCCTTTGCTGTTCCTGAAACCTGCTAGACACACCCCTGCCTCAGGGCCTTTGCCTTCGTGTTTTTGAACCCAAGTCCACGTGCCTGACCCACAGTGAGGCCAAACAAACCTAAACGTCAGAGTTTAGAGCAGAGAAAGGGTTACTGCAGGGCCAAGCAAGGAGAACAGGTGGTGTGTGCTCAAAAGACCCAAACTGCCTGATGGTTTTCAGGGAAGAGTTTTTAAAGACAACATTTGGGATAAGGGCTGCAGGGTGCATGACCTTCTTCTGATTGGTTAGTAGTGAGGTAACAGGGTAGTGCTGCAGGAATCCCAACCATCAGCCTTCTGGTTATGGCCAGTCCGGGATGTCAGCACGTAGTCACCATCCTCTACATGGGTGGGGGCCTTAGTTCCTGCAGAACAACTCAAAGATATGTATCAGATAGTTATCCCTTGAGGCAGAACTACGACTCCGTTTTATCATTGAACCGTTGTTTCTTGACTGCTTTTCCTTTGTTTCTGCATTCCCTAACTTCCCTAATTAGTAAGTGCTTGAATCTGCTCTTTGAAACTCAGGGAAGGCCTAGGAGACTAAAGCCTTTTCCTACAAACAAGAAACAGGGTGGGGAGGGCGCTGCAGGGTCCTGCTCTGTTTCATTCCCTCTGCCCTGAATCTCTGGAACTTTCTCCCTGACATTCTCCAGGTCTTTACTCAGATACTCAAACATCACCTTAGTTTTCGAAAACGCTTCACTGACAGTCTTATATAAAATAGTCCTTGTGACTAGTTGGGTTTCCTGGAGGCAGACCCTGGGACAGAGTTTGGGGGGTAGGGGATCTGAGGGGGGCATCTTGGTGCCTACCACCCATACCCCCACCCCTGTTGTAATGAAGCTCCACGAGGGCAGGGGCTTAGTGTCTAATAATCACTGATATATCACCAGCACTTAGAATGCTGCCTGGTTCAGAATAGGGCTCATTGTTGGTTGAATGAATGAATGAAATAAGGAAAGAAAGAAAGAAGGAGATTGGATTAGATTGGAGACTTGATTAAGACTATGCGTGAAACGATGCTTTAAAAATGTTCTCCAAATGGGGCTTCCCTGGTGACACAGTGGTTAAGAATCCACCTGCCAATGCAGGGGACACAGGTTTGATCCCTGGTCCAGGAAGATCCCACATGCTGCGGAGCAACTAAGCCCGTGCGCCACAACTACTGAGCCTGTGCTCTAGAGCCCACGAGCCACAGCTACTGAAACCCACACGCCTAGAGCCCAAGCTCCGCAACAAGAGAAGACACCACAATGAGGAGCCCACGCACCGCAACGAAGAGTAGCCTCCGCTCTTCGCAATTAGAGAAAGCCACGCGCGACAACAACGACCCAATGCAACCAAAAAATAAATAATAAAAAATAAATAAATAACTTTATTTTTTTAAAAAGTGTTCTCCAAACGAATAATAGAACTCCTTCAGTGTTTCATCATGAAAATGTCTTCATTAATTTCCCCACGTCTGTTATCTCCTGGAACCATGTAATAACAAAATGATGGTGTGTAACAACCAGAAAAGAAGCATTCTCTTCAGTCAGATTTTGTTTTGGGCAGTGTCTTAGTCTGCTCAGGCTGCCATAACAAAATACCATAGATGGGTGTATTTAAACAACAGAAGTTTAATTTCTCATAGTTTTGGAGGCTGGAGGTCAGGGTTAAAGTGCTGGCTTATTCAGTTCCTGGTGAGAGCTTTCTTCCAGGCTTGCAGGCAACCGCCTTCTTGCTGCATCCTCACATGGCCTTTCTTCAGTGCATGCATATGGAGAAAGAAAGATCAATTTTTCTTCTTATAAGGCCACTAATCCCATCATGAGGGCCCCACCTTCATGACATCATCTAACTCTAATAATCTCCCAAAGGCCCCACCTCCAAATGCCATCACATTAGGCATTAGGGCCTCCAAGTATGAACTTGCTGGGGAAGGGGGACAAGCATTCTGTCCATAACAGACAGGCTGCATGGCAGAGTGACAGAGTACTGGACAGACCATCTGAAGACCCAGGTTTTTAGTGCCAGATCTGTTACTGAATGACTTTGACCTTGAACAAGTCACAGCTTTCTTAGATCTCAGTTTCTTCACCTAAAAATAAGGGAGTTCAAAAAGATAACTTCCAGGATCTCTTCCAGCTATCATATTCAGTAGTCTCCTTCATTCAGGCCCTTGGACTGTACACTTATGTGATATTTTGCCTAGCTGTCTTTAGATACTTCACTAGAGAATAAAAATCCCCCAGGGCTATTTGAAGAATGTGTTTGGGTAACATACACCATGAGGAGCTGAAAGAGACAGTAGGGGAAAACTGGACAGGCAGTGGCTGAAAGCAGGCGTCAGGGCAAAGGATACATCTAAGAGACCACATGTCAGCAACAGGCCAGCTCCAAGGCTTGGCATCATCCCAGGGCAGTGGAACCAGATGAGCCCATCTAAAGCTATATCTGTGTGAAGTGTGACTGTGTCATCAGATGTACTGGGACCAGAAAAAGGGTATTGTTCTTTGCTTATTACCTGCGTTAATCTCTCCCAGATTCCTTCCTCTCACTGTAATCCCTACGAGAAGAGTTGTTGGTACAGAGTAAGCACTCAATCAATGTTTATTAAATAAAAGTTATCAGCGTTGTGACGGGAGCAACATTTATACATTTGTTTTAGAAAGTAATCACTGCAAGAAACGTATTGTTTTCACATAGGAACCAGTAATCACATTCTATCTCTATCTACTATCTGGCCAGCTAGCTAGCTAGTATCTAAAACAAAAGTTTTGTGAAACAAATCTTGCTAGATAAATGTGTTCTGGCATTTTAATCTTCTGTTTCCTTTTGAAAAACATTCTGGCGCTGACCTACTGTGCTCATTTAGCAACCTCCCAGGGAGGGGGGGAGGGCAGGGGGCAGGGAGTGGGCCCCCAGTGGTAGGTGTGATGGGGTCACCCCCAGCTGAAGGTGGAAGCCCCAGGCTGGCAGAGCTCAATGACACAAGTCTCTTCCTACCCTCCTTCATCCTGACCTGAGTTCAGCCGGGAAGCTGAGCATTTTAACCAGGTTTCTTCATGGATTTGCCTTTAGGGAATGAATGTGCCAATCAACAGACAGGAGTATCTGCCCCACTGATATTTCTATCAGTTAATTGATATCCTGTTTTAATTAATCATTTGATCTTAATTGGTATTCTATTATAGACACCTCTCTCTTGTGACTTCAATTAGTGTGAGTCGGAAGCTCAGAAACTGTTCACTTCTGGATGCCCTGACAATGTCATATTCTGCAAAGAAAGGACCCTAGACTGCCCAGAGGGCAGCCAGTTCTGTGATGCTGTGAAGGCAGCCTATTACTTAGAGCAGTTTACACAGGCAACAAAGATCTTTCTGGATACTGGCGCTGACTTTATTGTGAAATCCTTTGTAAACCTCTCTGTTTACCCAAATAAGAGTTTTATAGAGATGACAGGCTTAAAGTTTGCTTTACAAAATTCTCTCAGAGCGCTTGTCTTTGGTGGGGGGAACAATTATGGGATCGCTTTCAGCTTATTCTTACATAACACACATAAGTCTCATGTCTCGGATCACGAGTCCTTGCCCTTGGGGTCTATAATAAATCCAACCCCCGGGGCAAGCTAGCCCTAAACAATATAGCCCCGTGTGCATGTGAAACAGGAAGGAAGGGGACAGGGCACAACCTTTAAAAGAATGACATAGCCATGGCACGTGACAAAAACTGGTTAAAACCAACTAGGTCCAAGATGGCGGAAGAGTTGACTTCCAGTAGACCTTGAGCCTCATTATACGCTCACTGTAGTCCATTAGCTAAATGACATACCCACCAGCGCCATGACAGTTCTGAGGCTAACCATAAAAGGTCAAAAAGTGGGCAGTGGCCCAGTTCCTGGAAATCCCTGCCCCTTCCCCCAAATAATTGGAAGAATCTTCCCACTCATTAGCCTATGAAATTATCCAGCCCATAAAAACTAACCATGTCGTATTTTGGGGCCTCTTCCTTCCAAGATGACCCACACTCCATCGGTGGAGTGTGTTTCTCTCTAAATAAATCCACTCCTTACCTATCACTTTGTCTCTCGCTGAATTCTTTCTGCAATGAGATATCAAGGACCTGAGCTTCATTAAGTCCTGAGACCAGGTGTGTGATCTCCTGGGGTTCAAGTCCCAGTCCGAGTTGCACGGTTTCACATATGCTATTTAAGACTGCATGGCGGTGCGATAGGGCTTTACGGGTTCCAAACGTGTGCAGGCTCACTTGTTTCTTGAGGAAGTTAGGAGGGGCGGCATTACAATGTGGGTCTGAAGGCTTACTGCACCCAAGGTCCCCTAATCAGTAAATGGAAGGATGAGGCTTTAAGCTCCAGCCTTCCTGCCAGTGGGTCAGCTCTCTTTGTACGGTTTCACATTAACACTTGAACATGTTGGTCTTTTTCTCGAGGGTTCCCAACCTTTACGATGCCTGGCATTGCTCTCGAATTTGTCCCAACGTGCTGAAGACCTGCTCCTAAGCCTACCCATCCTTCCAACCACGCATTTCCTATGGTCCACATGGAAAGACAGAAATCTGCTGATTCAGCAGAATGTAAGACGAGCTGCTTACACCTCCCACTCTGGAAACCGTTCCCTTGGCTCTTGCAGTTAGAGGGAGCCATTTGATCCAAAGACTTACGTAGATCGAATATCTGCATGGACTTTACATCAACACTTGATAAAGCAACAGAAGGAGTTCACCAGGAGTGAGCACGACCCACAGCCTACCGGAGAGTTAATATAAACACGCAAGACACCGTAAAGAACACAGGGTTAGTTTTTTGGTTTTTTGTTTTGTTTCGTTTTTGGCCGTGCCATACAGCTTGTGGGATCTTAGTTCCCCAACCAGGGATTGACACCGGGCCCTCTGCAGTGAGAGCACGGACTCCTCTAACCGCTGGACCGCCAGGGAATTCCCCAGAGTGAGTTCTTGTGCCGACTTCCAATTTCTGTTCACTAAAGTTAATCCAGGAGAGTCTTCTTTGTTATATGACAGAGTAGAACAAAGTATCCTCTGTCCTTTTAATTTTTCTTCTGTCTCAAGGTTCTGTTCAGCTACTTCTTTGTGTCTGTCTAGGAAAAATGCACTGTGTTTTCCTCTCCTCTCACACACAATACATCGGACTCCAGATGCGTGGGTTTTTTCCCACACCGACTGATTTTCTTGGCACCAGCTGGGTATCCTACCGTTCACTTCACTTCTTTTTTTTTTTTTTTTTTAATTTATTTATTTTATTTCTGGCCACATTGGGTCTTCGTTGCTGCACGCGGGCTTTCTCTAGTTGCGGCGAACGGGGGCTTCTCATCGCAGTGGCTTCTTTTTGTTTCGGAGCACCAGCTCTAGGCACTTGGGCTTCAGTAGTTGTGGCACGAGGGCTCAGTAGTTGTGGCTCGCGGGCTCTAGAGTGCAGGCTCAGTAGTTGAGGCGCACGGGCTTAGTTGCTCCACAGCATGTGGGATCTTCACAGACCAGGGCTCGAACCCGTGTCCCCTGAATTGGCAGGTGGATTCTTAACCACTGCGCCACCAGCAACGCCCTCACTTAACTTCTGAATCTCAGTGGAGTTAGTCCAGGTCCCACAGGTTAAGGGCTCAGTCCCACAAGACTGCCCCCATCTCAGATGCTAATTGCAAGGAGTAGGTCTCCAGGTCCCCACAAGTTCTGTCCAGCTTGGCTACAAATCAGAGGTTCCCATGACCCTCTCCTCTGGCTCAATAACTTGCTACAGTAGCTCACAGAACCCAGGAAAACAGTTTACTTACTACTGCAGATCTATGATAAAGGACATTTCGAAAGATACAAATGAACAGCCAGATGGAGAGGTACACAGGGCGAGCTCTGGAAGGGTTCTGAGCCCAGGAGCTTCTATCCTCTTGGAGTTGGGGTGTGTCACCCTCCAGGCATGTAAGATGCATTCACTGACCTGGAAACTCTCCCAACCCCATACTTTGGGGATTTTTATGGAGGCTTCATCACATAGGCATGACCTATCATGAACTCGATCTCCTGCCCCTTTCCCCTTCCAGGAGGATGGGAGGTGGGGCTGAAAGTTCCAAGCTTCTAATCTTGACTTGGTCTTTCTGGTGACCAGCCCCCATCTTGACAGTATACAGGAGCCCGTCAAGAGTTGCCTTCATATTGGCACAATATTGTAAATCAACTATACTGCAATTAAAAAAACAAAGAGTTGCCTCATTAGAACACACGATGCTTCTCTCACCCAGGAAATTCCAAGGGATTTAGGAGCTGTGTGTCAGGAACCCAGTCAAAGACCAAACATTAGGACAAAAGATGTTCTAGTGCTCTTATCATGTAGGAAATTATCAGGGTTTTAGGAACTCTGTGCCAGGGACTGGGGGCATAGACCAATATATTTTTTTTCTATTATGTCACAATGTCCTACTGTCGACCGTTGAAAAATTGTTTCCTTATGTCCCTAATTGTCCATCTCTGTTCACAGCTGCTCAAAGTGTAGGTTTTAAGTGGTTCATAAACTACTCTGGTGAAGCTTTTGTCGGAAGCCTGCCTTCCTTCCTACTGCCTGGGAACTGGCTCTCTGTTTCCTGCCCTGCAGCTCTTGGCCTCTCTCTGAGGTCTCTCTCAGCCACCTCTGAGCTTTGCCCCAAAGTATAACAGGATGGACGTTTGTATAGTCTTCTTGATGTGGGGAGAATTGTCTAGATGGGGCCCAAGCAGTAAGTGGCTTTCTTCACCATCAGTCCTGAGTGCCTAGTGTTTCCTCTGCACCCACGACGGGGGCCCGTTTTGCCAAAGTGAAGTGAGACGTCTGTTTACCCTCTGGCCCTGAGCCTCATGTACACAGCACCCCAATCTTCTTCCTTCAGCCCCTGTCTGGACCAAAACTGGGTTACAGAGTGGGGAACCCATGAATCTCATGTTGCCATCTCACAAGGAATCTCTTGGGACGGGACTCCTTTGGTGTGTGTTGCCTGCGATAATTCGCATTTCTCTTGGTTAGTGGAGGCTCCCAGGGGAGGGAAGTTTTGAGTGGAACTGAGAGGGGCCGTGAGGCTGTATTCTGCCTGGGAGACATCCTGCCACACTCAGGTCAAACAGCCTGAAGAAATGCCAACAGATAGCTGCCAGGTTTGGGGTGAAATTAGTTTGAGAACTGTGTAAAGCACAAATCTAATTTATCTTACTTTTTTATTGAGTAATAATTCTAAATTATATCTAACCCTATAATTCTAAAGATCACTAAAGTGTGATTTGTTTTTGTTTCATTTTGTTTCTTCATTGGATTTTTATAAACAAAACAGCAAAATAAAGGAAAACAAAAACACTCTCTCACCAGACCACATGGTTCATTATTTGTGGCCATAAAATTCCTATTAAGGAGAAAGACTCTTCTGCTTGGGATGATTTTTAAACGTTCTGAAATGAATCATGATGATGGTTGCAGAGCACTGTGAATGTGTTGGGTTGGCCGAAAAGTTCGTTCGAGGTTTTCTGTATGCGTGTAAGGAAAAACCCGAACGAACTTTTTGGTCACCCCAATACTTAATGCCACTGAATTGTCCTTAAATATGGTTAAAATGATCTGTATAACTAAATCACTTTGCTATACACCTGAAACTAACACAACATTGTAAATCAACTATACTTCAATTTAAAAAAATAATGCAAAAAAAAATGCAGAGAGATATAGCTAAAAAATGGTTAAAATGATAAAAATTTTATACGTATATTATGCAATTTAAAAAACAAATTTTGAAGGGAGAACCCCAAGGTAGGGCAGAGATCTTCGAACTCTCTTTGAGCATCTAGAAGCCTTAGGAGATGGAAACAACTTAGTATAACAGAAAGAAGCTGGTCTTTCTGGGCACAGACCTGGGCTCACAGAGAGGACCCACCCTCGCTGGCTGTGACCTTGAGCCAGCTATCAGTGTCCTTGGATCTCAGTTTCCTATAGTTAAGAAACAGATACTACCTACGCAGTAGGGTTTTTGCTAGGATTAAGTAAAGTAAGTGTGGGTTGTAGAATATACCAACTAAGCTACTCTTAACCTCTAGAGCTTTTTTTGGTTGTGCGGCATGTGGGATCTCAGTTCCCCGACCAGGGGTTCAACCCAGACCACAGCAACGAAAGCCTGGCATCATAACCACTAGGCCACCAGGAAACTCCCACCCCTAGAGCTTTTAAAATCTATTCATTCTCAGACTCGACCACCCTTCTAAGGGCCTGAGAGTGATGCCTCCTCTTGTTCCAAGCAGGCTTTCACACCAAGGATTAGTGTGAAGCTCCTTTCTTAGTTTAGTGCTTCTGTGTTCTTGCTACTTTTTGCCGTTATCTGCGTTGCACTTATCCTGCTAGAGAAGCTTGCTGCTCCCATCTGTCCACACCTACTGGCACTTAACAACACGCCGGTCTTTTATATTAGTGCTGTGGTCGTTGCCTTTTCAGATTTACTTGTTGTCAAATCCTCTCTTTGCCAATTTGGTGATAATATCATGGAGGCAAGAAAGGAAGGTGTAATCAGCTCTGCAGGAGAAGAAGGATACTCCTGCCTGGGAGTAGCCGCCCTGGACCACTCGCCCAGAATAGCTTGGGGTCTCCATACTTTGGAGTTGCCTGTTTCCCTGTGTTACCAAGGAACACAAAGGGTACTTCCATCTCCCCTCCATCCTTCTTGTGACTTAGAGAAATTCCCAGATTTTTTAAAGCATTCTTCCCTGATGATAACAACTTATATTTTCCCATACAGAATGACCACTTTCTCTAAAACCTGCACTCCTTGAGGGTTATCAATTCATCCCTTTAGAAATCTTGTAGGTTAGGTGGAACAATTACAACCACGTAACAGAATGCTTCACAAGACAAGAGGAAACTACCCAGGATGGAAGGCTGATCTACTGATTTGTTTAACAGATATTTACGGAGCGCTGTTCTGAGGGCTTGGCCTGTATTGACTGTGTGATCCTCATAGTAACAACATCAACCTCATTTTATAGATGTGAACATGAGTCACGGAGAGGTTAAGTCACTCACTGCATTTGGACACACAAGTAGGTGGCAGAGCAGTCAGATGCTGGACCCACCGGCTTGTGACTACCCAGCCTCACTGGGTGCCCAGCTGGGAATACCAGGGAGACAGCTGGAAGGGCCCCACCTCTCTCTACAGAAATGTACCGAATCCCAGCTGCTACATGAGAGAGAGAGACTGCCCTTTACCTCCTGCTCCCAAGTCCCATAAGGAAAACAGAAAGTAAGTGCTTAATAGAACTAAATTATGGGACTTTTGACTAAATACCACGCTAAAGAATGATATTCCACTAAAAAGCATGAAAACAGAATTTTAAAATAAGGAGGTAGAATGATTTATCCCAATGATCTCATCCCCAAGGCGGAAGGAAGGTGGAGAAAAAGAGATCGCCACTGCTTAGCTTATTAAACGGAGTTTCTAGAAAGCAGTATCTGATTACCACTTCCTCTAGTTGTCTTGGTAAGTGAATTCCTGCACAAAGGAAAAAGAGAGAAGGTCATCGAATCCAAATAACTTCAAACCAACTCCTAAAGCAAGCCTGGCAATAACTCTGCTGCCGGAAGCTGAGCCGGGCTCCAGAGAGAGGAGCTCAGCTGGGTACCGCCCAATGGGGGCTGCCGGGGTCAGCCAATAGCAACACAGGACGTCCAGGGACATTTGCATGTAGGATAAACAATGAATAATGTTTTTTTTTACAAGTACACCCTTATTGTTTATCCATTTACATTTCACTGGGCGTTCTCTGTTTTTTCTGGTAACTCTACTCCCAGCACTAAAAGAAGCGTGCATGGTGTAATTTCTCCTCGGTGCATTCGCCTTCCTGCCTCGGTGTACCCCAGCAGAGCTAAACTTCTTTCACTGAAGAGGAAAATTGTAGTTGAAATGGTGTAGGGAATTTAAACATATCTGATAGAAATCAAATCAGGATACAGGGGCGTAGAGTGGACTTTATTAGTGTTCTTTCGCAGTAGGGGGGGAAAAACAAAAGTTGTGCAAAAAACGGCAGGTCTGGGAAGAGAACCGGGGTCCTAGGGGCCCTACCTTCCGGTCAGCTCCCCTGATTCCCACGGCTTCTGTCCTTCCCCTCTAAACTCAGATCCTGCAAGAGCTGAATTTCTTTCACTTGGTGGCGGGCGCTCACTTCGTGGAGGAGACTTGAAGAAAAGGAGTAGAGATGGGAAGATTTGCGTATGTTTGTGCGACTTGCAGGTCGGCAACAAACTATAGCTTAATATTTAAAAGTGCACGTTTATTTAATTAAAATAACCAGATATTTTAGCCATTATATCCATAATATAAGTGCCTGCTGTTTTTGTTAAAAATAAAAATTACACACGTCTGTCACTGAAGAGAGCTGAGAGAAATGCGAGTCAGTCTCGCTCTGCCTCTGGTTAGTTCCCAGCGGCAGGTGTTTTTCCCAACGTCAGATTCTTCACGTTTGACACGCAAAGCTGGAGCAAAGCTGGAATGAAGATCTTCGAGGTCGCTTCCTGTTCTAGAACTCTTTGACGTGACAGTTCCTCAATGGGCTTTTGTTACGTGCAGGAATTTCGTAACTCAGAAAAGGGAATTAACATGGCTACTTAGCTAGTTTCAGCTAAGGGACAGAATAGCTCCAGCTTTACTACTGAATAACCACCATATAAAATGAAAAGAACTGAACCTTAGTCTTTAAAAAAAAAAAATCCATGTTAAATAATAGTGGCATTCATTCTCCTGCACTAGCTCAACTTGCCTGAGGAGCAGCTGTTAAAAGGCAGTCGCCTCCAGATCCTTGCACCCCAGCCTCCTTTTAAAAGAAAATTAACCCTTTTGAGTCCTCAAATAAGCAGTCACATTCTAAGTGCGAAAGGAGTAAGAAACGATCATCATAAACTTTCCACCCCTAACTGTCTAAGCAGGTTTGGAGGATTCTGAAATTACTCCTTTGGGGGCCATTTCCCAGGTGTGAAAAGATCTGCACACAATTGCTGTGCTTACTTGGTCACTATCAGTAATCACAGTGGGCCCCAAGCTTCCATCGAAAAAGTACTTAGATCTCCAACCGATGACTGTCATTGGACAAGCGATAACTCTCTTACCCACATTTATATTTTATATCTTGATTATTTAACTCTAAATATCAAGAAGGTCCATTAGTAGATGACTGAAATTGGTAGAAATCCTATAACTCCTGTTTATTTTCAACTATGAGTCTTCATTGCTGCGTGCAGGCTTTCTCTAGTTGGGACGAGCGGGGGCTACTCTTCGTTGTGGTGCGTGGGCTTCTCATTGCGGTAGCTTCTCTTGTTGTGGAGCAGGGCTCTAGGCACACGGGCTTCAGTAGTTGTGGCACGTGGGCTCAGTAGTTGTGGCTGGCGGGCTCTAGAGCGCAGGCTCAGTAGTTGTGGCACACGGGCTTTGTTGCTCCGCGGCATGTGGGATCTTCCCGGACCAGGGCTCGAACCTGTGTCCCCTGCATTGGCAGGCAGATTCTTAACCACTGCACCACCAGGGAAGCCCCATAAGGCCTATTTAAATGTGGCCAGGCAGGGACTTCCCTGGTAGTCCAGTGGTTAAGACTCTGTGCTCCCAACGCAGAGGGCCCTGGGTTCAATCCCTGGTCAGGGAACTAGATCCCTCATGCCACAACTAAGATCCCTGTACACAGTAATGAAGATCCCGCGTGGCGCAACTAAGACCCGATGCAATCAAATAAATAAATATTTTTTTTAAATGGCCAGGCATAGCCACATACAGCTGAGTTGCATATTCGAACTTCTAGAGAATCTAAACTTAAAAACTTTTGTTTCAAAATTCCAAATCTTAGAAAAGTATATATTTATTGAGGTATAGTTGGTTTACAACATTGTGTTAGTTTCAGGTATACAGCAAAGTGATTCAGATATATATATCTTTTTCAGATTCTCTTCCATTATAGGTTATTACAAAATATTGAATATAGTTCCCTGTGCTATACAGTAGGACCTTGTTGTTTATCTGTATTATATATAGCAGTTTGTATCTGCTAATCCCAAACTCCTAATTTATCCCTCCCACCGCTTTTCCCTTTGGTAACCATAAGTTTGTTTTCTACGTCTGTGAGTCTGTTTCTGTTTTGTAAATAATTTCATTTGTATCATTTTTTAAGATTCCACATATAAGTGATATCATATGGTATTTGCCTTTCTCTGTCTGACTTACTTCACTTAGTATGATAATCTCTAAGTCCATCCATGTTGCTGCAAATGGCAAAATTTCATTCTTTTTTATGGATGAATAATATTCCATTGTATATATGTAACACATCTTCTTTATCCGTTCTGCTGCCCCTGGACACTTAGGTTGCTTCCATGTCTTGGCTGTTGTAAATGGTGCTGCTGTGAACATTGGGGTGCATGTATCTTTTCCAATTAGAGTTTTCATCTGAAAATTATATTTTTAATAGCACTTTTACTTTATTTATTTATTTATTTTGGCTGTGCCCTGCTCAGTTCCCTGACCAGGGATTGAACCTGGGCTACAGTGGTGAACACACAGAATTCTAACCACTAGACCACCAGGGAACTCCCTTAATAGGACTTTTAAAAGTTACTAAATGGCAAATGAAAGACTTCAAGTTAGAGAAACTGGATTACAGTGGCATTAATAATAATAAAAATATTATGATGATGATTATGTATTATAAAAAAGTTTGGGTCTTAAAGCATCCCTTTCTTCCAGTAACCTGACATACTTAACAATATGCTGTATTCCACTTGTCCTCATGAAAATAAGACCTATGGATGGTGGAAACTATTATAAAGGAGCAGAGAGACTTTGGGATCTCTCTCGCTATATAGCAGGGCTCAAAACGCCGGGGAGGAACTTCTTTCTCTATTTTCCTTATGAATCAATATGGATAACTAACCAAGATAAATTAGTTCCCAAAGCAGATCTAGGGTAGCTCTCTACCCAGCTTGAATTCAGCAAATAATTGGCAACTCTCCTATATTCTTTTCCAACTCTACCGTGCTTAACATCTGGCTTGGGATAAAAATATCGTTAAAGAGAGTAAGCTCAGCTCTTTCCCCGGGCACTCCGGGCGGAGAAGCGCATTCTTTGCCTTCCTTCATCTGTCGCCAGGTCTTCCTGTGGAGCCAGGTTTCTGTCTGACCATCCCCGGGTCCTGAGACCACTGCGGCAGTCCTAGCCCTCACCCAGTGTGCTGAGGGGCCCTCCCAGTGCGGGTACCGGCATCTTCCAGCAGAGACACTCAGGCGTCTGTGACAAGGGGCCAGGCTACCGCAGAGGCTCCCTGCTCTGCCTGCTGCCAGAGTCTCCTAGGGCCACTGCCTCTGGTTAAAGGGTACACAAGAGTTACTGAGACCACTCCAAAAGGTCCTCGAGTGCCAGAGCCTGGGTCCCGGATTTCCTCTGTGCCGTGCCCAGAGCTCAGCCCTTTGTCTCTCAGGCCAGAAACATCAGAAAAATGGTGTCCTTTTGGTTCACTTCATGCAGCCACTTTTCAACACTTCTGTATCACGCGGGGTGTCTCCAGATTCTTCCTTGGCTCACCCTGGGGAAAATCACCCCTTTCCCCCTTTGCCTCTCCCTCCCTCCTTCTCTCCCTCTTTCCTCCCCTGCTTTCCCTTCTGAACTTTCTGTTTCTCTTTCTCTCCTTCTGCCCTGGCTAAACTTCACACCTCACTTCCCAAGCCTGGAGCCTGTCAGAAGACCCTTACCTGATTTTCTAGAGCCGCACTATGGAATAGAAATATAATGTGAGGCACGTGTATAATTTAAAGTTTTCTAGTAGCTGCATTTAAAAAAAAGTAAAACGAAACAGGTGAAATTAGTTTTAATAACATAATGTAACCCAGTATATTCAAAATGGCATCATTTCAATATGTAATAAATATAAAAACAGAGGTATTTTACATTCTTTTTTTGTTTTTCGTTTTAGTTCACCCTTTTATTTTATTTGTTATTTTTTGGCTGCAAGGGGCTTGCGGGATCTTAGTTCCCCCACCCGGGATTGAACCCGTGCCCTCTGCAGTGGAAGCGCAGAGTCTAACCACTGGATCACCAGGGAATTCCCTTTTACATCCTTTTTTTCTTATGAAGTTTTTGAAATCCCGTGTATATTTCACACTTACAGCACATCCCGATTTGGACTTGCCACCGTTCAATGCCCCAAAGCCCTCTGTGGTTGGTGCCTGCCATGTTGGACAGTGCACGCATGGAAGCTAATGTGTCTGCCCCAGTGCTGCTGTGGCAGAGATCGAGAATTACCTCCCCACGTTCACTTTCCCCTTTTAGTTTAATATAGAATGCCAATTTGGGAGGTTTATTTCTCAGACTCCCCTGCGTGGCCACGTAATCAAGTTCAGGCCAGTGAGATACAATATTCAGTACCGCTAAGAAGTCTCCTTATGGGGCAAAAGCATGTATTCTTTGTTAACTCTACCCATGTTGAACATCTGGCTTGAGATAAAAAAAAAAAAATCTTTCAAAAGTGAGGGTAAGCTCAGGTTTCCTCTGGAGCTCTGGGGTGGGGAGAAGGGCATTCTTGGCCTTCCTTCATCTGTTGTTATGAGCCTTGGAATGCCGTCATGGAGCTGTCATAGCCCTGGGCTGCAGGCCTGTGGACTCCCGTGTAAGTGAGAAATAAACTTCTGCCTTATTTCAGCTATTGATATTTTGAGCTCTTTCTGGGCCTAATCTTAACTGACGCTTCTGTAAGGTTGTTTTAGCCAACAACAAAATCAATCACAGCAAGTAGCAGAAGCCTGGGAAAATCCTCTGTGGCAATGCCCTCCCCAGGGTTTTATCTTACTGTGGTCCCTCCTCCAGAGATGTTCTAAGTGTCTACACTCACAAAGACCCTTTTGACTCACCGAATAACTTCGATAAGGGAGTGGTCTCACAGCTGGTTAACAGCCTCATTGAAAAAGAAACAGGGGCTTCCCTGGTGGCGCAGTGTTTGAGAGTCCGTCTGCCGAAGCAAGGGACACGGGTTCGTGCCCCGGCCTGGGAAGATCCCACATGCCGCGGAGCGGCTGGGCCCGTGAGCCATGGCCGCTGAGCCTGCGCGTCTGGAGCCTGTGCTCCGCAACGGGAGAGGCCACAACAGTGAGAGGCCCGCGTATCGCAAAAAAATAAAAAATAAAAAGAAACAGATTCACTGTTATCTCCATCCCTTGAAATGACCTACTGCCCTGTGCTCCAGTGGGTGAGAAAATGTCAGTTACATAGACTAGAGTTTCAGACTACATTTCACTTTCTTTAAGATTTGAAGTTAAAAATTAAAATGTCCTTTTCCTGTGTCATCCCTTGGAACATCATGAGGCACAGAGCTGCATCTGCTCTCTCATTCAGAATGAAAAGGGTTCCCTCGATCCTTTAGAACATGTCTTTGAGTGGGAAAGTGCCCTAAAGGCAATTCAGACCAAAAGAGAAGGAAGATGAGGACAGGGGGCAGAGGTGCATGAAATGAGCCTGGAGGACCCCTGAGTCACCTGGACAATGACCTTTGTGACCAGAAACCCTCCTCTGAGGGGCTGCATCCAAGCTTCACTTTCCGTGGGACCAGTGGCTTCTTTCCCTGGCAAAAGAGCTAAAACTTACCAGGCTGCAACAGGTGCTGGCTGGCTGGTGGTGACCATTAAGAGACCTCACCTTATATAGCTGAAGAAAACATTGATAAAATTTTAAAAATACACTTACCTCAGTCACTTTTGGGAAAAGGTCTGGCAGTTTCTTTATAAACAGCCTACATCTACCTTATGACCCAGCAATTCCACTCCTAGGTACTTGCCCAAAAGAGTTGAAAACATATGTCCACAGAAAGCCTTGTACAAGAATGTTTACAGCAGCTTTATTCATAATAGACCCAAACTGGAAACAGCCCAGTGTCCATCATGATGGGACTCGCTAAACTCTGGTCTATTCATTCAATGCATTTCTACTAAGCAGTAAAAAGCAATGAATTACTGATACGATATGGATGCAACTCAAAGAAATCATGCACAGAGAAAGAAGCCTTGCACAAGAGTTCATGCTGTATGGTTGCTTTTATATGAAATTCTAGAACAGGCAAAACTAATGTTTGGCGGAAAAAAATTAGAAACAGCTTTCTGTGGTGGTTAGAGGCAAGAACTGACTGGGAAGGAGCAGGAGATGACATATATTCTGAATCTGTATTCTGTAATTCAGGTTCATGTATTTGCCAAACATTCAGTGGTGCACTTAAGATTGGTTCACCTCATTGAAATCTGTTAATTGTGGTAAAATACACATAATATAAAATTTACTATTTTAATCATGTTTAAGCATCTGGTTCAGTGGCATTAAGTACATGCATGTTTTTGTGCAACCAGCACTACTCCCCATCTCCAGAACTTTTTCATCATTCCAAATTGAAACTCTATACCAATTAATAATAACTCCCCATCACCCTCTCCCCCTAGTCCCTGGTAACCCCTAATCCACTATGCTTTATGGACTTGATTGTTCTATGTCCCTCATGTATGTGGAATCATACAATATTTGTCCTTTTGAGTATGGTTTATTTCACATAACATAATGTTTTCAAGGTTCATCCATGTTGTGGCATGTGTCAGAAATTCATTTCTTTTTAAGGCTGAATAATATTTCATTGTATGTAAATACCACATTTTGTATATGTATTTATTCAGTGCTGCTGTGAACATTGGTGTACAAATAGCTGTTCAAGTTCCTGCTTTCAACCTTTTGGGTATATATCTAGAAGTAGAATTACCGGATCATACGGTAATTCTGTTTAATTTTTTGAGGAACCTTTTTCTTACAGCAACTACCATTTTACATTCCCACCAGCAATGCACAAGGGTTCCAATTTCTCCACATTGCTAACACTTGTTATTTTCTGTTTGCCCTGGGTTTTTTTGTTGGTTTTTTTTTTTTGCGGTACGCGGGCCTCTCGCTGTTGTGGCCTCTCCCGTTGCGGAGCACAGGCTCCGGACGCGTAGGCTCAGCGGGCATGGCTCACGGGCCCAGCCGCTCCGCGGCATGTGGGATCTTCCCGGACTGGGGCACGAACCTGTGTCCCCTGCATCGGCAGGCAGCCTCTCAACCACTGCGCCACCAGGGAAGCCCCTGTTTGTTTTTATAATAGCCATTCTAATAGGCGTGAAGTCGTATCTTATGGGTTTTATTTGCATTTCCCTAATGATTAGTGATGTTGAGCATCTTTTCATGTGCTTATTGGCCATTTATATGTCTTTTTTGGAGCTCTCTTCATGTTCTTTGCTCAGTTTTTTGTTGTTGTTGAGTTTAGGTATCCTGTATGTAATCTAGATATAAATCTTTTATCAGAAATATGATTTGCAAGTACTTTATCTTATTCTATGGGTTGCCTTTTTACTTTCTTGATAGTGTCCTTTGATACACAGAGTTTTTAATTTTGATGAAGTCCAATTTATGTTTTTTCTTTTGTTGCTTGAACTTTTGGTGTCATATCCAAGAAATCATTGTCAAATCCAGTTTCATGAAGATTTAATCCTATTTTTTTCCTCAGAATGTTATACTTTTAGCTCTTAAATTTAGATCTTTGATCCATTTGACTTTTTTTTTTTTTTTTTTTTTTGTATATGGTGTCAGATAAGGGTCCAACTTCATTCTTTTGCATGTGGATATCAGTGTGCCCAGAACCATTTGTTGAAAAACTGTCCTTTCTCCACTGAATGGTTTTGGCACCCTTGTTGAAAATCATTTGACCATATATTTGAGGGTTTCTCTCTGGGCTCTCTATTTTATTCCATTGATCTATATGCCATTACCACACTGTCCTGATTATTGTACTTTGCAGTAAGTTTTGAAGTCAGAAAGCGGGATTCCTCTAACTTTGATCTTCTTTTCAAGATTGTTTTGTTTATTCAGGATCCCTTGCAACTCCGTATCAATTTTAGGATGAACTTTTCTAGTTTTTTCAAAAAATATTATTGATTTTGATAGGAATGGCATTGAATCTATAAATTGCTTTGGGTACTATTATCATCTTAACAATATTAATCTTCCAATCCATGAACACAAGGTGTTTTTCCATTTTTCTGTTTTTTTCTTGAATTTGTTTCAGCAATAATTTGTAGTTTTTAGTTTTCTAAGTCTTTTGCCTCTTTGGTTGAGTTTATTCCTGAGTATTTTATTGTTTTTGATGTTATGATAAATGGAATTGTTTCCTTAATTTCTTTTTTAGCTTGTCTATTATTAGCGTATAGAAATGCAACAGATTTTTGTGCGTTGATTTCATATCCTGCAACTTTACTGAATTTATTTATCAGTTCTAACAATATTTTTGTGGAATCTTTAGGGATTTCTACATATAAGGTCATATCATCTGTGAACAGAGATAACTGTACTTCCTTTCCAACTGGAATGACTTTTATTTCTATTTCTTATCTAATTGCTCTGTTAGGACTTCAAATATTATGTTAAGTAGAAATGGCAAAGGCAGCATCCTTGTCTTATTCCTGATTTGAGGGTATTCATTGAGGGTTTAACAAAAAAACATAAAAATATTTTGAACTCTACTTAATGATATACATGCTGAAGTGTTTAGAGATGAAGTTACTGATGCTTGCAACTTACTTTGAAATTAGTCAAAACATAAGGTGGACTGATGAATGGATAAATATGTGACAAAGCAAATATAGTAAAATGTCAACAGTAGAGCTCCAGGTGGTGGGTATATGGGTGTTCATTGTGCAAGTCTTTCTCCTTTTCTCTAGTTTTGAAATTTTTCACAATAAAATGTGAGTCAAATTTTAGAGATAAAGTTTTCCTACTTTTTACTGTGAAAAATTTACCTCTGAAATGTATGAATTAAAAAGTCAAGATGCTACTTCTATGAGAGTAGAACTTGAGTACTGTGACTACTTGCCCACTTAACAGCCATTGCTCTCCTTCTCTTTCTTCCTGACAAAGCATGACTCCCAAGAAAGGCTGAAACTGCTGAGATAGCTTTCTAGCCTCCACTGCAGCTTGGAATGTCCATGGAATCCAGCTCTGGCCAATGAGATCTGAGAAGAATTCTGCCAGGGGTAGAGTCTCTTCTTCATAAGATTTTTTTCTGGAGTGAAAAAAACAGAATCATAAACAAGACTCCCTCACCCCTCGGGCTTTGCTGTGCATTCTGCCTTTGACCCTGATAACGGGAGGCCATGATACCTGGCACTTCAGCAGGCATCTTGAGCCCATGAGGTTTTCTCTAACCTGGGGAGAAAAGCCAACATGATGATGGAACAAATCATGGAAAGAGCCTGGGTCCTCAAAGGCATCACTTAGCTGTTGAACCAAGCCTGCAACTTCCTACTTCCAGGTTCACGTTATGTGGAATAACTGAATACCTTTAATTAAAGTTGTTGATAGTTCAGTATTTAATTTGCAACTAAACACATTCTAAAAGATACAAATTTTTAAAATATAGTAGCTAAGTTCATCTTAGTTTTTTAGATTAGAATAAACTAGTTTCCTGTCTAATGCAGAAACTCCTCCAAGAACTTGTCTGACAGGTAGTGTTAGAATCAGCTGCTTAAACACTTCCAGGGAGAAAAAGATCACTATTTCGTGAGCACTTACTGAACTCCTCTGATTGTTACAGGGCTCTTCTAATATGTTTAACCAAAATAAACCTCATTATTACTTTTACCCTTGGGTTCCTGGGAACAATCCACAACAAGCTACCTCCTTCACATTCCAAATATCTGAAAATGGCTCCTATATATTCTCTTTGTATCACTGTTTAAGGATATAACATTCTTAGTTTCTTTACCATTTCCTATAAGACATTGCTTTTTAAATATTTTGACATCCTGTTCACCCTCAAGTTTACACTAGTTTTTTGTTTTTAAATAGATCCCAGATGAGTCTAGCTAGAACATGAGAGACTAAGGTTACTTAGCTTAATCTAGGAATGTTATCAAACATCTAAATCATGCTTTTGCTTCTGCAATCTGGCCAGTTCTCTTCTCTCCTGTATTCATGAAATAGGTACTTCTTAACCTAAATGCAATTTTTCTAGTTAAAATTCTTCTTATGGTTTTAAGTCATGTTCTAGCCCCTGCAGTCTTTGTGAACCTTGCTCTGTTATTCATCATATAAGCTATCCCTCCCAGATTTTTGACACCAGTTTATGAAATAAGCATGTCTGATAGCTCTTCACCAAATTTAACATTCAAATATAAAACAAGAACCCCAAGGTACATCACCAGAAATTTATCTTCCGTTTTTATTGTTGTTGTTGTTGTTTTGGGGGTTCTTTTTGGTCGCGCGGCTTGCGGGATCTTAGTTCTCCCACCAGGGATGGAACCCATGCCCCATGCAGTAGAAGAACAGAGTGCTAGCCACTGGACCATCAGGAAATTCCCGATTTCCAGGTTGATGTAATCAATGAATACTCTTTGGGTCCTGTTGTTAAATCAGCTGAAATAGTGTAGAGGGTCATTAGCTGAGCATAATTAATGCTGAAAACAACCACTTAAAGCAAAATCATCTAAAATAGAAAAAAAACAAAAAAACATTAAATCTTGAAAATAATGTTTTCTTGGAATTGATCTTAAAAAATAAAACCAAAAATTTTGCAAATGAATTTATTTTACTTCACAGTTAACAAATTTTCAGTTATGACTGCAATCATGCATTAATTCTGAGAATGAAAAAAGAACGGATCAATTCTGTTATTTTTTAGGAGGGGGTGGATTTTCTGACAAAACTGTATGATAGCAAGACGTGACAGCCTTCGTTTTACTTTTGACATTCAGATGAAAATCATAAAGACTTATTTCTGAAAAAATATTAGAAGGCTTTAATAATTTTCCGAAGGTTCCTACTTTCCCTTTTATATTAAAATAATTCACTTCTGTGGTCCTTTGATGTCTACATGAGTTTTTTTCTTCCTCAACTAGTCTGACTCTTCCAGATCCTCCTGTTTTTTATTTTGGGTTTCATTCAAGCAATTCTGTGAAATCCTACTTCTTTGCAAGATTTATAATTTCAGTTTGCAATTGACTTGCATTCCTGCAAATAAGATAGCTATTAACACGGGTTCTGGATCCAGCTCATCCTGGTTGAAATCCTGCTCTTTCACTCACTTGACCTGGAGCCTCAATTTCCTCATCTGTAAAATGGATTCATAATAATATTTGCCTTATAGAGTTTTAATGAGTATTGAGTTCATATAGATAAAGCACATAAAACAGTGTCTGGCACATAGTAAGCATTCAATACCGTAGTACGTATTTTTATTCTTATATTGTACAAGAAAATCAGCCAGCCATCAACAGACAAAGAAATTGATGCCTTGGGCTGAGACAGATGCTGGTATAAAGTGATTTCGTGAGCTGAATTTTGTACCCCAGACTTCATATGTTGAAGTCCTAAACACTTGTACCTCAGATTATGACTATCTTTGGAGCTAGGGGCATTTTTTTTTTTTTAATATTTACTTGCTTTTAAAAAAATTCTTATTGGGTATAGTTGATTTACAATGTTGTGTTAGTTTCAGATGTACAGCAAAGTGAATCAGTTATACATATACATATATCCACTTTTTTTTTTTAAGATTTTTTTCCCATGTAGGCCATTACAGAGTATTTAGTAGAGTTCCCTGTGCTATACAGCAGGTTATTATTAGTTATCTATTTTATATACGGTAGTGTGTATATATCAATCTGGAGATAGAGGCTTTAAAAAGACCCTTCTGGGAAGTTAAAAAGAGGTCATTAGGGTGGGGTCTAATCCAATATGACTGGTGTCCTTATAAGAAGAGAAAATTAGGACACAGATACACGGAGAAAAGATCATGTGAAGACACAGGGAGAAGACAGCCACCCTCCAGGCAAGGAAAGAGCCTCAGAAGAAACCAGCTCTGTTGACACCTTGACCTTGTACTCCCAGGCTCCAAAGCTGTGAGAAAATACATTTCTGTTGTTTAGCCACCCAGTCCGTGGTGTTTTGTTATGGGAGGCCTAGCACACTTCCACAAGTGGAGAGGAATATCTGAGTGCGACTATCTTACTTTAAAAAGTGATTCGTTTTAAAAGGTTCATTAAGTATTTCTGTTACGGTCATTTTCCTTCCCTTGTGCCCTTTCACTGAGGTTTCATATGATGAATGCTGGAATATGGAGCACCCTGGAATCACAGTCCACATTTCTCTGTGGTCCACAAGGGTGTCATGAGAGACTTCTGGCAAATGTTCTGCTAAAATAGTACTTCTATGATTTCTTCTTATTCCTCTAGTCAAGTGCTACAGAATGGAAACAAGGTTGTTAGGGGTGAGCTCAGGTTTCAGGGAATGCAGGAGAGGGCCTTGCCGTCACCACTTTCTTCAATAAACACGCACAAAGCCCCTTTAATCATCCATTCTGGGGCTCTGCTGAGGCTCCGCATTAAACTTAACCAGTGTGTGGACCCCTAAGTCACCTTTCCTGTTGTGCTGGAAAATCTGGAACTCATTTGACCATCTCCAGTCTTTGCCGTCTCTCCATTCCCCTGACCCCTCCCATTCAGCTAGTCCTGCGATCACATCTGCAAGTTCTTTCAGGGCCCTGGGGTGTCATTTATCTAAACCAACAGTCCTGCCCTCATTGTAAGCAGCTAGATGCTCCCTTTGCGTCTGCTCCCTTTGCCTCTTCTTGGTTTGAAGATCGTTCTGCTTGAGAGAGAAGACAAAAGTGTTATCATTTGTGCTGTTTTATCATACACACTGCACTTTTTTTCATTTACATTGATCATTTTTCTTTTTTGTCTTTCCTGGTTCTGTCAGTGCAAACTTTTATTCACTGTCACAAATATCCTTTATACTGCAAAAATCTCATTAAGTACATACCAGTTTAACTCGAGATATACTATCCAGAGCTGCAATGATTCCCCTGTGCACTATAAGATCCATTGATATGATACAGTAATTTGTATCATTATAAATATACTCAGGAATTTCATATATAGTTCTATTTTTCCCCTACTCCTTTAAGCCTTGAACTAATCCGGAGTCTTTGTCATATATTACAAACAATACTTTTAAAAATGTAAGTATTCGAAGGAATGAATGTCATGTACTAGGTCATACCATGTTGTTCATCATTAAATGATGCCAGTTTAGGAAGGTATGTACTTCTTTCCCCCCATGCATCTTGCACAGTGAACATGCTTCCACGCTGGTCTTACCTAGACCCCTTCCAATGGTTCATCTATGAGATCCCCTAGATATCAGAGGCGGCCTGCAAAACTGTACACATTGGTCCCCACCAGGACCGAGCCCACCTGAGCCCCAGCTCCCCGGGGGATGGAGTCCTGCTACCTGGCACTGAGGCTGAGGGCTCCTCTGCTACCTGCAGTGCCTCTCCCCTCAAATGGAAGAAGTTGTGCATGTTCTCCAGTAAACTTTCCCATTTGGCTGTGGCACCTCGGGCTCACTGCAAGGAAGGGGGGGAATGGGGAGCAGGCTAAAAGGAGAGACACCCTTTTTTCCCTCCTTCAACTTGAGGAGATTCATTGCTTTTTCGTATATTTGGCCTCCTTGTAAGATTTTGTTTCAAGAAGGCCTTCAAGACAGTTTGTAGTAGGGGCTTCCCTGGTGGCGCAGTGGTTGAGAGTCCGCCTGCCGATGCAGGGGACACGGGTTCGTGCCCCGGTCCGGGAGGATCCCACGTGCCGCGGAGCGGCTGGGCCCGTGAGCCATGGCTGCTGAGCCTGCACGTCCGGAGCCTGTGCTCCGCAACGGGAGAGGCCACAGCAGTGAGAGGCCCGCGTACCGCAAGAAAAATATGTATGTATATATAGTTTGTAGTAATAAGTAGTTCTGGAGGCTGCTCACATCTGCCCCTACCAAAGGTTCCTAGGTTTAGCAAATAAAAATACATGATATCAAATTACATTTGAATTTCAGACAGACAACAAAAAAATCTTTAGTATAAGTATATCCCACATATCACATGGGGCATACCTATACAACAAAAACCCTTTTTAGTACAAGTGTGACCCATATATTGTATGGGACATACTCATATTAAAGAATGATTGGTTGTTTATCTGAAATTCAAATTTAACTGTGCCCTGTATTTTATCTGGCCGTCCAGGCCTACTCCCAATGAGCCAACAGTGTACACACTGTATAAGTGACCCCTCTGCGGGGATTGACCCTTTTGCCTTTAGCAGCAATTCTTCCCTATTCAGACCTCAGTTTGTTGGGCTGCGTCTCTCAGGCCCAGCCTTTGTCATACTCCACTCCCAACCGTCGCGTGAGGACAGCCCAGCTCCAGGACTCACTGACCCAGCTCACATTGAGGTTGATAATCAGAATGAAAGGCTCCCTTGTGGGCTGACCAGTCAGGGCAGACTTTCACCTGTACTGATCACTAGAAATGACTACACATCAACACTTGCATTTCTCAGTTGGGGAACAAAACTGAAAGGGGTTTCCACCATAAATGGTCTTGACTGAGACTGGTCTACAGCTGGTTGGTATTAGGGGGTGGCGGGTGGTGAGGGCGGTAAAATACCTGAGGTGGGAGTGGCCTCCGGTTGAGGGAAGAAGGGAATGTGTTCTTCCATAGCTGTGGATGAAAGCAAGCATCTAAAAAGTGGCCCGAAGAAGGATATTGTCTCAGGTACCAAAGACATTGTGCTTCTAATAGGTATCTTTTCTCGGCACAGGGTGACAGAAAGAGCAAGGGGAGTCAGAGTCAGGGCTTAGAGTTACCCCAGGATCTGATGAGCCAGGTGCATAACCTCTCTGACCTTCCTTTCCCATGTGATAGGATGCTTGTGCCTGTCTTGCTGAGTTTTTGTGGGAATTAAATGAAATACCACTTAAAGTTGGGTTTCTGTCCATTTCCTTCTCCCCTTTCCAAAATTAAATTATTTTCTCTGCTCTAAACAAAACAAAACAAAAATGATTATGGTTTGGAGAGAATAAAGTGAGGAGGAAAAAAAAATCTAGAAACATTAACATGAAAGAAAATTATATAATTTAATTTGAAAATATTCTGGTTAGGCAGGAAAACATGGGGAGATTTCTGTTTAAAGACAGAATACACACATTCACTGCTTCTCCTTCCAGAAACACCACCAAAATTATGGCCAAGGGACAAACGAAAGCCATGAACCAGCAGAACAAAGAGAACAGGAGGGAAGATGACAGCAACAAAACTTTGGAAGGCAGAAAGCAGAAGACAGTGGTGAACTGACTTAGCCCTCCACAGAAAGAGGCCTGCTTTTCTGGAAAGAGCACCAGACAACTGGGAAAGTGGGAGCACTGGTCTCAGTAAAGGAGAGCATGGGGACAGAAGCGTCACATCCTGAAAAATAAGAGTTATTATTCTGAGATGGTGACCAGATAGAGGCCTGAGTCCAAGTCTTTTAACCTCTCTGCACTCAGTTTCCTCACCTATAAAATATAAATGATGGACCCTAAAGTCCTGGATTGATTGCAAGGAATAAATATGGCCAGGTGTGTGTAAAGGTTTTGTAAATTTAAAACACCATAGAAATGTAAGGAATTTATTAAGTGCATGAGGCAAAACGCAGCATAAGAAAACTAGCTACCGATAAACAGCTGGTTCTTTGATCTTGTTTGCAGCCCCTCAGAAAACGTGAACCTAAATCACTGCCATGCAGAGATGCCAGACCTAGTCCTTATAGAAAAGAAAACATTGCTTCCTCTCACAGGGCACTAAGCTACTCCTATGAATGTTCGTGGAGTTGGAAGCCAAGCTAGCGTTTCGTGGTGTGTGCTGGGTACGTGCCCAGAGTGTGCCGTCAGATGTGTCCTGAGGTGCCTCCTAGGCCATCTTGCCTAAATGACACACAAAAATGGCCAAGTCTGCGGTATAGTTAACAACATTGTATGAATTTCAATTGTCTGATTTTGATAATACACTATGGTCATGTTAAGATGTTACCTTTGGGGGAAGCTGGGTGAAAGGTACCCAGGAATTCACTGCACTATTTTTGCGACACCTTGTGAGTTTAAAATTAATTTTTTAAAAAACGTTTAAAGATAAAAGTATCCAGACCCAACCAATGCCCCAAATGAAAGAGAACCCAAACTACATCTGGAATGTTAGAGGGGTGTGAGTCCTACAAGGACACTGGATTTTACTGCAAGGAATTGCAGTATCAACACCCTTACAGGCTACTTGTTCGTGCAAAGAAGGAATTGTCTTTCACGGGAGCCTTTTTCCCCCAACCATTTGCTCGGTATCTCCCCTCAAACTACTATTTTATGTCTGCCATTAAGAAAAATTACCAGGTACATTCATCTACCTTGAAGAAGGAAATGAGTAGCGTCATTTTGCTTACTTTCCAATAACAAAGTAGGAAATCAGAAGTCCCTGGGTAATGTGAAAAAAACACAACAACTTTATTTTACTTAAGAGATGCCAAAAGGGCTTCCCTGGTGGCGCAGTGGTTGAGAGTCTGCCTGCCGATGCAGGCAACACGGGTTCGTGCCCCGGTCCGGGAAGATCCCACATGCCGCGGAGCGGCTGGGCCCGTGAGCCATGGCTGCTGAGCCTGCACGTCCAGAGTCTATGCTCTGCAACGGGAGAGGCCACAACAGTGAGAGGCCCGTGTACCGCAAAAACAAAAAACAAAAACAAAACAAAACAAAACAAAAAAGAGATGCCAAGGAACTTCCCTGGTGGTCCAGTGGTTAAGACTGCGCCTTCCAATGCAGGGGGTACAGGTTTGATCCCTGGTCGGGGAATTAAGATCCCACATGCCCTGCAGCCAAAAAAACCAAAACATAAGACAGAAGCAATATGGTAACAAATTCAATAAAGGCTTGAAAAAAAAGAGAGAGAGAGATGCCAAGACTCCTTGTGCCCCTGAGCATGGTGGGTGGAGGAGTTTCCTGCATGCAAAGTCACTAATGCAAGATGCATTAGCCCTTAGCTTTAGAAGTTCCACATTTCTTGGCACCAAAGGGCCATGAATAATCCTGTCCACTCCCCTTGACTATTGGAGCCCTTTCAAAATATTTCTTAGCCCTCATCCCTCCTGTACTTTGATCTTGTCAGGGAGAATGCAAGATATCAAGTTGTTTATACCTTAGACTAGTTTCAGTGTGTCTCCAATGTCAGTGTACAGTAGAATCACCTGTAAAAATGCAGATTCTCAGGTCACACGCCTGGAAATGCTGATTCCATAGATGTGGGCTGGAGCAAATTATCTCCCATATTGACAATTGACAATATTGACTATAGGTCACACTGTGAAAATCACTGGCAGAGGGTAGGTACTTGCCTATAAAAGATAAAGAAAATGGCTGATTACATACAAGATTGAATTAAAAGACAATATGAAAACCAAAGGGTTTGACATGAGCATTGAATCGTTAAGAAATGAGAATGTGACCATGGTTCATTGACTCACATTTTAGATTTAATATTCCCTGCAGTAATTCATCATTTAAGATTAAAAAATTTGAATGGTTCAGTTATTTTCACTTGTGAGATAGGGCATCAGTTTTGTTATTTCAATCAGTCTAACTGAGACAAAATGAAGAATTCCTTAGTGGTATTTTTTCCCCCTTAGTGGGAAGTATTTGCATCCAAAGTGCACAGATTGAGTTCTTTTTTAAAGTATCAACGAGTAGAAGAATAGAAATGGATTAATGTACAGACTTGCTTAGTCTACACAGGTTGTGATTATTAAGGAAAGTTCAAGGAGCAAAATTGCATTTTAAAGCTTTTTTTTTTTTTATTGCTCCAACCCAGTTTATATTTCCCTTCCTGAACAGCATTCATCTTAGCATCTCATTTACCTTCCAACTTGGCCATTTATCAGTTTTTCAAGCACAAGACTTTTATCCTCAGCAGGACTGTGAGTTCTGGGCAGAGCAGAATCATACCATTCTCCCACATGCTTTGCATACAGTAACTGTTCAATAAGTATTTGTTGTTTGAATCCATGAATAAATAAATGTAGATGAGCAGTCACTCAAACCACCTTCACCAAATAAAACAGCTTGGAAGCTAAAGGAATGTATCCTAGAAAGAGCACTGAATTTAGAATCAGCCGAACCAATCTCTGCTTCCTCCATCTGTAATCTGTGATCCGATAGAAGTATAATCCCTATCAAATTACCAATGACATTTTTCTTAGAACTAGAGCAAAATAATTTTTAATTTGTACGGAAACACACTAGAAATATAGTGCAAGTTACTAACACAGGCTGCCTATGTAATTTAAAATTTTTAATAGCTCTATTTTTAAAAGTCAAAATAAACAGGTAAAATAAATTTTAATAATATATTTTATCTTACCCGATATGTCTAAAATATCATTCATCATAATCAATATCAACTATTACTGATATATTTTACATTCTTTTTTTTCTTATTGGTTTTGAATCTGACGTGTATTTTACACCTGTAGCACATCTCAGTTTGGACCTGCCACTGTTCAAGTGCTCGTGGGGCTGGTCACCATCATGGTGGAGAACACAGCTCCAGAGGCCTGTTAACTATGAACAAGCCTTGATTTCCCAATTGGGAAAATTGGAATAGTACCTCCGTCATATGGCCTCTGTGAGGATTAACTGAAATAATGGGGCGTGAAGATGTATGGTGGCGTGTAACACAAAGGCTAATCTTGCTTATGTTACACATCCACTGAGCAGAGTGGGGATTCTTTTTTTTAAGATTTTTTTTTTTTAATTGAAGGATAGTTGATTTACAATGTTGTGTTAGTTTCAGGTGTATAGCAAGGTGATTCAGTTTTATATATATATATAAATATATATATAATACATATATATTCTTTTTCAGATTCTTTTCCATTATAGGTTATTACAAGATACTCAATATAGTTCCCTGTGCTATACAGTAGGTCCTTGCTGTTTACCTGTTTTATACATAGTAGTGTGCATCTGTTAATCCCAAACTCCTAATTTATTCTTCCCTCACCTTTCCCCTTTGATAACCCTAAGTTTGTTTTCCATGCCTGTGAGTCTGTTTCTGTTCTTTAACAGAAGTTGAGGGACTTCCCTGGTGGTCCAGTGGTTAAGATTCCGTGCTCCCAATGCAGGGAGCCCGGGTTCGATCCCCGGTCAAGGAATTAGATCTCTCATGCTGCAACTAAAGAGCCCGTATGCCACAACTAAATATCCTGCATGCGGCAACGAAGATCCCGTGTGCCACAACTAAGACCTGGTGCAGCCAAAAAAAAAAAACAAAAGTTGAGTTCATTTGTATCATTGTTTTTAGATTCCACATATAAGTGATGTCATATGGTATTTGTCTTTGCCTGGCTTACTTCACTTAGTATGATAATCTCTAGGTCCACCCATGTTGCTGCAAATGGTATTATTTCATTCTTTTTCATGGATGAGTAATATTCCATTGTATATGCGTAATATTCCATTATATAGATATACATATACACACACATACCACATGTTTATCCATTCATCTGTTGATGGACACTTAGGTTGCTTCCATGCCTTGGCTATTGTAAATAGCGCAGCTATGAACATTGGGGTGCACGTATCTTTTTAATTATGGTTTTCTCCAGATATGCCCAGGAGTGGGTTTGCTGGATCATATGGTAACTCTAATTTTAGTTTTTTAAGGAACCTCCATACTGTTTTTCATAGTGGCTGCACCTATTTACATCCAGGGTGGGGATTCTTAAATTTTCTATTATGTCCTTTTACATTTGGGGGAGTCAAAGTAGGTTATGTAGCCACACCTAAACTTTAGTGGGAGTGAAGAATTGCAATCCTACTGTGCATCTGATAGGTGGAGAGCAGGAAATACTTGATGCACATCATGAAGGACTAAATCAGAACAATTACTCTAATAAGCATTTTTACTAACTTTCTGAAGAACTCAGTTCTGTTGTCCATTCTACCCACCGGAGATAGCATTTTAAGCAGGGTTTTCCCCCATGTTTGTGTAGGGGGCTAAGGGCGGGGGAACTACATCAGACACCTGAGGGTCTTAATACTGTTGTGCCTTTGCAAACGCTGATCCTACCTGGAACAGTCCTCATGGGTCCAGAGTCAAGTCAAATGCAACTTGCTTTGCTGGTTTTATAGATTGATCTCTCCCAGGTGCAGGCACTGTTCGCTGCTGGGACATGGCAGTGAGCAAGCAGATCAAATTGCTACCCTCAGGGACCTCACTTTCCTGATTTCCTCTACAGAATGAGGTCCTTCCCTCCTAAGTGGCTCACTTTTATTAAGCCGACTGCAGGACAGCCACTTGCTGAGATGTCTGATAAAAGAAATTTTCACATATTGAGATACAGGGAAGTCATTCTGGCTTATGCATGAGTTAACTTGAATTTTATGCTAACTAAAATAGCCTGTGTCCTATCATATGTGCATTGTACATCTGCTTTAATTATTTAAGAAAAGGGCACATTGATCAGAAGTCAAGAATGTCGATGTTAAAAATAAAGGTTAAATGCCCTTCCTCCTGGGACACAAATGCTGGTACCCCTTTGATGATAAGACTCCATTCTCAGGTGCCAAGGCCATGCTGACTGGCTGTGTATGTGCCGGTCTGTTCTTTTTTTTTGAAACACTGAAGAAATGTAACCCTGAATTGTTTAATGTTCCTTCTTCTGACAAGACATAAAACTGCTGAAAACCCTGCTTCTCTGGAGCTGCTTCTCAGCATAATCTGGGAAGACAGCTTCCGGGCTAGCCCTTAGTTTGGCTCAAATAAAACTGTTTTCTAGTCCTATTATAGATAGTTTATTTATCATTTTCATTGACACGTCCCTCTCCCTCTCTTCCGTGGAGCAGGCTCAGGGTTACTCATCTGTAGCACTAGCCTCTTTCTATGCACAGAGCTTGAAGACAAGGTTGTTAAAAAGTCAGCCTCTGAAACAAAACTTCCTATGGCAACTCATAAGTTTGGTGTAAGAGCAACTCCCCTGGGAGGAGCCTGCTGCTCGGTGCCCTCTGAACCAAGGGCTGACGACCAGGATATATTATAAAATAGATACATGGTGGATAGAAATGGGGCTGGAGAGTGAGCGCTGAGAACCCCACACAAGTGAGAAAGCCATTGCATCCGACAGGCTTAGAGATGCCGAACGTAGGGTGGAACAGGTTTGTCATCTGTGAAATGGGAATGATACCTACCTGTTGGGCTGTGGGAACTAAATGAGAGAATCTTTGTAAAGGACGGCACCTGGTACTGGTGAAACCCTGGGCTAAATCCATTCACCTGTCTTCATTATTCAAGGTCCCCCGCTCCCCCAAGCGGCATGTAGCCTAAACAATTTTTGCCGGAGTTGTTTTCCAGGAACTTGGAGTCAGCTGCGTCTAGTTCACGTTGAGCCGGTTAAGACTGGATAGGACCACCGACCCTCCAACTGGGCTTGCGCGCGTGTCTGCACGGTGACCTTTTGAACGTGCAGCCGCCTGTATACTCCTTACTCATGCGCAGAACGACAATTACCTTACGTTTTACCCGTCACGTTTCCCCGTGCTCCCCATGCCTGAGACTGCCCTGCTGCTTTATTCTTTCTCCCATAAATACCCCAGCCCCTCGCCTTCAGGGAGGCAGATCTGGGATTTGTTCTTCCATCTCCTCGTTTGGCTGCTTCGGGAATAAATCCTCTCTGCTGCAAACCTCGACATCTCAGCGTTCTGGCTGCTGAGCGTTGGGCAAGATGAACCTGGTTCAGTAACAGTGGTAAGAACTCAATGTATTATATTATTATTGAAAATTTTTTTCAGTTATTATAAATAATGATTATTATTGGTTTTGGCAACCACCTTCTACCCGCTGTGTTGACAGCTCATTTGGCTGAAGGTACTTAGGCTACTTGGAACTGGGTTTCTGTGCTGTTCTGGTCACCAAACTGGGAGAGAGTGAATCTGAGGATGTTGGCATTTGGGGAAAAGAAAAAAAAGGCACTCTGATGACATCGTCAGGGTCCTGATGCCCAGATTTGTCTGAAGTTGGAGACATCTTCGACATCCAAATTCCAGGAAGCTGTCTTTGGACACACTACTTTGAACTGGGTTTTAATCCACATAGCAGAGTCACTGCCAACGGCATGCTGTCCAGGGCTCAGTGTGCCCAGAGCAAAGAGCCTGCCTAGCTGTCCATATCCAGGTATTTTCTTTATCCCTCAAGCCTCCTTGGGGACACAGCAACTGAACTCCTCTTTTACGGGGCTTTCCTGTTGCTGCCCGAGCCCTCGATTTGCACCTGGAAAGACTCTCCCCGTGCCGCCTGTTCCTGCATCTCAGACGGTGCGTCGTGAAGCAGAGGTGCTGTGTGAGGGGTGGCCTTGAGCCTAGGATGCACCCTCTCGGGATCAGAGGTTACGCCCCTGTGTTTCAGCCTGCCTGCTGTGGGCGCATAGTGGTGACTCGCTCCCAAGCACAGGGCTGTATTGTACACCAGACATTGATCATAAAATGTCCCTTTTTAGAACACCACCTTATTACATCCGGAGGTCCCCAAATGATTAACAGAATATTTATTCTTCTAACTGTAACTTCTTTAATGAGGGAGTGGTGCGGCATTTTTTGGAATAAAACACATAGGCATGGAGTTTTCTCTGAGCTGAGTTCACAAAGGCTGTTGGATTTGAAGATTTATGCTTGTTAGATAAATACTCCTTAAAGTGAGTATAGACTTCTGATCATTCTTTTACCAAGGAGAAAATTGGACCCAGAGATCTGAAGGGCCCTGTTTAAGTTCACAAGAGTTTACTTACATTAAATGTTTCCCTGGATACTGTCTTGGGAGCCGTAACTTCCTTCTGCCCTGCATCTCTGTCTTTGAAGGAACCGCCTCTCTTTACTGAGTGCCCCTGAGGTGACCCCAGGAGGGGGAGGTACTACAGTCAGGGTACACCACCCACCAGTAAAGGTGATTATAAAGGGGGACCATGAGGCAGGATGTACTGATTTCACAAGACCGCATCATACCACTAAACTGAAGTTGGTTTAGACTTAGATCAATTAGGTTTTTATGTTCGTTTCTAGTACCTGCACTATATTCATGCTTCCAATTTAAATGTTAGTGACTATTTCTAGGATTATTTATGATGATTTAGGAAACAGGATCTGTTTGCTTTAGGGGTTTGATTCTCTCCAACTGAAATTCTGTGTTCAGAATCCTGAGAGAGGGGGCCAGGGGTTGTTTACAACAAGGAGTGTAGAATTTGGAGGGGGGAGGGTTGCCGCAACTTTCTATATCTTAATTGTGGTGGTGGTTACCATGGTATGCCTTTGTCAAAACTCACAGAACTAAATACTGAAAATGGTGAATTTTACAGTCAATTATACCTCGAAGAGGATCAAAATATGCCACTTTGGCATAAGGATGATTTTTTAGCTAAAGACTTTGAGAATCAAAGACGTTGAGAATCAACAGATGCAGGAAGAGTTCTTGCCCTTCCCTTATCTGCCTAGAAGCAGGGCATAAATTTCCCTTTGTGAAGGTGTCTTCCTCCCCTTCACCAGAAAGAGAAGAGGGGCTCTTATCACTGTAGATGAGAAGTTGGCACTGAGATGAGTCTGCATAAACATACCTTACTGAAAATAACCTTTATCTTCCATTATTTCCCCCATATCGTTGCTAGTTACTTGTCCATGATTTATCACCCCTTGAAGCCCAAACCCTCTTTCTCTTCTTAAAAGGGGGTATAAGTTCTGAGTCTAATCACTTACTTGAGTTTCACTGCTTTTCTGTGCATGTGAATATTAAATTGTTTGCCTTTTCTCCTGTTAATCTGCCTTTTGTTGGTTTAATTCACAAGTCCCTGCTTACTGAACCTAAAAGGGTAGAAGAAAAGTTTTTCCTTCCCGATGAGCTCAATAAAAAAAAATTAAAGATAAATTCCCCCCCAACCCTGAGAAATTTTGTGTAATACTAATAATTGGGGGTAAAGGAAAAAAGATCACGAATCAGCGTGCTCAGTTGTATCCTGCAGTGGACATCTGTGATTTGGATTTTCCCAAAACCCCCTTTCCCTCTGGGAGTCTGCCTCTCCCTGAGTCTGTCAGAGATGATGCCTCTCTCTCTCTGGTCAAAGGGACCCTGACTGAGCTGATAATAGTAACCCCATCCCGCTGGTAACATACCTGGAGAAGGCATGTGACTCAAGCAGGGCCAAGGAGAGTTCATGCCTACATTTATAAATAGACAGTGGAAGAAAGAGGTCTTTTTTTCTGTTCTCGTTACCATTCCCTACCATTTTATTTTATTTTTTAATGGTTTATTTATTTATTTAGGCCACGCCAGCAGGCATGCAGGATCTTAGTTCCCCAACCAGGGATTGAACCCATGCCCCCTGCAGTGGAAGCACAGAGTCCTGACCACTGGACAACCAGGGGAGTCCCCACCATTTGATTTTAAAACAGAAGCACAAAACCGGTTCCTGCTACCATTCCTCTCTTATGCTGAGGGGAGCCATCCCAAGCTAAACTAAGAATCACTGTGCCCGCCGTAGGCTTTGCCCACCCTCAACCTTTGCCCACCTCTATCAAACTCTGGTCTTAACTCCCAACAAGAATCTGTGAGAGTTCTAGTGGCTCCACTTCCTCACCAACAGTTGGTATCATCAGAACCAAGATTTGTGCCAATTCCACCAGCGTAAAATAAAATCTTCGGTTTTTAAATTTGTGTTTCTCTGGTTACCTTGAGGCTGAACATCTTTTCATACATTTATCAGTCATGTAGGTTTCCTCATCTGTGAACTTTTTTTTTTTTTTTTTTGCGGTACGCGGGCCTCTCACTGTTGTGGCCTCTCCCGTTGCGGAGCACAGGCTCCGGACGCGCAGGCTGAGCGGCCATGGCTCACGGGCCCAGCCGCTCCGGGGCATGTGGGATCTTCCCGGACCGGGGCACGAACCCGTGTCTCCTGCATCAGCAGGTGGACTCTCAACCACTGCGCCACCAGGGAAGCCCATGGGCCTTCTTAAGCACTTCTGCATCTGTAGCACCTAGCATGGTGCCTAGCACTGCAGTAAGTCCTCGGTAAATAATTGTGGAGTGAATGAGTAGCAGCACATAGTGGAGTGGTTAAGAGCTTTCAGGTCATACAAATCTGGTTCATGTTTCCAAGTGCTTTATACATAGTGATTTATTTAATCTTCACAACAATCCTATAAGGTAGGTACAATACTATTATTGGCATAGTCCCCATTTTTCTAATAGGGAAACTAAGGCACAGGAATGTTAAGTTATTCTCCCAAGGCCACACAGCAAGTAAATGACAGATCAGGATTTAAGCCCAGGTTCTAAACTCTAGTTCCAGAAGCATGTTCTTAAAACTGCACAGCTGCTTGGATATACTGTGTCTACCGCGTAGGATTGTTTTGACGATTAAGTAATACAAATAAAGTGCTTCTTTGCCGAAACAGTGCTTGACACATAATCAAGCACGATAAGTTTTTGCTCTTTTGTTATTCATATTACTGTTATTATTATTATCTTTTGTAGATAGTCTATATCATTTGTCCATTTATATTATATTAGTTTCTATTATATTATATTAGTATAATATATATTCCAATATATTATTTCCATTATATATTATGTCCATTATATTAGTTTCAAAAAGCCTTTTTTTTTTAACATCTTTATTGGAGTATAATTGCTTTACAATGGTGTGTTAGTTTCTGCTTTATAACAAAGGGAATCAGTTATACATATACATATGTTCCTGTATCTCTTCCCTCTTGTGTATCCCTCCCTCCCACCCTCCCTATCCCACCCCTCTAAGTGGTCACAAACCACTGAGCTGATCTCCCTGTGCTATGCGGCTGCTTCCCACTAGCTATCTATTTTACATTTGGTAGTGTATATATGTCCATGCCACTCTCTCACTTTGTCACAGCTTACCCTTCCCCCTCCTCATATCCTCAAGTCCATTCTCTAGTAGGTCTGTGTCTTTATTCCTGTCTTACTCCTAGGTTCTTCATGACATTGTCAAAAAGCCTTTATTTTTTATGTGGGTTTTTATAATAAAAAGTTATTTCTATTTAAGATTTCCATATATATATATGTGTGTGTATATATATATATATATATATATGTACGTATGTATAGTTTTGTTCTCACTAAAAGATGGGATGCTGTGAACCTCGACTCTTGTCTCTGCTCTATGTAGACTGTAATAACATAATATTTGAACAGTCTGCCCCTTGTGATTGACACAATCCAAAACAGACCTGAACAGGCACAGGCCACAGTTTACAGCCAGATCTTCTTCATTGCATAACAATGTGAATGCACTTATGCCACTGAACGATACACCTAAATATGGTTAAAATAGTAAATTTCATGTTTATTTTACCACAATAGAACAAAAGCATACCTTTCCAAGCTTAAGTGGACCATAAAAGAGCAGGATTATAGGTTCATAAGCATCTCTAGCAGAAACAAATTTTCTAAAAAGCTTAAAAAGTTTTCGTAGTGAAAATATTCCCTGTGTATCCAGCAGTGGTGTCGTTAAAGTAGAATCTTCTCTTGCAAATGGTTTATTTTTTCCTAATTTCTCCAGCATTAAGAAATCAATACCTCCCCAACCCCCTAAAAAAGACAAATGTAAAGTGGGTACATGGGCCATTTTCTGAAATTTATGATTAAATGTTTAAGTAGTCAGAATAAAATAATTACAAGAGTTTGTACAATTGCTATCATGACTCAGCACTTCAGGGTTTCTCATGCGTTGCGTGCAGCTCAGTCACTATGTTAGAGGGACATCATACTGTAACAGAAATAATTTTCTCCTGTGTCAGTCAATGAATCATTCAATTAAGTAAACAGTTACATAAGCAATCCCAGTAGCGGCCACTGCTATTCACTGAAAAATCATCTAATGTTGATTTAGAAGAAAACTTTAAGATCATAAACTAAGATGATTCATTCGGAATACAAATTATTTTTTAACACTTCCTCTGTACCTCATCACTTTTGATCATCTATTTAAAACCTGTGGACCAGTATTTTATGTTATACAGACTACTTTAAAGACAACAGTTGGCTGCTAAAAGCATATTAAGATTTTGAAGAGTCTATTTGAGCAAAAATCCAGTGAATCAGGCAGCACCAAACCGGAAGTGTTAGGAGCGCTCCATGGACAGGAGCTGGGGGGCAAGACTTTTACAGAGAGGATGCGAAGCAAAGCGGGGAAGTTACTGGTTGGCTACAGCTTTCGGTTGCCTTCTTTGGGAAAGCTTTGTTGGCTGTTTGTGATTGGCTACCCTTAGGTTTCGATTTCTTAACCTTGAGGTATTTCAAGCTTAGGTTTTGGTTTGCTTATTGGACTTCTGAGGCATGAAAGCCACCTTGAGCCCCTGGCCTCCCTCTTTTATTAATTTAACATGGATGATGATAATCTTTTAAAATACCAATTTTCAGAAATTGTTTCTATAACTAGCAACAATAAAGTAATTGATATTGGATGGGAAAAGTAAATCATGGGATAAATTATCAGAATTCTCCAAACTATCCAGCGGTACTTAAAAAAAAACAAACATAAAAATGCTGTATATTCAAACACAGTAATTAAATACTCTTCCCAGTAAAAGGAACCAGGGGTCGCTGGCCGATTTCAGGTTTGGGGCAGGGAAAGCACAGGGTGGGCCTGAATCGTCTTCATCTCACTGTTTCAGAAAGTAAGAAAGTGTTAAAAAAAAGAAAATGCTTGGGTGTTACTGAAGCAAACTTGGGCAGGCTTGCCCACTGCCCTGCGAAGCCAACTTATTGACACTGGGTCGTGTTGAAGGAAAGTGCAGCATTTGTTTGCAGGACACCAAGCAAGGAGTACGGGCAGCTCATGCTCAATGGACCCGAACTCCCTGATGGTTTTCAGGGAAGGGTTTTTAAAGGCAACATTTAGGGTGAGGGCCGCAAGGGCTTCTGATTGGTTGGTGGTGAGGTAACTGGGTGATGTGTCAGGAATCTCAGTCATCAATCTTCTGCTTCCAACCAGTCTGGGGTCTATGTGCTTGAGTTCAGCTTGTAGTCACCAACCTCCACCTGGGTGGGTGTGGGGGGGGGGGTCTTAGTTCTTTAAACACACCTTAAAGATGTGTGTTTGATTGTTGTGCATGCTTTTCCTTTGTTTCTGCATTCCCTCACTTCCCTAATGAGTAACAGGTTGAGTCTGATCTTTGGAATTGAGGAAGGCCTAAGAGACTAAAGCTTTTTTCCACAAACAGGAAATGAGGAGGGGCTTTTGTACCTGGGAGGGCTCCACAGTTCTGGATAGAGAGGTTAATCATAAACTCGGCAGGGGAACTTGGTTTTAGGGGGAACAAATCAAAAAGCATAGGCATCTCCTAAAAGAGGCTTCTACTGGTCAAGGTGGGATAGTTTGAACATCTAAAACATAAGGATGGCCACGGATTAAAGCAAATTGAATTGAAACAGAATCTAGGAGTCCAGGATCCTCCAACAAAAAGTGGTAGTGGGATAGGCTTTTATTTACAGATGAATCCCAGCTCCGAAATAAAAGGAGTGATTGATTTAAAAATCGTCATTACTTCAACAATTTAATGACTGATTCAAACAGGTACGAACAATGGATGCTAAAACCACAGGTGAAAACTGCTGGGAAACAAGATTTACACTGTATCCAAGTATGACCACCCCCAGATTGTTTATTAATTAATTACAAAGAGGAAGTGGAGCCCTCTGACACCCACCTTAGCCAGGTGGTCAAACATGACATCCTGATGTTCAGACCAACTACATTACACACCTGCTGATACAATGCACTGAGAAGGACACAGGGACACTCAGACCTAAGTGAGTAATATGAATTTTATTCTGATACATTTAAAACAACAGGCCTGGACTCCTTACATGTATCTTAAAAGTGGGGGGCGGAGAGTAAACTGAGATCAAAGGAGACTAAAGCTACAGAACAATTAAATGCAATACACACACACACACACACACACACACACACACACACAAATGCAATACACAATTCTAGATTGGCTCCTGGATTGAAAAAAAAAAAACTTCCCTGGTGGTCTAGTGGTTAAGACTCTGGGCTTCCACTGCAGGGGGGCGTGGGTGTGATCCCTGATCGGGAACTAAGATCGTGCATACTGGAGGTGTGGCCAAAAAAAAAAAAAAAAAGAAAACAAGAAAAACACCTATGAACAGCATTTTGGGACATTTGGGGAAATTTGATTATTGGCTGTAAAGGGTACCAGAATACGCCACCCCAAAAGATACCTATTTTGGCGTATGGATTATTTTGAGCTAATGGAAGATGCAGGAAAAGCTCTAAAAATAGAGCGTGAGTTTTCCTTTCGTAAAGAAATGGAAATTCCATTTGTGAAGATGTCTTGCTCTCCCAGTACCAGGAAGAAGTCTCTTCCAGTTGTTAACCAAAGAGAAGGCACCTACTTGAATCTGCATAATAAACCTTACTATACAATCCACATTTACCATACTTTTCTTGGTCACCTTCTCGTAACTTGCCTCCCCTGCCGAAAGTCCCAAAGCCCCTTTTCCTTTGTTTAGCCTAAGGTGATGTACAAACCCAAGTTCTAAACATGCCTTTGGATTACTCGTGGCTGCCATGTGTACATGCCTGATGCACATGTTAATAAACCTCTGTTTGTTTTTCTCTTGTTGATCTGCCTTTGGCCAGTCTAATAACAGGCCAGTCCCGCCAAGCTGGAGAACCTAAGATGGGTAGAGGAAACGTTTTTTTCTCCCTCTCCCTATAGCTCTTATTTTTAATATTTTGATAATAATTGAATATTAGATAATATACCAGTGTTAAATTTCCTGAATATGATCATGGTATTGTGGTTATGTAAAAAAGGTCCTTTTGCTTAGGAGTTAGTGATTAAGTAGTTAGGAATATAGTGTAATGATGTCTGCAAGTTACTTTCAAATGATTCAGAGAGAGGAAGATAGAAAGTAAAAATGCCCAATGTTAGGGATGTGTGAATCAGGGGAATGGGTACATGGAAGTTCTTTGGGCTATTCTTTTTTTTTTTTTTTTTTTTTTTTTTTGTGGTACGCGGGCCTCTTACTGTTGTGGCCTCTCCCGTTGCGGAGCACAGGCTCCGGACGCGCAGGCTCAGCGGCCATGGCTCACGGGCCCAGCCGCTCCGCGGCATGTGGGATCTTCCCGGACCGGGGCACGAACCCGTGTCCCGTGCATCAGCAGGCGGACTCTCAACTACTGCGCCACCAGGGAAGGCCCTTTGGGCTATTCTTTTAACTTTTCTGTAGACTTGAAAGTTTTCAAAATAAAAAGTTGGGGAAAATTTCATTAACAAAACTCCACTAAAGGGTCCTTACCATCCTTTCATTTATTCATGTCTTTGCTTGTTATTACCTAGTCTTGTAGGAGTCTGTATTCAGGCTCATAACTTATTTCCTAGTACTTTAATCACTAGTTATCTTGGACCACATGAAGTAGATAATTAATACAGTTAGATTCTTCCTACCTGAAGATCATCCTTTTGGCAAAAGGCAATGAAAAAGGAATCATCTAAGTGCCACACTTTAGGTTTTCTAAGGAAATTGTTTACCAGTAAAGAGCAAACATTCCACCTGGGGTCGTCATTTCATGTGGTTGGAGGTCGAATGGGAAGGTGAAGTTGGCGTCATGGAATTTAAGGCTGGGAGCAATCTGAAGGGTTATGAGTATATCATGACTTTTGTTGCTCTTACGTGCCTCAAATACGTGTAACAATCAGTGAGTGAGGGGACGGTGGGAGGAGGCTGCACGGCCCTTAAGACACACGAACTGCCTGGACGGACAGAGGTAGCACACGGACCAGTGGGTGGGGGGAGCTCCTTGATGAATATCCTTCTAGCCTTGCAGTGGACAGTTTTGGGCTGAGTTATATGTACGTGGCTGCTCCCAGACTTCCCAGCAGGACTGAAGTCCAGCTCCCCAGAGCACTGAATGGTTTGAAAATGCGATTGTCCCCCTAGTTCACTCTTTTCAGTACCTCCCGCTACTGGGATCACTTCCCCAAACAAACGGTCTGCCTCCAAGCACATTTCTCAGGCTCTGCTTGAAGATACCCACCTTCTACAGACCTTACTTGGTGCCTGGGAGCCACGACCCTCTCAGTTTCTACAGAGAGAATCATCTCACTCCTCACGGGCATGATTAGGAGCAAACCCTTCTCAGCTAAGGCAGTGAAACTCCATCACGAGCTTCCCGTGTTGTAAGTGTTACCCGAACACAGGGTTCGCTTCTTGGTGGGTGTCAAGCCAAAGACACAAGCCAAAGAGCCGGAGAAGGAAGGATTCATGACCTGCATTGAGTAAGGAGAACACCCGGGACATTCCCCAAAGCAGTGTCTCCCTGACCAGCAACGCTGGAGAGGTTTTTAAGCTAAGAGTACATGCATATTCATGAAGGGGCTTGGGCGGTTCCGTGCACGTTTGTGAAGGGGCCTGAGCAGAGGAGAATGCAGCATAGAATTGGGACAAAGGTCAAGAGAGTCCAAGCTTTATTTGATGGAAATCGGGAGGGCCAACACCATCATTTCCATCCTCCACCCGGGAGGGGCCCTAGATCGTGCAGAACAACTCAAAGATATGTGTTAGATTGTTATGTCTATCTCTTTTTTTTTTCTTTCTTTCTTTTTTTTTTTTTTTGCTGTGCGGGCCTCTCACTGTTGTGGCCTCTCCCGTTGCACAGCACAGGCTCCAGACACGCAGGCTCAGTGGCCATGGCTCACGGGCCCAGCCGCTCCGCGGCATGTGGGATCTTCCCGGACCGGGGCACGAACCCGTGTCCCCTGCATCGGCAGGCGGACTCTCAACCACTGCGCCACCAGGGAAGCCCATGTATATCTCTTGAGGAGGAACTAGGATTCTGCTTTATTGCTGAACTGTTGTTTCTTGACTGCCTTTTTTTTGTTCCTGCGTTTCCTTACTTCCCTTAGGATCATTAATTACTGAGACCTGTTCAAGGGCAAGCCTTGTGGCTGGGCTTAGATCTCAAAATGGCTTAGGCCCAGAATGGCTTCTCTTCTGTCAAGAAAGCCATGCCTGGTTCTCCTTCTCCAGGGATCTCCTACCCTGTCTGCTTACATAAATATTTGTGGATCTCTGTTGTCTGTCGATGGCTCCTCTCCCGGTCCTTTTGTCCTTGCTAGTTGCAGTCTTTTCATTCCTGTATTGTTATTTTAGCTGGAAGCACTGAAATATACAATAACCAAAAATTTAAAACTCACAGATGGGCTCAATAGCAGGATGAGGATGACAGTGAACTTGAAGATAGAACACAAGAAATGGCCAATCTGAAGAGAGAGAAAATAGACTAAAACAAAAACCAGAGCGTCAGGTGTCAGTGGGACTATAATAAAGATCAGACATTTGCCATTCTTTTTGCATCTTTGAAACATTCATATGATGTTTCTCCTCTCTGGATTGTTGTTAATGTGGTGAATTACGTTGATTCACCTTTTGAGTGCTAGACCATTCTTGCATATCGTGGTGATGATATATTATCCTTTTTGTTCATTGTTGGATTCTATTTGCTAATGTTTTAAGAATGACTTCTGCAGCTCTGTGCATGGAGATATTGAAGGAAAGATATGTAATGTAAAAATATTTAACAATAATCTGGATTTGGCATAGTAGCAAAGACCGAGACCGAGGAACACTTAGTCTAAGAAAGTCATTAGTCTGCTGTGCCTCTTACCTTGCTCGAATGGGCGCGGGGCATTGAGGAGAGCTTTTGGTTTTATCATTTAGAGAAATGCAGATTTGTTCAAATAGCCTAAAGGTTATCACTAGTAGAATTTAAGAATAAGTTATGAAACAAAATAACTCTAGAAAGGTCACTGTATCTGTTACAACGAAGAATATAAATAGGTCAAACTTCCTCTGAAAAGACAAAGCTCCTCAGACTGAATCAGACACGATATCCGACTCCAACTTGATGCGATTTCTAGAGACACCCTGAAGAAGCTGCAGAAAAGAGTAAAGGTAAAATAATTGGTAGTGGCTTTTTTCCCCTAGTTTTCTGACGCTAGGTACGTTGAATTTTATTCAATGCCTTCCAGCATACACTGCTTTTAAAAGACTTACCAGACTTACTAATATTGTTAAATGATAAACTGAGGCATATTAAACATTTTAAGAGTTTATTTGAGCAAAAATCAATTCAAATCAAACCGCTCCAAACAAGAAATGGTTAGGAGTGCTCCACCGACAGGAACTGGGGGAAAGACATATAGAGAAAGTGTGGGAGCAAAGAAAAGAAATTATTGATAGGCTGCAGCTTAAAGCCCAGCTGGCTCTTTGTGATGGGTTGCCCTTAGGTTTCAATTCTGTAACCTACAGGAATTTTTAAGCCTGTGTTTTGGTTTGCTTACACAGGGCTCTGCGGCATTAGAGCTCCCTCTGTCTAAAGGCCTCTTTGTTTAATTAACTTCACTACAACATTATAGTAATCAATTTTCTAATATTGAATGATCCTAAAAAAGTTTCTGATATAAACAGTAAAAGAAAATACCAGCGGAATATTTATCAGGCAATACTAAACAACAACAAAATATATAAAGAAAGGATAATAATACTAATACCATATGAAGTAGAGATCGAGATACAAATGGCTATTTTACTTTATATTTTGCTTATTTATTTATTTATTTATTTGGTTGGCTGCATTGGGTCTTCATTGCTGCGCGCGGGCTTTCTCTAGTTGCGGTGAGCGGGGGCTACTCTTTGTTGTGGTGCGTGGGCTTCTTATCGTGGTGGCTTCTGTTGTTGTGGAGCATGGGCTCTAGGTGCATGGGCTTCAGTAGTTGTGGCATGCGGGCTCAGTAGTTGGGGTGCACGGGCTTAGCTGCTCTGTGGCATCTTCCCAGACCAGGGCTTGAACCCATGTCCCCTGCATTGGCAGGTGGATTCTTAACCGCTGCACCACCAGGGAAGCCTTCGCTTATTTCTTTATCTTTAAAAAATAGAAATAATCCATGGACAGGGTTGGGAAGCAGAGATAATACAGAATGTTATAAAATTAAAAGTTTAATTTTGCCTTTGCTCCAGTTCTGAACATATTTCTACTCCTGAAAGGAAACCACTGTCATTTATATTAATGAAGGTTACGCTTCATTTTCCTATAAACTGTGAATAAGATTATGTCCAAATATAAAAACCAAAAATGAAATTAATAGATATAATATTGGTAACATAGGATATTTTAATACACTGTTCTCAGCCTTTCACAAATCACACAGGCAGCAAATAAGCTAGATTATGGAGGCTAGAATAATAAAAGTAACAACGTTATCTTAATAGCTGCATATCAAATGTTATACCTTTCACATAGATAATATGATTTTTTCCATTGTCAACAGAATTTATTATTAGACAACAAAGAAAATATAAAATTTAAGAGCAAAAATTATATAGAGCACATTCTCTGAGCACAGTGCTCTAACACAAAAAATTAGTAATGAAATTTTAAATTTGAAATAATCAAAATACTTGGAATTTTAAGTAAAAATGTATTTGTACATGAAGATGCAAAACTATTAAGATTCTAGAATCAATTTCCTTCAAGTGTTTTTTTCATATAGATAGACCCATACACATGAAACAGGAGGGAAGGGGGCAGGGCACCTTTAAAAGAATGACAGCCATAGGACATGACAAAAACTGGTTAGAACCAACTAGGTCCAAGATGGCAGAAGATCTGACTTCCAGTGGACCTTGAGACTCATTACACACTCATTGTGATACATTAGTATAAGCTAAGTGACACACCCACCAGTGCCATGACAGTTCTGAGGCCAACCATCAAAGATCAAAAAGTGGGCAGTGGCCCAATTCCTAGAAATCTCTGCCCCTCCCCCAAAATAGTTGGAACAATCTTCCCGCTCATTAGCCTGTGAAATTACCCAGCCCATAAAGACTAACCACCCCATATTTCGGGACCTCTTGCCTTCTGAGATGGCCCACACTCTGTCTGTGGAGTGTGTTTCTCTCTAAATAAATCCACTTCTTACCTATCACTTTGTCTCTCACTGAATTCTTTCTGCAATGAGACATTAAGAACCTGAGCTTCATTAAGTCCTGAGCCCAGGTGTGATCTCAGTTAAAAGACCATGGGTTCAAGTCCCAATCTGAGGTCCACGGTTTCACACACACACACACACACACACACACACAAATATGAATTGAACCTTAGTTTTACAATGATACAAGAAAAACATCCATTTTTGTCTTGTGAAGAAAATCACATACATTTTGTTGTTAACCTCAATGACCTTATAAAACTTAAATGAGCTTGCTACTCATAGAAGAAAGTGATATTTTCCTAGAATGGTTTTGTTTTTTTGCTCATCTTTACCATCATGACCACTGAAATCAATAAAAGAAATGAAATAGCAAGCATTTTGCTTACTTACACACATATGCCAGATACTTTGCCAACTACAAAGAAATAGAAGATATGGGAGAACCAATGAACAGAGAAACCTGCCAAGATGTGGCTGAATTAAATCACACTTTGCCAACATAAGAATATTATTAGGACATCATGGTCTGGAATAGAGAATTAGCAGGGGTTCTGTTTGATTTTGAGTAGACATCTCTTATCCACTCTTGAGTTGCGTCAATTGTAGCTTTATCTTCTGTTTCAAATGGTACATGGGTGTTACTGATTGACAGTCAATAAAGTGAGGATTTGATCTTTCCATGATAAAACCTGTTGCTTGGAGTCAGCTTTACACTAACTGCTGTGTCTCTTAATCTTACACTGCAGCACAGAAACACCCTGCCCTGAAGACTTCATATTAATATGATTGTTGTTTTAGTCTACACTCATTTCTCTGAAATTTCACCCATGGGGGTTAATTCCAGAGTCTCCTGGGTTGCAACTTCCACAAATAAAACACCTGAAGAAACGAAGTCCTTTCCATGAGTCACAGGCTAATGAGGTGGAATGGTGGGACCAGTCTGGGGTTTCCTTCTTCCTTGGTTTTTTTTTTTTTGTCTATTTATGCCTTCTCCAATTTTCCCCATGACTAGTCTAGCTAGCATTTATTCTGTTTTATAGGAAAGATTTTGTTTTAGTTCTTGTGTTCCAAGAACTGGAGTAACTGATATTTAACAAGTCTTCTAATTCATGAATTTGTTTTGTTGCTAGTCTTTCTTTCTACTTTCTTTAGAATATTGTTGTCATTCTTTTTTTTTTTTTTTTTTTTTTTTTTTTTTTTGGGTACGCGGGCCTCTCCCTGCTGTGGCCTCTCCCGTCCGGAGCACAGCCTCCAGACGCGCAGGCCCAGCGGCCATGGCTCACGGGCCCAGCCGCTCCGCGGCACGTGGGATCCTCCCGGACCGGGGCACGAACCCGCGTCCCCTGCATTGGCAGGCGGACTCTCAACCACTGCGCCACCAGGGAAGCCCAATGTTGTCATTCTTTTAAAAACGTATTTAGTATTTGCTTATTGAATTCTTCTTTTTCCTTGATAAGGAACGAAGACATTGGGGGTCAGGAATTTTTCTCTCGCTATAACCTTAACTTTGCCTGTTGTGTTTCGATCTGTATTACCATTATCATCATCTTATTCTTTTGTACTAGTCATCATAAAACTTCCAAGTTAGGAAGGTTTGTTTTGCCTCCTCACTTTTATTGCTGATTTTTCTCTTTTATTACACTTTTTATTGCATTGCTGTCAGAGAAAACAGATTATACTCTCTTCTTTGGGGATATTTTTGAGGTGTTCTTTGTGGTGAAATATTTACAGTAAATTACAGTAACTAATTGTTAGTGTTAGCAAAGAAGGTGTGTTCAGGATATGAATTTCAAAATATATCCAGGTTTATAAATTGTTACACATTTTCTCTATTTGATGTTTTTCATATTGCCAAAGTAATACTTGCGAGATTAAGTATGACAATACAGTAAAGATGTCTAATGCCAGGCCCATTGGGTCCTTACCCCTCTCCCCAAACTGCTATTAAGAGCAAGGAAAGGATCCTTCCATGTTTTTCACGTGTAATCTTTAACACATGCATACTTATCCTTTTAAATTATGTTATTTTATCCTCTTTTCTCAGTTTTTCTTAATACTACCTGAGAAAAGTATTAATTTTTCAGTGTTTATATTTTTGTTGCTTCTGTTTCTTGAAGTTTGTGCTTCATATATTTTAATGCTTTACTTGGTGTGTAAAGTTTCATGACATTTATGTATTAATTGTGTATAAATACCTTTATTACCACATGAACCTCTTTGTCCAGTTTACTTCTTTTGCCTTAAATATCTTACCATTACTTCCTTTCTATTGAATTGACTGGCTACAATTTTGTTCATTCTTTTATTTTTATTCTTTCTGAAGTCTTTTATCTTCAGTGTGTCTCCTGTGCATATGTTAGGCTTTATATTTTCACCTAATCAGTCATATATATATATATACATATATATATACATATATATATATATATACACACACACACACACGGCAAAAATAAATAAATAAAATAAAAATTTTATTTTTATTAAAAATAAATAAATAAATAGAAACCTAATGGAAATATAAGTTGCCTTCTGAATTATTCCTACCCTTAGTCCCACTCTCCGGAAGTAACTTAAGATTTTCTGTGTTTTGTTTTTCTGGTGGTTACAATTAGCACTTTAAATTCTATTGCTGTGTCCTGATTTCTTCCATTAAGGTCGAGGGCTTTACACTTGACCTCTCATGTCCCCTCCCCTCTTCAGCTCTCAGTATTTTAAACTATAGTAATCTTTTGCATGATCAATATTAAACTTTACATACAATTCTATAATCTCCAGGGACTCTGTGGGCTGAGCCGCATCCAGCAAGGCCTCCCCAAGGCCACGTTATCCACCTGCGGGTGATGCTCCTTCAGGCTGTTGACTGAAAGGCCACCTTCACTCGGCCTTTCCCTGTGGCCTGTGCTTCTCACGGGGTGGCCGCTGAGTTCCAAGAATTTCGAGGGGAAGACAGCAAAGCCGCCAGTCCTCTCAAAGGCAAGGCTGGAGCCGGCATGGCATCAGTCCCTCTTCAGCGTGTTGGAGACTTGTTGACTCTGACCTAAGAGCTTCTCAGGAGCATCCTGGGAACAATCTCGTACATCTGATATTCTGGGCTGTGGTATTAACCCCTTTTCTGTCCCTGCAAACTTGTCCACTATCTTCCATGATTACTTCCAACTTTGTGGGCCATGGACCCTGGGGAGTGGGGCAGGGAACGTATCTCTTTAGTCTGCCATCATGAACCAGCTCCAAATCTTTTGCTTTTTTTTTGGCGTGTTCTGGATTTTTAAAAATCTCAGTCTATTATCGCCAAGTCGTTATTATATATTCATTGTGTAAAATAATAAAAATATGTCTTTCTGAAGCCATAATAATCACATTATCAGAAGCGATAGGTACCACAGTGGTAATGATTAATTTTATCTAGCAGAATACAATGTTTACGGCTAGTCTACCACTATCCCAGCTTCTCCACTTATAAATTCTAAATTTGATTCTTCTTTCAGACACAGGGTTATTCTTCCAAGTGGATTTTTCAGGAGGATTTTATTAATGCTACAATCATACAGTCCTTAACATATTTACGAACGTGCTTCTCATGCCTTTACATTTGAAAGATATCCTGGCTGGGGAAGGAATTCTGATTCGTACTCTTTCTTCTCAACATTGCTGCGTCGTCTTGCTCGTCTGGTGTAGCTGTGGATAGAAGTTTAAGGCCTGCCTGATATATATTATTTTTCTGTAAAGGCGACAAGTCTCTTTTGCCTAGATGCTTATAAAACTTTTTTCATCCTTGAAATTCAATTACTTCGTCAGGATATGTCTTGATCTTAGTGGAACTCATCACTTTTTTCCTTGATTTCTTTGAGCCTGAAGATTTAAGATCATTTCTTTCAGGAAAATCTCCTTTTATTAACTCTTGGAAAAATTTTGTTTCTTTTTTTTTTTTTTTTCAAAATTCTCTTCTCCATGATCACCTATTATGTGTGTGTTGAATCTTCCCTGTTGCTTTTCACATCCATAACTCAGATGTTAGCTAAGGTGCCTTGGCCCTTTGAAGATCTAAATAACTGGTTTAGTCCCCAGCCAATTCCAGGACCTATAAAAGGTCAAAGACCTCACAATACCAACCAAATCTCGTGTCTCTGTTTCTCTCTGTATGCTCAGAGATAGAAAACTATGAGCATACAAAACTGCATACCTTTTGTAAAAAAATTGATTTTCCCAAAAAATCAATAGTGATTTTTAGTTCAATTTACTTAAGATTTGAAAAGATTCGAGGAGGGGTTATATCACAGGGGTGTGGCCTGTCATCTCCCTCATTCTCTCTCTGGAGCTCCTCCCACTTCTCCTCCTCGTCCCGTCCACCCTGGATGGCTGCCCCAGGACCAAATTCTTCTCCTGACTCTTTGCACAGTAACTTCCCTCTTTCTTGAAAACCTTCTTACCAACTTGCCAAGCCTGGAGATGGGAGTGTGGTCGGCGTGGGGACATTAAAAGTCATTTTCTACTCTTACAATCTGTTCAACCAAACAAAGGCTTTAGTCACAGGTGCATTCAGGGGGTCAAATGATGTCATCAAGATCATATTTCCCACTCTTCCTCTCAGGTTATGTTTGTCTCTGCTTTTTGTTTTTGCTTTTGTTTTCTTTTTGTATGTGCCCCAATTCTCTTCTGATGCAACTGTGCTCATTGGATGTGGCAGGAAATACGGCTACTGGTAGCCCCAATCCTATGGGTAACCCTCAAACTCATGGTACAAGAATGAGACACTCTCTCTTTCCCAACATTTCATGTACTAGATCTCTTGAAAGAAATATGATGGGACTGGCTTGGGTCAGTGCCCAGTTGCATTGTGCAGACATGGCTGGGGTGTCATGATTGGATGTGGTGGACGGTGTACCCAGCCCCGTAGCCGGTCCCTTGGGAACCCTCTGGGCTCTGTGAAGACCGATTCCCCCGTGTAAAGAGGAGTCTCGTGTTGAGGAGACAAAAAAAAAGCGACAGATGTCCTCCACACCTCATACGCTTTGGTATGGAAATGTGTCCCTGCCACGCTCCCTTTCTGTCCCATGGCTCATCCTGACTTTCGTTAAGGATCACTTCCTGGGCCTTTCAGAACCTTTTCACTTAAGTATCAATATTTACCTCCTATTAAAGGTTTGGGGAACTAACATCAGCCTGTGTTTTCTTCTCTTTCGTGTTTGTTTTTTGTCTCCCCAGTAGATTACAGAAGGAAGTTACTTTTATGAACGGTCTTGTGTTTGCTTGCCTGTGAAATGTGGATACTGAAGAGCAAGTGAGAAGTAATAAGAAAAGGGAAAAAGATGCAGAGAAATGGTCTCATAAATCCCAAATTCAAAGGGAAGTTGTAGTTGCCGTGGTGGTTCCACATACAGGGGGCCCAGTGAGTTACACGGAGGCCCGTTAGGACAAGGCACTTGTGATGAAGATACTCCAGCATCTGGGTACCTGAGTGGTGCTAGAGTCGAAGAAGAATCCTGCTCTGAAGCTATTTACTGAAAGCAGTTTACATGTATCGAGCGTTAAGATTTGTCAGGCACTGGGCTAAGTACTGAGTGTAAACACGGGTGATTAAAACAGACTGTTTCTTAAGAGTGTAAAATCTTGCACTTGTGTTGTATAAGTCTTTACTTCCTCCATGGGCTTCATTCTAAGCGATGATTTTAGAAGATTTTATTGTATTGATTTCCATTTAAAAAATACTTTTACTGTAATAAGAGCTACCATTGGAAGAGGTCCTATTATGTTACATACACTCTATATACACTATCTCTAATCCTCCCCAAAACCCTGTGAGGTAAGTACGATTATCTCCAATTTACAGATGAAAACACGGAGGTCTAAGGGGGTTAAGTAAATTCCTCAGGGTCTAGGGGCACAGCCAGGTTTGGAACTCAAATCTCCAGTCTCTATCTCCCACTGTGCTTTCTCACTCAAGGCTTTTCTCTGCATCTTCTCATCTTTGCCTGCCTCGGGTAACTGCCTTCTGCTCACACAGTTTCTCAGTTTGACCCAGTGGTCCTTCCCCACTGGCCCACACCTTTGTCTCTGGCCTGCCCTAGGGTCGGTGTCCACCCCTGGTCCAGTCAGTTGTGACCGGTGCGGGAGGGCTCATGGGGTTCACACAATGCCCCCTGAAGTTGGCCTCCACTGCAGTGGCCTTCAGAGGCAGAAGTCCCCTTAGAATAGGGTTCGAGCATCAGTGAAGATGATTAGCCTTAAACACAGTGAAGGGTAGCAAAATGCGGCACCCCAAAATATGCCACTTTGGCACAAGGATATTCTGGGCTGAAGATAGCTGAGAAGAAGCAGATACAAGAAAAGCCCTCCGCCCTCCCACATTTGCCAAAATGCAGGTCATAACTTTTTAAAGGTGTCTCCACTCCCCCTCTCTACCAGGAAGCACAGAAGTTAATTACCAGAGACAACTGACAGCAGACCCTATCAGCCCTGAGTTGGCACTGAGGAATTGACATAACAAACTTTGCTAACTAGCCCTTGTCTTCCTTGTTTGTTTGTTTTGCGGGATCTTAGTTCCCCAACCAGGCATCGAACCCACATCCCCTGCAGTGGCAGAGTGGAGTCTTAACCACTGGACCACCAGGGAAGTCCTAGGCCTTGTCTTCCTTAGTTTCCCCATATATTTGCCTCCCCACACCTGGCCATCCCTAGAAGCTCAGTTGTGTTCCTTTGTCTGGTCACTTTTCTACAAAATTATTTTTTTTGTTAAGATGCCATGTAAGACCAAGTTCGAACCACCTGCTTTGAGTTACTCATCTGGCTGCTCCCCTGTGTACATACCCACATGCGTTAATTGAGATTCTGTTTGTGTCTCTTGTTAATCTGTCTTGTTGGTCTGATTCGCAGGCCCCAAGATGAACCTAAGATGCACAGAGGAAAAACACTTTTCCCTCCCCTCCAGCAGACACACCTGGATGGTATGCTTTTATTAATTTATTAACTAATATGACTTTATTGAATTTTGTGTCATAGCTGGCAGGGAATCGCCCAGAGTCATCCCATACAGACGAGAGGGCGAGCCAACCTCTGAATTAGATGCAGTATTGAAAAATGACACCCCAAATGTCAAAAGAAAAGGTTAAGCAACCATAGTACATAAGTAGTAATATTGTATAATCATCAAGAGTTATGTTTCCAAAAGAATTTAATAACATGGGGAAATGCCCAAAATATACTAAGTGAAAAAAAAAGCAGTATAGACATTCTAAACACATCGTATATGAAAGGAACATAATGTTCATTTTTAGATGATAAGAAGGAAATATGAAGTTAAAACTGAAGAGAAAGAGAAAAGATGTGCAGGGTTGTCCTGGAAAGTGCCAATCAAAGGAGTTCTAGGAACAAAAAAGGAAGGGGGAAAAAAAAAAAGCTTCTCTGCATCTGTGTTGGGGAAGAGGGTTTCACACCAGGGAGCAGACGATCCCAGAGCAGACAAACACATCATAGGTTCTTACATTCTGGTAAAAAAGATAACAGAGTTAGCTCTCCTTGTTGGGATCCTACAAAGCCAACTTAGGATTCGGAAGCTTCAGCAAAGGGAAGGTGATGCCCTCCCGAGTGTGTCTGTCTTCTTCAGAACAGGCCCCCGTCTTGCTGGAATACTAGGCTGCTGTCTGGTTTACAAAGCAGCCCCTGTCTGGACAAAGTGAGACAGTTACCTCATTCACCTCCAAGTTCAGCAGGGAAGCTCTGCAACTTCAGAGCAGAGAATGCAAACCCTAAATGTGATCACCTGGGTGCTGCAAAAAGAAGCCAAACAGGTTCAGCCTGAAACTGCCCGCCTACCTTTCCCATTTCCTCACCCCAGAGAGCTCTGAGATCAGTCAGCTACGGGACCAGCTCTTTGTATTTGTAACTGACATCTGGCCCAAAGTAAACGCTCATGTCCCGGGATCTCATACAACACACAGGTTGTCTCATAGACACCTCACCTCGGACTGTCTGTCCCTGACAGGCACACCCACATATATTCGAGGTTACAGAGGTAGATTCTTGTGGATAAGGAAGGAATAAATTTCATAAACAGAAACTGGGAAAACATTGGTTAGATGCAACCAGGGAAGAAAGCAGACCACAAGCTGGATACGAGTCAACAAAGTAACAGAACGCACACACACACACACACACACACACACACCCCATTCGAGAATGTTCAATGAAAGCATTGTTTGTAAGACAATTCTACCTCTTTCTTTGGTCCCCTCTAGTGAAGACACAAGTGCAATACTGTTGTAAAGAGAGCCACAATGACAGCATGAAATCTGGGAAACAAACTATGAGGAGAGAGTGAATAACAGCGAAGATGTTTTATTGAAGTGCAGCAGTAATCAATAAATACCCAAGGGCTGACACTTAAAGAAATAGTGAGGAAGGATGAGAAGGGAAAGATTATGGGGGTTAGTTCACACCATTCCTTAGCAGAAGCTCAAGTACAATCATCAAACTCAACTGTTTCAGTTAAGCATTCTGAACTTAAGTAGATGAGAAAAGTCTCTTCAAATCTGGGATACACTCCATCAGTGGGCTCTCCAGATATAATAGTGGTTCAACCCTGTTGTGTTACATTTCCTACATACCCTTCTAAGGGCCTACACTTACTTCATCCTCACAGAAACACTCTGAAATGGGAGCTGTTACAGCCTCGTCTTACAGATGAGGAAAGGGAGACGCAGACAGGTTAAGTACCTCGGCCAAGGTCTTAACTGCTAGTGTCAGTGTATAGTTGTGAACCCAGGAAACCTGGCTGCTACCCAGGAGGCTCCAATGTTCCCGCCGTGGACTCACCTCTAGAGCCGACTCCTTGGCCTTCCCTTTCTGAGTTTATAATAATACCGCCATCTGCCCAGGAGCTTGGCATAATACCTTTGAATATTATAAATGATTCTGCATTCAAAAGTGTCCCTTTCTTTCTTCTAGCTTCCAACCAGCTTCCAGAAACATCTCAGAATCCTTAAAAAACACTTTCCACGATTATGTCTGCTCATCACAAGAACCTCTTAGAATGGATTAAGATTTAGTAATTAGAACAATGTGCGTGCATAAACAATTTTATAAGTATTTACTTTTTTACAAATGTTCTCATTTCTTGGGAAATCCTGAAAGCATGTCAAGGCTACTACTATTCTCCCCATCCTAAAGGTGGGATAAGTAAAGTTCTGAGAGTTCAGGTGACTTATCCAAGGAACGTAGTTAACATGTGGCAACCAGGATTAGAAACCATGTTCATGTGGTCCCCCACAGGATGGGGCCTCTGGAGGCCAGGGAAGTCCCTGTTCTTTGCGACCTCGCCCATCCCTAATGTGGCCATTTGTAACCCATGATAGGTCTTCAGTAGATAGTGTTGAAAGGTTTTGGTAGCAGGAAGAATTTTAAAGGGCTTGTGTAAAACTGGAACAGTGTCTGCGTTCAGCAGAGAAGCTTGAATGAGACCTTTCAGTTTGTTGCAGGAGGGGCCTTTCCTGAGCCCTTTCTGTCCGTTGTTCTCAGGGAAGCCTAGCAGTTGAGCGATCTACCTGCACGGGTTTCAGACCGGGTGGGACGGTAGGTGCTGTTTAATACTGTAATGCTGCTGTCATTGCGCCTTTCAGTAATATAACAGTGGAGGGTCTTTGTTTCAAGCAGACAGCTGTTTTTTTTTTAATCCTTAGGGGATTTCTGCTTCTTTACCTAAAGGTGGTGGAGGTGAGGCAGTAGAAAAGAAGGAACTGAGCCCCAACAAGTCGGCGGTACGGTAGGCTGGGGGTAGAGAACAGATGGCCCAAGGGGACCTCAACTGAAGAGGCGTGGCCAGTGGATGCCACTAACAGTGATGACAGATAATGCAGCCCTTTCTGCAGAACAGTTCCCTTGTGTTTGTTAGTTTCAGACCTTGGGCAAGTCTGTTAAACATGGCAGCCTTGCCTACATCCTTTGGGAACTAAAGGGCTCTGCACGTGGTGTAAGAGGGGAAGAGATGAGGGAGAAGCAGCTGTGTAGAGAAATGCTTATGAAACAGCCGGAGGTGAATGACAGAGGAGCCTGAGGCGTGGGGGGAGGAAAGTGAGTCGAAATCCAGGACGGAAGTGCGGACACGGCACGAGCACCCATCCCCCACCCCAGGGCTCCCCAGCAATGGTTGCGGGGTGGGGTGGGGGGGAGCTCGGACCTGCTGCCAAGCAGGGTGGGCGCTGCCGCTGCTTATGTAGGTTGTAAGTAGAAGCGTTCCTTCCCCGTCACACGAACACCTAAGCACACACACGTGAGCACGCTGGTAAGCTGGAGGGCCTGGGGAGGCGTCGGGTTACTTCTGTCGAATGAATGAACTTCCATATGTCCTGAATCTTAGAAGACTAGCGTGGAAAACCAGACAATGATACCGCCTCGCACTAAAACTGTCTCTGTGGAAGATGGGGGGGCCGGTGATCCACAGTAAGTTAAGGGAAATGAAACCACAGAAGTAACAGAACTGCAACTATGAGAAGAGTGATTTATGCAAGCCACATGTAAATGTGTGCCTTTCTGCAAATCCAACTTTGTCCCTCTTGATGATTTTAGACACTTAAAAGGGGCCTGGTGCCGTATAGCCTAGAGAGATCTCTGTTCCAGCCAGAATTCAGATTCTGTTGACATACATTTTTACAAAGACTACAGTAGGGATCTTAGTTATCCAAAACAGCCTTTCATTATTTGCATTTGTGAAATAGTCCTAATTATATCTTTGATATAACCTACTGTCTATTAAAAGAAATAAAACATTAGGACACAGTACCTCTAGTCTTAATGAGCATCTAGATGTTTCTGGAAGAACCATCAGCAATGAAACAATAATAATGTAAATATTTAAGTGACAATAATGAGATTTGGCATTAAGATGAGCTCCACACTTATTTTAGTCATTGTTACACTTCAGAGTCTACAAAAAAAGCAGTCCTCTGAAGGTAATCTTTACATTCTAAAAAGACCTAGTTTTCATCACAGTGAATTTTTTTTTTTTACATTTATTTTTATTTTATTTTATTTATTTACTTTTGGCTGTGTTGGGTCTTTGTTGCTGCACGCAGGCTTTCTCTGGTTGCGGTGAGCAGGGGCTACTCTTTGTTGCAGTGCGCGGGCTTCTCATTGCAGTGGTTTCTCTTGTTGCGGAGCACGGGCTCTAGGCACGCGGGCTTCAGTAGTTGCAGCTCGCGGGCCACAGTGTATTATTTAATACCCTGAAATTGCTTTTGGAGGAATGAATGTAGTTCCATTACTTCTAATGTGATAACGATAACTCCTGGGAATATTTTAATGTGTGAAAAAATTTAGCGCAAATAAAAATCATCCATTGAAGTAAAGTGTTTCAATAATATGATTCTAATGTAGCTTCAAGCTTTTAAAATCAGGTTGCAGTTGAAAGGAATTTTACCATCTTCTTAGGATACTGTGTAGGTATTTGTGTAAGCTAATTCAGAGAACTTTTCACTAACAATACCTTCATTCATCAGGAAGTGGTTGAAATAGAGCCCTTTTAGAGAAGGAAACCCAATTAAGATGGTGTTATGGGTTGAACTGTGTCACCCCAAAAAAAGATATGTTGAAGTCTTAACTCCCAGGGCCTCAGAAAGTGACCTTATTTGGAAATAGGGTCATTGAAAATATAACTAGTTAAGATGAGGTCATACTGTGCATGGGGGCCCTAATCCATTATGACTGATATCCTCACAAAAAGACAGCACGTGAAGACACACACACACACACACACACACACCACCACCACCACCACCACCACCACCACCACCACCACCACCACCACCGACAACCACCACCACCACCAACGACAACAACCACCACCACCACCACCACCACCAACGACAACAACCACCACCACCACCACCACCACCACCACCGACAACCACCACCACCACCACCACCAACGACAACCACCACCACCACCACCACCGACAACCACCACCACCACCAACAACAACAACAACAACCACCACCACCACCACCACCACCAACGACAACAACCACCACCACCACCACCAACAACAACAACAACCACCACCACCACCACCAACAACAACAACGACAACCACCACCACCACCACCAACAACAACAACGACAACAACCACCACCACCACCAACAACAACAACAACAACCACCACCACCACCACCACCACCACCACCAACGACAACCACCACCACCACCACCGACAACCACCACCACCACCACCAACAACAACAACAACAACCACCACCACCACCAATGACAACCACCACCACCACCACCACCACCACCAACGACAACAACCACCACCAACAACAACAACAACCACCACCACCAACAACAACAACAACAACAACCACCACCACCAACAACAACAACGACAACAACCACCACCACCAACAACAACAACAACGACAACCACCACCACCACCAACAACAACAACAACCACCACCACCACCAACAACAACCACCACCACCAACAACAACGACAACAACCACCACCACCACCACCACCACCAACGACAACAAACACCACCACCACCACCAACAACAACAACGACAACCACCACCACCACCACCACCACCACCACCACCAACGACAACAACCACCACCACCACCACCACCACCACCACCGACAACAACCACCACCACCACCACCACCACCACCACCACCACCGACAACCACCACCACCACCACCACCAACAACAACAACGACAACCACCACCACCACCACCACCACCAATGACAACAACCACCACCACCACCAACAACAACCACCACCACCAACAACAACAACAACAACAACAACCACCACCACCACCACCACCACCACCACCACCACCACCACCAACGACAACAACCGCCACCAACAACAACCACCACCACCAACAACAACAACAACCACCACCACCACCACCACCACCAACGACAACCACCACCACCACCACCACCACGTGACCACAGACGCAGAGACTGGAGTGTTGCAATGCAAGCCAAAGAGCCCCAGGGCTTTCCCATGACACCAGGAAGGAAAAAAAGGCGTGGAACAGATTCTCCCTTGGAGCCTTCGAGAGCACATGGCCCTGTGACACCCTGTGTTCCTGACGGCTAGCCTCCAGAATGGAGACAATGACATTCTGTGGTTTTAAGCCACCCAGCTGTGGACTGTTATAGCAGCCCTAGGAGATGGATGGGAGTGGATGCACCCCCACTATCTTGGGATGACGAAGTGCAAAGGGCACAGACTTGGGGGGTTCAGCCTCAGTGGAAATTAACCGGTTTCCTCAGCATTACGATAGAAATAAGATCTTCACAAGATTTTGGGGGGCATTAATTATTAAATATAGGAAAGTTACGAGGCACATGGTAGGCTTTCAAGAAAGCCTAATTTGCATCTCTTACATATGAGCACATTTAAGTGGTCCATTAATATTCAGTCCTTTGGGTGTTATTGTTTACATGCTTTTTTCATTGTACTTGAATTAAGATCTGTTTCTTTTCAATAAGTAAAAACAAAGACTTCTTTGAGAACTGTCGATTTCTAGTGACCTGCATGTTCAGTCACACTTTTGGCAGTAGTGATAAAAAAAGGAATTTTTCATAATTAATGGAAAATAGACAATTTCTAATATACGCTCTACAGTTTTGTTCAGCCATAGAAACTCTAGTTCCCTCACTGCAGTTCAAAGAACGCTTAGGGGGGCTTCCCTGGTGGCACAGTGGTTAAGAGTCTGCCTGCCAATGCAGGGGACACGGGTTTGAGCCCTGGTCCGGGAGGATCCCACATGCTGCAGAGAAACTGGGCCTGTGCGCTACAACTACTGAGCCTGTGCTCTAGAGCCTGCACGCCACAAGTACTGAAGCCCGCGCGCCTAAAGCCCGTGCTCCGCAACAAGAGAGGCCACTGCAATGAGAAGCCTGCTCGCCGCAACTAGAGAAAGCCCACTCACAGCAATGAAGACCCAACACAGCCAAAATAAATAAATAAATAAATAAAAAGAATGCTTAGGAAAGGCAGTATCCCACATGGTAGATGTGGTGGGTGAAAATTCCTAGGCAAATACAATGGTTGTTCATCTAATTATAGCTTTTTTTTTTTTAAACCGAGCCGTGCGGCATGCAGGATCTTAGTTCCCTAACCAGGGATCGAACCCACGCCCCCTGCAGTGGAAGCACAGAGTCCTAACCACTGGCCCACCAGGGAAGTCCCCCAAGTATATCTTGAATATGCTAAAAAAATTTTTTAATTTTTTGAGCAATAGTAAGATGGTGTTGTTTCAGAGAGTATGAAATGTGAATTACCCAACCTAATGACTCGGTTTCCAAGTCTGAATGATATGTCTTATTAAAAGGGCATGAAGGGGCTTCCCTGATGGCGCAGTGGTTGAGAGTCCGCCTGTCGATGCAGGGGACACGGGTTCGTGCCCTGGTCCAGGAAGATCCCACATGCCGCAGAGCGGCTGGGCCCGTGAGCCATGGCCGCTGAGCCTGCGCGTCCAGAGCCTTGATCCGCAATGGGAGAGGCCACAACAGTGAGAGGCCCACGTACCTCAAAAAAAAAAAAAGGGCATGAAACTTCTGGTTCAAGATGAAGGAAGGACATATCGATGTGATCTGCTTCCAGAGACCCCAATGAAATGATAGTAAAGAAATAAAAAGGAATAATCAAGGACCAATCAAGAGATGAGGAAGGGGCCATCAGTGATCTGATTCTCAATAAATTTCTGGAAGACAGAGAAGGAAGTGGTAACTAGAGAAACACGGAGTGGGGGGCAACCCCAGCCTGAAGGATGGGAGGAAAAGCCATATCTGAGAAGGAGTATGGTGATACACCCCAGCAAGACAAAGGAATAAGCCAGAGAAAAGACACTGGCAGCCAGGAAACAGTGGTTTCAAATGAGGTAAGCAATTAGGGGAGTCTCAGCCAGCAAGCAGCAGACGCTCAGAAGACGTTATCTGGAGAAAAAAGGGAAGGGGTTGTGTATTCTTGAATCTCACACTAACTTTGAGATTTCAGGATAATATAAAGAGGCCCGCAATGCAAACGTAAAAAGAAAGCAAGCCACTTAAAAAGTCACCTTATTCATTACGATGATTTGGCTGCGAACAACAGGAAAACAAATTCACTGTGGCCTAAAGAATAAGAAATTTGTTATCTGACACAACAAGGGCTCTACAAGCAGGGAGGCTTCCGGGTTGACTTAATTCCGTGGTTCTGGGTCTTCATCAAGCATATAGGGTCTTTCCATCTTTCTCTCTGCCGTCGTTACCTTTTAGCTTTGTCTAAAGGCTGGCTGCCCTGCTCTTTCAGGGTTCACATCCAACAGGACACAACCCTGAAGAGGATACTATGTCTCTCTTGGAGAGAGGAAAACTGTTGCCAGAAGCCCTCTGCAGGCATCCCCTCCTCACAGGCTAAAATTGTGTTATGTGCACCTTTAAACAATTGCTGGAAAGGAGAATGGAACCAGAGACTGTTAACTGCTCCCAGACATCCACTCTCTTCTTTCTTCCTTTCTGTAGAGAACTCCCCTGAATTTTATCTGGAAATAAAATCAGCAAGCTAGAAGCCACTTGGGTGTAGCCATGTGGCTAAGTCCTGGCCATTAGGATGTGACTGGGAATGATGTGGGCCATTTCTGCATTATTCCTTTATTTATTTATTTTTTTAATTTTTATTTTTTGTCTTTGTCCGGTCTTAGTTGCAGAACGCAGGTTCTTCGTTGCGGCGTGCAGGCTCCAGAGCGCGTGGGCTCTATAGTTTGTGGCACACGGGCTCTCTAGTTGAGGCATGCGGGCTCAGTAGTTGTGGTGCACAGTCTTAGTTGCCCCGAAGTATGTGGGATCTTAGTTCCCTGACCAGGGATCGAACCCACATCCTCTACATTGGGGGGTGGATTCTTAACCACTGGACCACCAGGGAAGTCCCTGCATTATTCCTTTAAAAGTGTGCTCTCGGGCTTCCCTGGTGGCGCAGTGGTTGAGAGGCCGCCTGCCGATGCAGGGGACACGGGTTCGTGCCCCGGTCCGGGAAGATCCCACATGCCGCGGAGTGGCTGGATCCGTGAGCCATGGCCGCTGAGCCTGCGCGTCCGGAGGCTGTGCTCCGCAATGGGAGAGGCCACAACAGTGAAAGGCCCGCGTACCGAAAAAAAAAAGAAAAAAAAAAGTGTGCTCTCTGGGACTTCCCTGGTGGTACAGTGGTTAAGACTCTGCACTCCCAACGTAGGGGAACCAGGTTCTATCCCTGGTCAGGGAACTAGATCCTGCATGCCACAACTAAGAGCCCGCATGCCACAACTAAGAGCCCGCCTTCCACAACTAAAGATCCCGCATGCTGCAATGAAGGTCCCGAGTGCGGTAACTAAGACCCAGGGCAGCCAAATAAATAAATAAATTTTTTTTTAAAAAAAAAAAAAAGAAGGAGGAGAAGAAAAAGTGTGCTCTCCACCGTCTCAGGTCCTCCCCTCTGCTGGCATGAAGGTTTGGTGGTACTGAGTCAGCTTCAAACATAAAGATGAGGGTAATTACTTAGGGGGTGACGACAACAGGTAGAACAAACCTGGCACCCAAGACATTCTTGTGAAGCTGAGCTCCTACTAGTTTTGCATTTTGCATGACAGAGAGATAAACTTCTGTCCATTTATTATGATCACCATTAAAGCAGCCAGAGCAATATCCTAATTACTGCAGTGGCCGTGCTTCACTTAGACCAGTGGTTCTCTAAGTATGGTCCCCATAACGGCAGAATCAGCATCACCTAGAAGCTTGTCGAAAAGGCAGATTTTTGGGCCTCATCCCAGACATAATGAGTCAGAATACCTATGAATGTAGTCTGGTCTAACAAGCCTTCCAGGGACTTCCCTGGTGGCTCAGTGTTTAAGACTCTGCGCTCCCAATGCAGGGAGCTCAGATCCAGTCCCTGGTCGGGGAACTAGGATCCCACATGCCACGCAAAGAAAAACAAAAACAAAAACAAAAACAAGCCTTCTGAAACCCTGCAACCCAGATTGGGACTTGAACCCACGGTCTTTTAACTGAGATCACACCTGGTCTCAGGACTTAATGAAGCTCAGATTCTTGATGTCTCACTGCAGAAAGAATTCAGTGAGAGACAAAGTGACAGTAAGAAGTGGATTTATTTAGAGAGAAACACACTCCACAGACAGAGTGTGGGCCATCTCAGAAGGCAAGAGTGGCCCCAGGGTATGGGGTTGTCAGTTTTTATAGGGGTGGGCAATTTCATAGGCAAATGAGTGGGAGGAGTATTCCAGCTATTTTGGGGAAGGGGTGGGGATTTCCAGGAATTGGGCCACCGCCCACTTTTTGACCTCTATGGTCCACCTTGGAACTGTCATGGCGCCTGTGGGTGTGTCATTTAGCTTGCTGATGTGTTACAATGAGTGTATCCTGGGGCTCAAGGTCTAGTAGAAGTCGACTTGTCCACCATCTTGGACCTGTTTGGTTCTTATCAGTTTATGTCGTGTCCTCGGGCTATGTCGTTCTTTTAAGGTTGTGCCCTGCCCCCTTCCTGTCTCACTTCCAGGCCATTCTGATACACACCCAAGTGTGAGGAACACTGAGTAGCCCATGCTCGATCCACTCTCTCTGGCTGAAGGTGAAGCCGGCCTCCTTTGGAAATTTATGGCCACTTAGAGGAGGAACCCTTTTCCCCCTGACGGCTCATTGACCAGCACACCTCCCTCTCCCACACCCACCCTTCACTTCTCAGGTATGAAGAGAACAGCAGCTTGGTTCCTTTACAATATTTCCATTTCTTCCCATTTGCACAGGTATATTTCAGTGTAAACATTCCATTCATTCAAAGTTCATCGTCTCATTAGGGCTGATTAAAATCTTTATCTACTTGAGTTGTCTTCAGATAAGATACTCTGAAATTTTCCTTCTCTCCCTTGATCTAGGGGAATGGGTGGGGCTTATCCTCGATGTCTTTGAGATGAAAGGGGCTTGGAGGGGGCTGTGCCCAGGCCTGCCCTGGCCTCAGGGCCCTGTCGCACTTCTGCTGGGTGAAGTGGTTGCTGGAGGAATGAATGGCTGCTCCTGCAGTCACCCCCTGAGTCTGTGCCGCACACCGCCCCCCAGGCTTTCGCCCCCCAAGCCTCTGCTGTCGGGTCCTTTGGTCCCTGTCCCCTTTACCCTCACACGGCCCCGTGGTTCTCAAGCCAGCCACCTCTGTGTCTCCCTGATCCTTGAGACCTGCCTGTGGGAGCTTCTGGGTCTGGTGTTACTCCCTGGGAACCCAGAGCAGCCTGGGAAACATCCACTCTCCTCCGCCCCCGCCCCAGCGTGCGACCTCATCCCAGCCCAGAAAGAGGAATGAACCCGCCTGACCGCCCACTCCCTTACCTCTGGCTCCACGCTGGTCTCGGCAGCGGCCTTAGGAAGAAGGGCAGGCTTTCCCCTCCTCTTCCTGCCCTGAAGACCATCCCCCTTCATCACATCCTCTTTCTTCCAGAGGGGACTCGTGCCCTTGCCCCGGGGTAGAAAGGCTTTAGGAAATGGAAGCCAGCTTATCGTAAGGAAACACAGCCAGGAATCCTTCAAAAACATCTTAAATGTTTACAAGGGGGAAAGAAGCCTCTAGGACAACAGTGATTTGCCTCAGCTGGGAAAGGCCAGGCCTGGAGGAAGAGACCGGCCTTCATGGATGAAGCCAGGGTCCAGCTTGCGGCCCGGGCCCGCCCGGCCCTTGTCCGCAGGTGGGAGGAGCCCCGGGCCTTGAGGACCCAGGTAGGAGAGGGGCGTGGCTGCACCCTACCCGCTCCGCATCCCCAGCAGCCGGCTTGGAACTGGCTCATTAGATTCTCAGAATGTTGTATTGAGCGGAATGGACTCATTCAGGCCTTTGCCAGTGACTCGCTCTTCGACCCTGTCAGGCTTCCTTGCCCAAGTCTCAGTTTTTCGCTCTATAAAGTATAGAGCTGATAACGAGTAAAACCTACCTTACAAGGATTCTTCGAGTGTGAAAAAGAGAATGTATTGACTGTCCCTTGGTGAACTCAGAAATGTAGGGGGGGGTAAAAGATTTCTAGTTACTCAGTACCCCCAGGTATTAACACTTCAGTGACTAAAAAGGAATGTTCATTGGCTCATTGGCATGATTTTAGAGTAGAAAAAATAAGAATTTTTTTTTTCATGGAATCAGTGAAACTATTTTCATGGGAAAGAGGAAAATGTAGCCAATGAACATTTTATTCTTCTTGACCTGGCTCTTGTGCAGTCAAGTTGACTAATTGTTGACCTAAAGTCATCTTGTTCGCCACTCATTCTTCCCAAGAGATTAGTTTAGAATCATTAGGTAACGTTCTCAATTCCAATTCTCAAACTGGAATTGAGATTGGATTGGAATTTTGTTAAACCTGACATCTTTATTTATTTATTTTTGGCTTTAAAATATATATATTTTTTTTAATTTTTTGTACAATTTGTAAAGGTTATTTTCTTTAAAAAATATTTTTAATGAAGTATAGTTGATTTAGAATGTTTCAGGTATACAGAAAAGTGATTTAGTTTTACATATGTGTATATATATATATATATATATATATCACACACACACATATATTCTTCAGATTCCTTTCCATTATAGGTTATTACCAGATATTGAATATAGTTCCCTACACTGTACAGTATGTGCTTGTTGTTTATCTATTTTATATATAGTAGTCTGTACCTGTTAATCCCAAATTCCAAATTTTATGCCTCCCCCTGCTTTCCCCTTTGGTAACCATAAGTTTGTTTTCGATGTCTGTGAGTCTATTTCTGTTTTGTAAATGAGTTCATTTGTATCATTTTTTTTTAGATTCCACATATAAGTGATATCCTACAGTATTTGTCTTTGTCTGACTTATTTCACCTAGCATAACACCCTCCAAGTCCATCCATATTGCTGCAAATGGCAAAATTTCATTCTTTTTTATGGCTGAGTAGTATTCCATTGTATATGTATACCACATCTTCTTTATCCTTTCATCTGTTGGATGGACACTTAGGTTGTTGCCATATCTTGGCAATTATAAATAGTGCTGCTATGAACATTGGGGTGCATGTTATGTTTTCAAATTTGTGTTTTTGTTTTTTTCAGATATATACCCAAGAGTGGAATTGCTGGGTCATATGGTAGTTCTATTTTTAGTTTTTTGAGAAACCTTCATACTGTTTTACATAGTGGCTGCACCAATTTACATTCCCACCAACAATGTACAAGAGTTCCCTTTTTTCCACATCCTCGCCAATATTTGTTATTTGTGGGGTTTTTTGATGATAAGCATTCTGATAGGTGATACCTCATTGTGGTTTTTAAATTTTTTGTACAATTTGTAAAGGTTATTTTCTTTAAGAAATATTTTTAATGAAGTATAGTTGATTTAGAATGTTTCAGGTAGACAGAAAAGTGATTCAGTTTTATATATGTGTGTGTGTGTATACACACACACACACACACACACACACACACATTTTTGTTTTTTTTTGCTGTACACGGGCCTCTCACCGTTGTGGCCTCTCCCGTTGCGGAGCACAGGCTCCAGACGCACAGGCACAGCGGCCATGGCTCACGGGCCCAGCCGCTCCGCGGCATGTGGGATCTTCCCAGACCGGGGCATGAACCCACGTCCCCTGCATCGGCAGGCGGACTCTCAACCACTGCACCACCAGGGAAGCCCCCTCATTGTGGTTTTGATTTGCATTTTCCTGATGATTACTGACGTTGAGCATCTTTTCATGTGCGTGTTGGACAGATTTATCTGCATTTCCTCTTTGGAAAAGTGAAACCTGACATCTTTGTAGTACTGAGACTTCCCATTCAGGAAGATGGTTGTTTCATTAACTTATTCAAGAAAGAATAAGTTAATAAAAGTTAACTTATTAAGTTATTTTTCTTTGAGTGCATTTTGGAGTTTTCTTCCTAGAGTTTAGTAAATATATTTTTTTCCTAAGATTATTCTTAAGAATTTTATGAGGGTATTTTTCCTACTATAAGTGAGATTTCTTTTCATCATATTTTACCTGTTTATAGGTGCTTTACAAGAAAGTTACTGATTTTTAAAAATTTGTCCTCTAACTGCTACCATAAAAATAAGTGATACAATTGTAGCAGTATTGATCAGTTTCCAAATGGCAGTCACTGTGCTGTGTGTTTATGTATTTTCCCATTGACTCTTCATAATAACTCTGTAAGTTAATTATCATTATTATCCTAATTTAAAGATGAAAAAACTGAAGCTCAGAGAGGTTAATTGCCCAATGTCACACAGTTCATTACTGAGCACTTTAATTCTCTCACATTTTCTAGATGCACAATCAAATCATTTATACAAAATGATAATTTTATCTACTCCTTTCCTTCTATTTTTGTTTCACACTACACTGAACTGGTCAAAATTATAGTAAAACGTTAAAGAAAAACTGTCATCTCTTAAATGTTCCTGAACCCTCGTACCCTCAGTGCGCAAGAGTATGTGGTGCTGTAATCGACTAACAATAATGCCTTCTCCTTCACCACCTCCCCTAAATTTCCAGGCTTTGTAGCCAGCCTTCAGCTCTAAGTCTAGCCCCAGTTAGATGGGTGATTCTGTTAGTCCTGGATCTTACCTGGTACTTCCTTATGATGCTGCTTCCAGTGATGCCTCTTGACTCTAACAATGAAGTTTTAAAAAGAGGTCCCTCATCTCCGTGTCCTCTTTAGGCCTCAGGACCCCATCCTATTGAAGCTCACGGTTTCCTTTTACCAACACACCACACTGAAGTCTGTCCCAAATTCCCTTTAAAATATCTTTGAAAACAAAGAAAATGAGGAATTGGCAAACGTTTTTGTTAATTAAAACCCCACAGTACCTAATGTCAGAAAGGCTGGAGAAGGTGATAGTCTTCTGCACTACACTTCTATATTCTTTCTAAAGGGCAGTTTGAAAATGCATATAAAAAAAAAAAAAAAAAAACAGGGCTTCTCTGGTGGCGCAGTGGTTGAGAGTCCGCCTGCCGATGCAGGGGACACGGGTTCGTGCCCCGGTCCGGGAAGATCCCACATGCCGCAGAGCGGCTGAGCCCGTGAGCCATGGCCACTGAGCCTGCGCGTCCGGAGCCTGTGCTCCGCCGCGGGAGAGGCCACAACCGTGAGAGGCCCGCGTACCGCAAAAACAAAACAAAACAAAACCAACAAAAAACCATAGAATTTTGCATATTCCCTGACCCAGAAATCTCACTTGTTGGAATTTATCCTAAGTAAGTCATCATGGACAAACACAAATATATTTTTTTAAGTTATTTATTTCAATGTTATTTATGACGGTTAAAAATTTGTAGCAATTTAGATGTCCAACAATGGGCAGTTTGCTAAATAAATTATACTACATCCAAAAGAATATTTCATAATATGGCAAAGTTCATAATATACACTGTTACATGAAATAGTGTATCACAACTCAAAATATAGAGTATAATCCCGTTTTTTTTTTTTTTTTTTTTTTTTTTTTTTTTGCGGTACGCGGGCCTCTCACCGCTGTGGCCTCTCCCGTTGCGGAGCACAGGTTCCGGACGCGCAGGCTCAGCGGCCATGGCTCACGGGCACAGCCGCTCCGCGGCATGTGGGATCCTCCCGGACCGGGGCACGAACCCGCGTCCCCTGCATCGGCAGGCAGACCCCCAACCGCTGCGCCACCAGGGAAGCCCCTAATCCCGTTTTTGTTATAGATCGATATATCCATCCATTTCTATATAAGTATGTGACTATAAATCTCTGTCTGTCAGTATAGATATCACAGAAAACAAGTATATATCCTCAAATATCCACCTCTTGATGGTGTAATTATGAAGAAATGTGGTGTGTTTCTTCTTTTTGCTCATTGTTTTCTGAATTTTCTATAGTCGACATACACTTTATTACATTTATTATATATATATTTTTTGCGGTACGCGGGCCTCTCACTGCTGCGGCCTCTCCCACCGCGGAGCACAGGCTCCGGACACGCAGGCCCAGCGGCCATGGCTCACGGGCCCAGCCGCTCCGCGGCACGTGGGATCCTCCTGGACAGGGTCACGAACCCGTGTCCTCTGAATCGGCAGGCGGACTCTCAACCACTGCGCCACCGGGGAAGCCCTATTACATTTTTTTTTAATATTTATTTATTTATGGCTGTGTTGGGTCTTAGTTGCGACACGCGGGATCTTCATTGTGGCGCTGGCTTCTCTCTAGTTGCGGCACGCAGACTCCAGAGCGCGTGAGCGCTGTAGTTTGTGGCAGACGGGCTCTCTAGTTGAGGTGTGCGGGCTCAGTAGTTGCGGCTTGGGGGCTTAGTTGCCTCGCAGCACATGGGATCTTAGTTCCCTGATCAGGGATTGAACCTGCGTCCCCTGTATTGGGAGGCGGACTCTTTACCACTCTTTAAAGGAAGTCCCTACACTTTATTATATTTAAAATGGAAAAAAAAAGTTATTCTTAAACAGCTTTTTGTTATTTAGGTTATAGGCAAAGAGACACCAGACATAAGGCTCCAATAAGATAGAAGGTTTTTTTTAAATTTCCCCAAACTGTCTAGAGGTGAGTGGTCCAGTGTTACAATGAAGCTGTACTCCAGGACGCTATTTAGGGATCTTGATTTCTTCTGTCTCCTGCTGCTACTATCTAGGTTGTTGTCCTTTTCACATGGAAGCTGGCTCACTTCCACATCCACATTCTAGCCCATAGGAGAGTCTGGACCAAGTAGATTTGCCTTTAAGGGGATGACTTGGAAGTTAAACACTTCATTTTCACTCATCATGGGCTTCAGTCTAGTCACGTGACCACACCAGTCTGCAGAGCAGGCTGTGATCTATAATTCCCAGCTCTCAGCCATGTATCCATGTTCAGCTAAAATTTAGGGTGAAGGGATTCTTGCTAAAATGAAGGAGAAGTGAATAGTGGGGATCAATTCATAGACTCTTTCCCCAGGTATTATAAAGCTACAATAGTTAGGGCTTCCCTGGTGGCGCAGTGGTTGGGGGTCTGCCTGCCGATGCAGGGGACACGGGTTCGTGCCCCGGTCCGGAAAGATTCCACATGCTGTGGAGCGGCTGGGCCCGTAAGCCATGGCCGCTGAGCCTGCGCGTCCGGAGCCCGTGCTCCGCAATGGGAGAGGCCACAACAGTGAGAGGCCCGCGTACCGCAAAAAAAAAAAAAAAAAAAAATCTACAACAGTTAAAATAGCATGATCCAGGTACAAGAATAGATAAATAATGGAGTAGACTAGGAAAAACAAAAACTGCCTCAAATATAAGATTTAAGCATGTATAAAAAGGTAGCTTTTCAAATTTGGGTAGGTGAAAAAGTGAATTATTCAATCAATGACGTTGAGAACTGGATAACCATTTGGAAAAAAAACCCGTCAGATTAAATAACAAAACATATTCCAGATGTCTTAAAGACTGAAACGTCTATAGGGAAATATCAATGAAAATGGCCGCTAGACTGTAACTTCTGCTTTAGTTGGTTCCCCATTCCACAGATCTCTGTACCTTATTGAGCTTAATTATATCTTCATTGACCTTCAACCAGAACCGCAAACCATATACCACATGCAGAGGGCTGTGTTTATATTATGTCAGGAGAGTACTTTCAATTTTGTTTGTTTGTTTTTTGTATCCTTTGTTATGAAGTGGTTTTCTTTATGTTGATCTTATGTGTTGCTAAGTACGATAGTGATCTAAGTAATGTCTTCTAATTCCTATCCTGGACTACCTAGGTGTGTATCTGATTGTATTTGCTGCAAAAAAATAACCTGACTAAAAAATGGGCAAATGACTTGAACAGACATTTCTCTAAAGGTGATATACAAATGGCCAACAAACATATGAAAAGATGCTCAACATCACTAATCATTAGAGAAATGCAAATCAAAATCATGATGAGATATCACATTACACCATATTCTACCTGTTGACTGTAATGTGGTTACTATTTAAAAAAAAATACAGAAATAAAAGTTTTGGCAAGGATGTGGAGAAATTAGAACCTTTGTGCACTGTTTAGTGGGAATGTAAAATGGTGTAGCTGCTATGGGAAACAGCACAGTGGTTCTTCAAAAAGTAATAAAAACAGAAATACCATATGATCCAGCAATCCCATTTCTGAGACAAATACTGTATGATTCCACTTACATAAGACATCTAAAGTCAAATTAATAGAAACAGGAAGTAGAATAGTGGTTGCCAGGGGATGGGAGGAGAGGTAAATGGAGAGTTGCTGTTTAATGGGTACAGAGTTTCAGTTTTGCAAGATGAAAAGAGGTCTAGAGATTGTTTGCACGACAGTGTTAATATACTTCCACTGAACTGTACACTTAAAATGGTTAAGATGGTAAATTTTATGTTATACGTTTTTTGCCACAGTTAAAAGTAATATATATATATATATTAGTCTTATCACAGTGTTTGTGCTTTCAGAATCAGAGATAGGGATTTCTTATACCTGAGCTGGTAGCCACCAGCAACATGGTAGCCACCAGCCACAGGTAGCCATGGAGCACTTGAAATGTTATTAGTCCTAATTGAGATGTGCTATAATTAAAAAAAAATACGGGACTTCTCTGGTGGCGCAGTGGTTAAGAATCTGCCTGCCAATGCAGGGAACATGGGTTTGAGCCCTGGTCCGGGAAGATCCCACATGCTGCGGAGCAACCAAGCCCATGCGCCACAACTACTGAGCCTGCGCTCTAGAGCCTGCAAACCACAACTACTGAAGCCCATGTGCCACAACTACTGAAGCCTGCACGCCTAGAGCCTGTGCTCCGCAACAAGAAAAGCCACCGCAGTGAGAAGCCCACACCCCACAATGAAGAGTAGCCCCCGCTCGCCGCAACTAGAAAAAGCCTGCATGCAGCAACAAAGACCCAACACAGACAAAAATAAATAAATAAATTAATTAATTTTTAAAAAAAGTTAAAACAAACAAACAAGAAAATACACCCTGGGGTTCGAAGACCTAGTGCAAAAAGTTTTTAATATCTAATTTATGTTGATTACATGTTGAATGATAATATGTTAGACATATTAGCTTAAGTAAAATATATTATTAAAATTAATATATCACCTGTTTCTTTTCACTTTTACTTTTTCTGATAGGGCCACTAAATCTGGCAGAGATTTTGGAACTATCAGACCAGAAATTTAAAATAACTATGAATAATATGTTAGGAGGTCTAATGCAGAAAATGGACAATATGCAAAAACAGGTAATATAAGCAGAGAGATGGAAACTCTAAGAAAGAATCAAAAGGAAATGCTAGAAATCAAAAGCACTGGGACTTCCCTGGTGATGCAGTGGTTAAGAATCCACCTGCCAATTCAGGGGACATGGGTTCGAGCCCTGGTGCAGGAAGATCCCACATGCCACGGAGCAACTTGTGAGCCCACACACTGCAACTACCGAAGCCCACGCGCCTAGAGCCTGCACGCTGCAACAAGAGAAGCCACCGCAGTGAGAAGCCCACGCACCACAACGAAGAGTAGCCCCCACTCACTGCAACTAGAGAAAGCCCATGCACAGCAAACGAAGACCCATCGCAGCCAAAAATAAATTAATTAAATTTTTTAAAAAAGAAATGCACTGTGGCAGAAATGAGGAATGCTTTTGATGGGCTCATCAGTGGACTAGACATAGTGAAACAAGAATCAATGAGTTTGAAGATATGTGAGTAGAAAATTCCCAAACTAAAAAACAAAGAGAAGAAAAGAATGAAAAAGATGCAACAGGGACTTCCTGGTGGTCCAGTGGTTAAGACTCTGTGCTTCCACTGCAGGGGGCACAAGTTCAATCCCTGGTCAAGGAACTAAGATCCCACATGCTGGGTGGTGTGGCCACAAAAAACAACAAAAAAAAGATGCAACAGAAAATCCAAGGACTGTGGGACAGTGACAGAAAGTGTGACATATGAGTGTTTGGAGTACCTGAAGAAGAAGAGAGAGAGAAAAGAACAAAAGAAATATTTGAAACAATAATGGCTGAGAATTTTCCAAAATTAATCAGATTAAAATTAATGACCAAGCCACAGATTCAGGAAACTCAGAGAATACCACCCAGCATAAATAACAAAAGTGTACCCCTGGGCATATCATATTCAAACTGCAGAAAATCTGAGACAAGGAGAAAATCTTGAAAGAAGCCAGAGAGGGCGGAAAAACTCACCTTATCTATAGAGGAACAAGAATAAGAATTATGTCGTCCTTTTTTTCAGACACCATGCAAGCAAAAGAAGAATGGAGTAAAATATTTACAGCACTGAAAGAAAAATCAGCAAACTAGAATTATGTATCTAGCAAAATTATCCTTCAAAAGCAAAGGAGAAATAAAGACTTTTCCAAACAAGGAAAAATTGAGGGAATTTGTCTCCAGTAGACCTGTCTTGTAAGAAATGTTGAAAGAAGTTCTTCAGAGAGAAGGAAAATGATATAGGTCAGAAACTCAGATCTACATAACAAAAGAGAGTTTGAGAAATGAAGCATTGAGAAGTGAAGGTAAAATAAAATCTTTTATTTTTCTTATTCTTAATGGATTTAACAGTTAACCATTAGTTTAAAGTAATAGTAGCAACAATATATTAGATGATTATAGCTTATAGATAAGTGAAGTGCTTGACAGCAATGTTGTAAGAGATGGGAGGGAGGTATTGGAACTATTCTGTTACACAGTACCTGTAATACCCATGAAATGGTATAATGTTATTTGAAAGAAGACTTAGATTAGTCGTCAAAGTGTATTACAAACTGTAGGGCAATGAATAAAAATGTTTTAAAGAAGTATAATTGATATACAAAGAAAGGAAAGAGGGACTTCCCCAGTGGTTCGGTGGTTAAGAATCCACCTTCCAATGCAGGGGATGCGGGTTCGATCCCTGGTCAGGGAACTAAGATCCCACAAGCTGCGGGGCAACTGAGCCCGTGCGCCACAACTACAGAGCCCACGTGCCACAACTAGAGAGAATCCCGTGCACTGCAACAAAGATCCCGGTGCCACAACTAAGACCCAAAACAGCCAAAAATAAATAAAATAAATAAATAAATAAAATATTTTAAAAACTCCCTTGTCCTATTAAAAAAAAGAAAAAAATAAAGGAAAGAAAATTGAATCATACAAAATGCTCAGTTAAAACCAGAGAGGGAAAAAAAAAAAAACCAGAGAGGGGGCTTCCCTGGTGGCACAGTGGTTGAGAGTCCGCCTGCCGATGCAAGGGACACGGGTTCGTGCCCCGGTCGGGGAGGATCCCACATGCCACGGAGCGGCTGGGCCCGTGAGCCATGGCCGCTGAGTGTGCGCATCTGGAGCCTGTGCTCCGCAACGGGAGAGGCCACAACAGTGAGAGGCCTGCGTACTGCAAAAAAAAAAAAAAAAAATCAGAGAGGGACTTCCCTGGCAGTCCAGTGGTTAAGACTTCTTGCTTCCAATGCAGGGGTCACAGGTTCAATCCCTGGTCAGGGAACTAAGATCCCACGTGCCACACTGCATGGCAAAAAAAAAAAAAAAAAAATCGGAGAAGGCAGGAAAAGAGTGGACAACAAAAAAGAAACAAAGAAGAACAGCAGTGAACCAAAAACATTTATAAATATGGTCGATACTAATCCAACAATATCAATAATTACTTTAAATGTGAATGGTCTAAATATACCAATTAAAAAACGGACTATAAGAAAGGATAAAATAATGACCCGACTATATGTTGTCTATAGGAAATCCGATGTAAATATAAAGACACAGATCAAAAGTAAAGGGATGGAGGGACTTCCCTGGTGGCGCAGTGGTTAAGAATCCGCCTGCCAATGCAGGAGACACGGGTTCAAGCCCTCTGGGAAGATCCCACATGCCGCAGAGCAACTAAGCCCGTGAGCCAGAATTACTGAGCCCGTGTGCCACAACTCCTGAAGCCCACGTGCCTAGAGCCCATGCTGCGCAACAAGAGAAGCCGCCACAATGAGAAGCCCACGCACCACAGTGAAGAGTAGCCCATGCTCACCGCAACTAGAGAAAGCCCACGCACAGCAACAAAGACCCAACGCAGCCAAAAATAAATATTAATTAATTAATAATTTTTTTAAAAAAGTAAAGGGATGGAGACAGATAAACCATGGCTACACTGACTAAAAGAAAGCTGCAGTAGCTAAATTAGTTTAGATAAACTATCTCCTGCACTATCTTGGAATATAGTGCTTATGTCAATCAGGTCCATAGCTCTAGGAGAAGTGTTTGAGAAAAGTCTGAATGTTTATGTATGTTGGCTGCTTTTTTCTGCCTTTAGCTAAGCTCTATGAGAGAGATGAGTCCAGGCAAGAGTTAACACGGTGGAACGGAATACATTTCCACTACGGAGGTTTGGCAAAGTCTTTCTTGAGTGCTATTTACCAGACAGTGGGAGCCAGATAGATTAATAAAGTTTGGTTCCTTTCCAACCCGAGCCTGTTGCTTCACATGGCCTCGGGGTATCCATCACAATATTTCACGTGTGGGTTTGTGCCACGTGCCAGCAAGTGAGTAAAAGAGGAGATTCCTCAGGCTTAAGAACTTTTTCCAGACAAGATCTATGGCTGCAGTTACAAAGGAACCTTTAGACCAAGGAACTAAATAGAAGGAAATATACCAGAAACATATTAAGAATCCTCCAAGAACCTGTAATTCTTTAACCCCCTCGTGCAATCCTCAGGGTCCTCACAACTGAACCCATATGACAGCATACTTATCAATACCACTTCAGATGTAGTTACGGAGGACAATTGATGGAAGAACCTCCCAGAGGCAACGCCAAAGGTCACAGATGATAATGAACAGGGAAATTCCTTGGTAGGGCCAGGGTCCAGTGGAGAAACACACTTTGTTGCTAGGTCAGGGAGCCTCTAATCTCAGTGGGTGTTACGTCATTGCAGTGGTCCAGTGACTGCTGTTTCCCTCTCTTTCTTTCCTTTTCTGAAAGAGCGTTTGTATGATCCTGTGCCTCATTTACCACTATGTGCCTGGTGGGCGGAGGCTGGGAGGACAGATGACTTGTTTTTCAGAAGATGCAAGTGAGAGTCACAGGTGGTCCTGATGAGGGGAATGCATATCACTCAGAGGTCCTAGACTTTAAAATGAATGCAGCGGCCAGGTGGAACATTGTGTTGCCTCACTCGAACGGGGAAAAGTGTGTTTTATATCTAGGAAGAAGGATGAGCAGAAATATGTGGGTGACCAAGGAGTGGACTGTAGCTGAGACTGCCAGTTGCCTCCCTGAATACATTCTTCCCTCTTCTGCTAGCAATAGAATTACCTCAATTTTAGATCAGCCCATGGCCATTCAGCCACAGGCTGTATTTCTCAGCCTCCTTAGCATCCGGGTTTGACCATGTAACTTGGTATTAGCTAATGGGATGTGAGAAGAAATCATATGTACCAAATATTCTCGGGTTATTAAAAGAAATAGACGTGCCTCGCCTTGTTCCTTTCTCCTTTCTTAGTGGCCAAGAGGTTGATAGGTAGTAAGATCTGAGGCAGCCTTCTTAGATTACAAGGGAGTAGCCATGGTGGAGCAACAAAATAGAAAGGGTCTGGGTCCCCCAAATCTCAGAGCTGCCATATTGGCCCTGGAGTGCTTATGTTGTCTGTGACACAGAGAGAAATAAAGTTCTTTCATGTTGATTCGGGTCTTTGTTAGAGCAACTCAAGCTTATAATCTAATTAATACAGGTTTATGATCAAGTGTCACATCTCATTGTACTGTAACTATTTTTCTTAATTATGCTTCTTTTTATTGTAAGTAGCTAATTAGTGATAAGAAGAAGAGTATCAGCAAATAATAACGTGTAGCAAGTCTCGACTGTCATCCAAGGGCTGGAAGTTCAAGCCTTGCAGGAGCTAGCGTAGGAGTTAGAGGAGCCCTCAGGAGCTGAGGTTAGTCTCATCTCTGCTTCTGCAAACTGGTTTTCTCCACTTTGGTTGGTATATGACCAAATATGATAAAATGGACCCCAAGCTTACATCATTTCCTAACAGAGACAGAGTGGGACATCAGTCCTAACTTCAGAGTTCCCAGGATAGGGAATCTGGCCCAGCTTTGGCTAGAGTCCAGTTAATTCTGTCAACCCACAGACTGGTGTTGGAGGAGAAAGTTCCCAGAAAAGGCTGCTATCCCCTTTATAGATAGCCTATGGGTCATTTAATGTCTGATTAATTTACATGTCTATCCCCCATATTATACTTTGTTGCGAAGGCCGTGGAGAAACAGGAACTCCTGTTCATTGCTGGTAGATATGTAAATTGGTACAACCATTGTGAAGTGGAGTCTGGAACTTCTAACAAAACCACACACGTGTTTGGGTTTTTTTGTTTGTTTTTTTTTTTTTTGTGGTACGCGGGCCTCTCACGGTTGTGGCCTCTCCCGTTGCGGAGCACAGGCTCCGGACGTGCAGGCTCAGCGGCCATGGCTCACGGGCCCAGCCACTCCGCAGCATGTGGGATCTTCCTGGACCAGGGCACGAACCCGTGTCCCCTGCATCGGCAGGCGGACTCTCAACCGCTTCGCCACCAGGGAAGCCCACGTGTTTGTTTTTGACGTAGCACTTGCACTTCTAGGAAGCTGTCCCAGGAAACACATTCAGTAAGATGAAAATAGGTATGCATGAGATCGTTCATTGCAACATTGTTTGTAATTGCAGTCTAAATGTCCAAACATAAGAAAGTAATTGAAGGATGGTATTATCCATGCAGTGGAATACTATGAAACTACAAAATAACAATAATAAGGATGATCTCTATAAACTGATATGGAATAATTTCCAGAATATATTAAGTGAAAAAAAGGAAAATACAAAAATCTATCTATGGTAGCAGTTCTCAAAATGTGGTCCTCACACACCTGGGGGTCCCTGAGACACCTTCAGGTGGTCCGTGAGATCAAAACTATTTTCCTAATAATATGAAGCCATTTATTTGCCTTTTTTCAGAGAGGTGACATTGACACTGATGGTGCAAAAGCAATGGAGGTGAAACTGCAGGGGCCGCCACAAATCAAGGCTGTGGGACGTACTGTTTAGTGACACACACTCTTGGTTAAAAAAAAAAAGACAGTTTCCCTTAAGAATATTCTTGAAGCAGCTGTAAAAATGAGTAATGTTATCAAACTTGACCTGAGTACATGTCTTTTTAATATTCTGTGTGACTAAGTGGGAAATACCCATGAAGTACTTCTGCTGTTTGAGTTACAAGCTGAAGTAGCCAGTTTTTAATATAACACCATTTTTACTTCAAAGAACAGCTGATTGACAGACTTGTTATTCAGACATGGGTATTTGACAGTTTTTTTCTCAAATATGAGTGAGGTGAGTCTATCTATTCAAGCAAAACAATTGATAGTGTATGTTTTGAATGACCTGAAGGACTGACACTTCTCTGTGTGAGCCTTCCACTTAGTATTGATTTTGGAATCACGCTAACGTTTTGCATACCAAAAAAGTCATCATTATCATAATAATGATAAAATCAAAAGAATGTGGGGCAGCCATAGAAGGGAATATAAATTTAAAAAATAAACCTAAATGTATTTCAAAAGAATTACAGTCACACTGGAGAGGACAGAAGGAAGAGCTGACTCAAGTAACTTTTGTAGAAATCTTTTTTATTAATTAATTTATTTATTTACTTTTGGCTGCGTTGGGTCTTTGTTGCTGCGCGCGGGCTTTCTCTAGTTGCAACGAGCAGGGGCTACTCTTCGTTGTGGTGCATGGGCTTCTTATTGTGGTGTCTTGTTGCGGAGCACAGGCTCTAGGCTGCGGGCTTCAATAGTTGTGGCACGTGGGCTCAGTAGTTGTGGCTCGCAGGCTCTAGGGCGCAAGCTTGGTAGCTGTGGCACACAGGCATAGTTGCTCCACGGCATGGGGGATCTTCCTGGACCAGGGCTCGAACCCACGTCCCCTGCACTGGGAGGCGGATTCTTAACAACTGCGCCCCCAGGGAAGCTCTCAAGTAACTTTTGAACATGGTATTTTGACCTAATGACCTCAGATTAAAGAAAAGAAACAAAGGAATATTGAATTATAAGTCGTGCCATGTAGAGGCACGGCTGGTATATTCTACAATTGAACAAGTAGTCACTATCTTGAGAGTAATGGGAAACAGGTTTCTTACTGTCAGAGAAGAGTTACAACCATGAAAAATAGGAAGACTGAAATAAAGCCTGTGGTATTGGATTGAAATCAGAGGTATTAGTGTGAATTCATGGTTTTCAACTGGATACTGTGTGTGTGTGTGTGTGTGTGTGTGTGTGTGTGTGTGTGTGTGTTCTACCTCTGTCTACTGAGAGGACCTAGAAGCAATGACACTCCAGTAGTAATATGCACTTTGCACTTTTAGAGCCCAGATCTTGGTGTCTATATATCCTTCTTTACTTAAAGTAACTAGGGCTTCTTGGAAAAATGATAGATTTCAGGGTTGGGCAGGGAAAGCCAATATGAGCCAATATGGGACATTTTGTTGTACCAGAAAATAAGAAAGTCCTCAAAGAATGGAGTAACAGTATTTCAAAGGCATCCTCTCTAATTTATTTATTTGAATAAGTATTTCAATATGTCTGCACTTCTTCACTTGAGGGATTTTTGTTTTTGTTTTTGCGATACGCGGGCCTCTCACTGTTGTGGCCTCTCCCGTTGCGGAGCACAGGCTCCGGACGCACAGGCTCAACAGCCATGGCTCACGGGCCCAGGCGCTCTGCAGCCTGGGATCTGCAGCGTGGGATCTTCCCAGACCGGGGCACGAACCCGTGTCCCCTGCATCGGCAGGCAGACTCTCAACCACTGCGCCACCGGGGAAGCCCCACTTGAGGGATTTTTTTTTTTTTTTGAGAGGCTGCAGTTATTAACAAATGTGAGAAATATTGGAAAGAGAAATACTATACAACATCCATATCTCTTTTGCAGCTACTCTGCAAGTCACGAAATATCAAATTGGTCCATTCATAATGAGGAGCTGAGGCCATGTACAACATCGCTATTAAGTAATCATTTATCAACCAGATGATGATTGCACAATTGATACAATTAAATTTTATGATGTTTAAAAAAATAGTAACCAGTTATAACCCACTGAATAACATACAACTCCACAAATCCATACTGATATAAATAAACAAGCAAAGAAAGAAATGGGGAAAGAAAAGCTCTTCCATACAGTAGAATGCCAACCAATAAATGTAAGAGAAATGATGGTGCCAGAAATCACCAGTTGATAAATATGATAGTAATATTCGATTCAAGCTAGAATCATAATGGATTATAAAACTAGAGGGTGAAAGTTACGAATAGGACATCGACCTTCTTTCAGAATATTTATTAATTACAAAGGGAAAAATAATAACTTTATTGTGGAGAAGCCCAGCAGACACAACCTTAACAGAGTGATCAAATGTAACATTCACTTGTAAGGGGACATGTAAACATTGAAATCATTTGCCACCTAATATGATGCACTGAGAAGGGCCTGATGTCACTGTTGTGATCTATCTGTCAAAAATGCGCAGCCTCAATCTCACGGAAGAAGCTGGAGACAATGCCAAAGTGAGGGTCATTCTGTAGGATGACAGGGGTTTACGCTTCCAAAACGCCAAGGTCGTGAATGACAAAGAGACTGTTCCAGATTAAAGGAGACTAAAGAGATACAACGTGTGCTCCTAGATCAGATCTTAGTCTAGACATGTTTGCTTTCTTCTGAAGGAAATTTGTGCTTGCTTATGAAGAATATTATTTGACAACTAGCAAAATATGAATCTGGTTCGAATATTGGGTAATAGCATTCTATCAACGTTAGTTTCCTAATTTTGATAATCGTATGATGTAAGAGGATGTCCTCATTCTTAGGAAATACACACTGAAGTATTTAGGGCTCAAGGGGCAACGTACCTGCAACTTGGAGAAAAGGGTATACGTGAGAAATGCTTGTGTATGTGTGTAAAATAATGAACCAAATCTGGGGAATCTGGGTAGTAAAGAGTATATGGGATTTCTTTATACTATTCTAACCACTTTTTTGGGAAGGCTGAAATTATGTTAAAATAAAAAGTTCCAAAACAAAGGTAAATGAGAAAGTAATGAAATTCTGACACATGTTGTAACAGGGGACCTTGAAGACATCATGCTGAGTGAAATAGGCCAAACTCAAAAGGACAGATATTGTATGATTCAACTTATATTAGGGACCTAGAATGGTCAGATGCATAGAGACAGGAAGTAGAATAGAGGTTACCAGGGGCTGAGGAGAGGGGAGAGGGAGTTAGTGTTTAACGGGAACAGAGACTCAGTTTGGGAAGATAAAAAGGTTCTGGAATTGGATGGTGGTATGGTTGCACAGCCATGTGAATGTACTTAATGTCAATGAACCATGCACTTAAAAATGGCTAAAATGGTAAATTTCATGTTATATATATTTTACCACACATACAAAAAAAAAAAAAAAAGAGGGTTGGCAGCCCCAGATTTAAATGCTTCAACCCCACATCAGCTCGATCTCCCCAGAACTGATTCTGCAGTTTCATTCTGCAAAAACAGTTAAGGAACAGCCTCCTTTCCATCAGAGATCTGGTAACGTCTTGCCAATCGAGGTGAGAAACAGCCTATTTAAAAAATAGTTACGAGCCGGCCCAGGACGCACTTCATAACCACGGTAATTAGCCAACAGCCTGTTTGCAGGCTGACACCTCCCAAGGATGCTGGGAGAAGCTGAGAAGTCTAGCCTTTTCCAAGCCTTTCACACCCTTTGACCTCTGCAGTGTGAACAGGAAAAATAAAGCCATGTAACACAGCTGACTTATGCAGTCAAAATTCTGGCTCCAGCCCGGCCTGAAGTGGTTCGCATTATCTAGGTTACTCATTATCTTTTTATAGTATAAACGATGGTAAAGTGTTTTCTAGATTTTAAGTGTTGGTAATAAATACGCTCAGTAAATTTTATTTTTAGAAACTTAAACTGCCAAGTGAAAAACATCATTCCCGTTCTCACAGGCACAAGGAAATTGGGGCCTTTAATCTTTTAAAACTGTATCAAGGAGGCTGTTTGCCTCTAACTCATTCTAGAGAAAACGGCAAACTTCATCTCCCTTATGGCCAAACGGTCATCATTTCCTACAGAATAAGGCCTGACCCCACCTCAGGCTGGTAATTTGACCTCAATATACATTTTTTTTAGTATGTCTTTTGTGGGGTTTTTTGGCCACACCATGCGGCATGTGGGATCGTAGTTCCCTGACCAGGGCTCGAACCTGTACCCCCTGAAGTGGAAGCACAGAGTCTCAACCACTGGACCGCCAGGGAAGTCCCTCAATCTATCCATACTTTTTGAGGTTTACCTTCCATGACTCCCTTATGTATCTGCCAAATCAGACCACCAAACCTTAGAATAAATCTCCCGAAGTGTAGTGGCTGGATCAAAGAATACCCCCCTTTTCTAGACTGTAGATGTACTTTGGTGACTTACTCTGTCACTGGCTTTGAGCAACAGGCCTCTGTTTCCTCAAATCCTTGCAAACTCTGCTTCCTCCAGTTTTTGAAATGCCCTGAACTACTTATCTTTTCTCGTACTTTGTTGCCCTGGGCACATCCACCTATTGTTCTTTGCTTACTTATTTTATTTTCACACCAACCAGCTTGAAAACTTGACACACAGCACTCAAGGATCACTGCCAATATTTGTCAAATGCATAATATCACTCTTTCAGTTCACATGTAGAACCCGTAATTGTATCTATACTCTGGTGCCAAGGGATAGGCAGCTTTTATTTAAAAATTAAAAAATAAACGTATTGCTTTTTATGCTGATTAAAAGTAAGATAATCCTCGGGCTTCCCTGGTGGCACAGTGGTTGAGAGTCCGCCTGCCGATGCAGGGGACGCAGGTTCGTGCCCTGGTCCGGGAAGATCCCACATGCCGCTGAGCGGTTGGGCCCGTGAGCCATGGCCGCTGAGCCTGCGCGTCCGGAGCCTGTGCTCCACAATGGGAGAGGCCACACAGTGAGAGGCCCGCATACCACACACACACACACAAAAAAGTAAGAGAATCCAAGCTCATTGCAGAAAATTTGCAAGAGAATGGGGAGGCAAAATCCCACCAACTTGGGCACAGGCCTTGACATTTAAGGCTACAAATGGTCAAATTTTGCAATAGACAAAGCTGAATCCTAGTTTAGTTTAGTTTTGTTTTATTTCTGTGGACATTGAATAAGGTCTGGAGTGGATGTAGGTTAGAGTGTAGGTTTCGAGACCCCCAGGTAAAAGGAAGTAAACCTTCAATTTCATTATCCCAGAAGTAAGAGTATAAAGTCTTTTTGCATGTCTTGCAAACCTTCTCAGCTGTACTTCTTGAGAACAATTGATAACTGGGCCATCTGCTCTGTGAGAGGAGGCGGTGCCGGTGGAGGTGAGGCATTCTAATGCCACAGCTAATCAATGAGGAATGAGTGTAAACTTCCCACTCCAGTATTTTCAGTTTGTTTGTTTGTTTCCAGCTTAGACCACCTGTTACCAGATAAGGATTCCTTAACAGTAACTTACTCAAGTCTTCTTAACACAACTTGAAGTCCAACAAACAAAATTTACGTTATTTTTTTCCTGGACTAAAGTTGATTTTGCATTTTCTGAGCAGAAATGATTTGACGGCAGTTTGCAAAATAATAAGAGAAGAATTTGGGGGGTAGGTGAGGGAGAAATGGGAGGAGCAGATGTATGTTTAAGTTACATTAGAGAGGAAACTTTGTCTAAACAGCATCATCAGTTTGAAAAATAGGTAGGTTACTTTGGGAATCGGATTTCAAAGCTCCATGGAGGGACTTATATTTTAGACTGGGGTGATGATGTCTCAAGAATTCTTGGAGGCTCAAAAAAATGACAGAAGGCAAAGCACTGTGGTTACAGAATGTTTGGAAAATGTACTTTTCAAGCAATAAATAAGTGACAAATGACTAATCAAATAGAAGTTTGTGTAGGTATGGGTTTATTCTTTCCCATGAAAAGGCTGGTAGGATGAACATATTTTATTAGATGAAGGCAAAGTGTACCTAACTCAAGAAATCTAGACACCATTTTTGCGAATAGTTGGTTTGTTTAGTTTTAACAACTAAATGGGATTCTTGTGAAGTATAAAATATTTAGGATTGGTCACAGATTTGTGATTTCCAATGAGGGATAATGTGTCCAAGAATTATGAGAGAGAGAGAGACAGAAAGAGAGGGAGAGAGGAAGGAAAGAAGGAAGGAAGGAAGGGAGAGAGCGAGGGAGGGAGGGAGGGAAAGCGTTCAGATAAGCTATTGATGATTCTATGTTTTTCAAACCTAATGGTCAGAATATTAAGTTTTAAAACTTAAATAAGTCCTGTTTGTGTGTGGGGTTTTTTTTTTTGGTTTTTTTTTTTTTTGCGGTACGCAGGCCTCTTACCGTTGTGGCCTCTCCCGTTGCGGAGCACAGGCTCCGGATGCGCAGGCTCAGCGGCCATGGCTCACGGGCCCAGCCGCTCTGTGGCATGTGGGATCTTCCCGGACCGGGGCACGAACCCGTGTCCCCTGCATCGGCAGGCGGCCTCTCAACCACTGCGCCACCAGGCAAGCCCCTGTTTGTGTTTTAATGTTACCATCTGACTGTCGTTCTGGCTGAAAACAACTCCATACTAGATGTATCAAATCTTTCTAGACTTTACTCCCCCATCTTCCTATTCCTCTGTCTGTCTCTGTCTCTGTCTCTCTCTTTGTCTCTCTCTCTCTCTCTCTCTCTCTCTCTCTCTCTCTCTCTCACACACACACACACACACACACACACACACACACACACACACGAGAAGGAAATAATTTGCCTTAAAGTCATTTGTAGCCGTGAATTTTTAAAGTAATGTTTTTCTTTATAGTCAGTAAAGTAGAATAATATTTCTAGAGACCTCAAAGTGAGATACTGATTTGGTGAACATGCTTCCTGAACCACGGGAAAAAAAAAAAATCAGGGCAATTGTCTGACAAGTTCAAATGGGAGAAACTGATATAAGTTTTGAGGGTAGAACTGTGCAAAAGAGAAAATGTACCTCAGTTATTGGTCTAACAGAGGCTAGTAGAACTAAAAGCCTTAAAGCCCCATCTAAAGATAAAATGTAATTGTTCTCTCTGGCAAGAAGAAAATGTTTAACCACAGGAAGAGAAATAGCTAGAAAGGAAAATACAATAGGGCATAATTCTGGGACTTCTTAGCTCCTTTAGTAAACAACCATTTAGCCTAGGGAGGAAGGTGTTACTGCCGAGGCAAGCAGAGCATTAACTAGGGGAGCTTATCCAGAAGTGACAGAATGTCTGGGATTTGCTTCAAAATAATATAGGAGAGAAGGAAGTATGTGAGGGTATAGATGAAGCAAGAGTGGCCATGGGTTGATAATTGTTGAAGCTGGCTGATGAATATTTGGGAAATTATTACACTAGGATCTCCACTATTAGATATATTTACATTTTTACATCAAAAAAAATGAAAAACACAAAGACATTCTAGGCAGGACAAAGTCCTTGTTTGTGAGGTCACCTGGCTATTTTTAAGGTTTTTTTAAAAAATAAAATGTATTCAAGAGTAGTAGATGTGTGTATGAGTTGCCAAGCACAAGCGGAAGGGGAGAGACGAATATGGACTGATTTAGACATTTATTTTGCCCCCGCTAATCTACTCTGTGTGTTGCTGAGGAGAGCTTCCAAAATGGGTTGGAGAAATAAAATCAAATATACCTAAGTTTTAAAGATAAAGTTTACCCAAGTAGCTTGGAAGTGAATATGTTTTCCTCCCTTTTAAGGTAATACGGAATAATCGTTTTGGCTTTTGCATGACATCCTGTGGAGGCCTGATGAAACACTTTAGGAAGCAGATTGTCCCCTGGTAAGAACACACCAATAGAAGAGAAAGCCTTTACTTAAGTGTTGCGTGCCTTTCAAGGGATATGCGGACTCCATCCGTACATCGACAGCTTCTATTCATTCATTTTGAGGAAAGTATCTTGCTCTCTTGTTACATATTATAATGGTTGGCCAAATTTTCTGTAAAAATTACCTGCATCAGGATTAACCTTTCCCGTTTTGCAGATTTGGCAATCCAATTCCAATGGTTTGACAGCCTTTGATACTTCCTGTAAATAGCAGTGAATAATGAACTCCCAGGGTGTCACTGGGGGTTATTCACACTTGCTAATGATTAACCACCCCTGGCTCCTGAACTGTAAGAACCAGACTTCAAGGCCCCAAATACAGCTCATCCTATTTTAGACCCCTGCTCAGGTTTTTATATGAGTTTTGAAAATCCCTTCTAACTCAAACCAGAACGAAACCTAAGTGTCCAATAAATGGGGATTGGTACATAAATTATATCCATAGTTACAACGAACTATTATTTAGTCATCAAAAATGATGATAGTAAACCTGCCTTGTAAGAAACGTTAAAAGAAGTTCTCTAGAGAGAAGGAAAATAAGCCAGAAACTCAGATCTCCATTAAAAAAAGGAAGAGCTGGGAAGAAGGAATAAGTGAAGGTAAAATAAAATGATGACCAGTCTAGACTGGGCACCTGCCTTCTCCAACTCCAGCTCGTATTCTCCTGTCTCTGTCTGTCTCATTTCTCAGACTTGTACAAAAAAGTATAAGATAAAAAAAACCCTCCTTGCCGTGCATCTCATTCCTTTCTACCCTTCTCTTCCTCCAAAGGTAGCCATTGTGAATGTTTCCTTGAGTGTCGTTCCAAAGAAATATAGGCATAAAACATTTTACACAGAAGGGCAATGCTAGGGACTTCCCTGGTGGCGCAGTGGTTAAGACTCTGAGCTCCCGATGCAGGGGGCCAGGGTTCAATCCCCGGTCAGGGAACTAGATCCCACATACAGGCCGCAACTAAGAGTTTGCATGACACAACTAAGGAGCCAGAGAGCCGCAACTAAGACCCAGGGCAACCAAATAAATAATTTTTAAAAATGGGGGTAATACTATAATGTTCTTCACCTTGCTTAAAAACAACGTACCACGGAATTCCCTGGCAGTCCAGTGGTTAGGACTCTAAGCTCTCACTGCCGAGGGCCCAGGTTTAATTCCTTGTGGGGGAACTAAGATGCCACAAGCCTCACAGTGCTGCCAAAAATCCCCCAAGAAACAAAAACAAAAAAGCTTGTCAACATATATTAGTAATCTTTCTATGTCAGTTCAGTCTGATTTACTTTGTTGCTGTAATGACTGCAAAATAAAGTTTTCTTGGTGGCTTTTTTTTTTCATGTTTCTGTTTATTTGGATTTCTTTTTCTTTTTTTTTGAACTGCTTATCTATAGACTTTGCCCAACTTTACTTTTTATAAACAGGGTTTTTTTCCTCTGATTTGTATCAGCTCTCCATAAGTTCGGTAACTAGGTCTTGTGCCTGACATGTGCCAGCAGTTATTTTTTCCCAGTTTTATTGCTTTTGAAAATTTTATGATTGTTTTCCTCAAACACAAGTTTTTTTACAAATACAAAATGCTTATACACATGTATCTCTTTTACTGGGTCTCAGTTTTGTGTCCTGGTTAGAAAGGCCTCTCCACTCCAAGATCATATTCATGCCTCCTTCCAGAACACGTGGTCTCAACCTCAGCACGACTGACCCTCCAGACAGGATGATTCTTCTGTGGAGGTCTGTTCTGTGTGCGGTGAAACAGCAGCATCCCTGGCCTCTATCCGCTAGATGCCAGTAGCATCCCCTCCTCTCCAGCATCACCAAAAATGTCGCCAGGCATTGTCAAATGTCCCCTGGGAGGCAAAGTTGCCACCTACATCCCGCCTGGAGAATCACTGTTCTAGAACATACGGGGTTGCATTTTTAATGAACATTTCAATCTCTGATTCAGATGAGTTTTATTTTTCTTAAAGGGGTGAGATAGAGATCAGCTTGATTTTTAACTAAAAGTAGTCAATTGTCCCAATTCAATTTACCCCGACCTGAAAAGTCGCCTTTGCCGAAATCTAAATGCCCATATCATATTCTAAACTCTCATTGTTCTTTGTTTCCTCTTTATTTATTCTCAGTACAAAATGCTTACATTTTAATTATTATTAACTTCAAAATACACTTTAATATGTGAAGGGGTTTCCCCTGCCCTCCTCCCATCCCAACACTTCTTTCAGAATTTCCCAGGCTATTGTATGGTTGTTTAATTTTGATGAAGTGTAGCAATTTAAAGAAAAAATTCCTGTTGGAATTTTCATAGAAATTGCTCTGAATGTAAAGATCGATTTGGGGAAGATAAACATCTTTATGCTTTCGCTATTGAATCTTGCAGGAAAGGATAAATTATATCTTTTATTTTACTTAAGTCTTCCTTTATGTCCCTCAGTAGGGTTTTAAAGTTTTCTTCATAAAACTTGCACATATTTCTTGTTAATTTTACTCCTAGATATTTCATCGTTTTATTGGTTTATAAATGGGTCCTCTACAGCTTTGAGACGAGGTAATGGTGATAAATGGAAACATATGAGTGGATTAACCCTTTGATGGAAAGAGGAGAAAGGGACTCAGTTAAAAACTGGTACAGTATTCTGAAGGTCTTACTTTTACCTCATAAATATGGTACTTATTCCAAACTATATATTTTTTTTCTTTTTTTTTTAAATCAGGACACATCACCCCATGCCCCCGCCTTCATTATTGGTCCATCTAACCTTGTTCCTTTAATTCTGTCAAATACTTTTAGGCTAATACAAAAACAGGCTGGTTCTCACCATTTTAAAAAGGGAAGAAAGGGAATTCCCTGGTGGTCCAGTGGTTAGGACTCTGTGCTTCCACTGCTGAGGGCCCAGGTTCAATCCCTGGTCAGGCAGCTAAGATCCTAGAAGCGGAACAGTCAAAAGAAAAAAAAGAAGAAAAAAAGAACAGGAAAAACAATGAACACAGTAGAAAACTTGACGAAAGTTATGAACAGGTGAAAAGAAGAAATAAATGCACAGAAAACACAAGAACATGCTCACCTTCTCAAACCAAGACATGTATTCTTAAAAAAGTTAGGTGTCACGTATTTGTCTAGGAGATTGGCAAATATGAAATTGGTTGATAATGTGCAGTGTTAGCAAGGGTGTAGAGAAAGAGGTTTTAAATATGTAAGATGATTTGGAGGGCAATTTGGCAACATCTGTGAAAATTTTGAATGCACAGCCCTTTGACTCAGCTAGTCTACCTTCCAGGGACTCCTACAGATATACTCACAAAAGCCCCCAAAGATCTGCATACAAACTGACATTCTGTTGAGACACACTGGTTCAGTGTGCCCTCGTTTACAGTCCGAAGGAGCTCCTGGCATTGGTTGGTGCCTATGTTTTATCAATTGTTGAATATTTTAACTATAATTGCACTTTCTTTTTGTGCTTAGTTACAAATTAGACACTATTTAAATGCTTAGCACTAAACATAAATGAAAAAAGCAAGCTGCAGAATATCATTATTGTTTGGATCATGGACCAGGGGTCAGAATGGCAGGACAAATGATTGAACTGCCCTTCTTCATCTGTCAGATGGGGATAACAATAAGGCGTGCTTCTTAGGATGTTTTCAGGAATAAAGATTAAAATATGTGAAGTATTTAACGCTGCCTGGCGTGTTATTTACAATAACGGATTGTATTCTTATTAACGATTCTTACAGTCTCATTTTCATGCATTATTTTGTTTGAGAAATATTTATTGGGTCCCTTTATGGTTGAGGCCTTGTGCCAAGTTCAGGAATATTTAACAATAAGCACACATTTTAGTGGGGGGGTGTCAAAGGACAACAAACACACTAACAGTCAAATGAGCAAAATAATTAAAACTTGCAGTGTTATGGGGCCTCCCTGGCCGTCCAGTGGTTAAGAATCCGCCTTCCAATGCAGGGGATGTGGGTTCGATCCCTAGTCGGTGAGCTAAGGTCCCCCATGCCTCAGGGCAAGTAAGCCCTCATGCCGCAACTACAGAGCCCGCGCACCACAACTAGAGAGAAGCCTGCGCGCCACAGTGAACAGCCCACCCACAGCAACTAAGAGCCCGCGCAGCCAAAAAAAAAAAAAAAATTGTAGGGCTATGGAAGAAAAGAAAGGGTTGAGCGAGACCTGTGGTTCTCTACCAGAGGTGTCCCCCACCCCAATTTCTGTCCCCTCTGGAGGACATTGGTAATGTCTGGAGATGTTTGTCACAACTTGGGGGGAGGGTGTTACCAGCCGGTATTGGTTAGCCGCCAGGGGTGCTGGTAAACATCCTACAATGCACAGGACAGCCCCCTACAACCGAGAATTATGCAGCCCCAAACAGGACTGCGGTTGAGAACCCCTGAGCTAGATGGTGGCAGCGAAGGTGACTACATTTAGGTCAAGTGGTCACAGAAGACTCTTCTGAGAAGATATTTAGGCCAAATTCTGACTGGTGAGAAAAAGCCCGATGGGCAGCAAATGCTATGGGGCCATCCCAGGCAGAGGGGACTTGAAAACAACAAATAACAATGAAAACCCCCTTACATTTGAGTGTAACATGCATATGCGCATATGGAGAGCGAAGGGGTCAATTAAGAGGCCTTTCCTATTTCACTATGTATACTTCTTTCTTGCTTGGATTTTTGAGAACAGTCTTCCCTCCACCCCACCCCGCCCCTTTTTTTGTAATTAAAAAATGAGGAAAGAAGAAAAGCACAAAAAGCAGGCAGGTTGGAAGACAGCCTCTGGTAAAACTCCAGGTAGATTTCAGAGAAGAGACAGGTTTTAGAGCAACCTCCATGTGCTCAGGTGGCCCTGGTGTTGTAATCTGTGGTCAGTCTCTGCCCTATACTGCCTTCCACATCCACCAGACCCTCCACAGATGCTGCGAGAACACTTGATTTTCAGTCAGGTAATTTACGTCCAGTACTTGGTTTTATACCTTTTAGCTTTGTTATATTTGGATGTGTTATCTTCACTTTAGGAAAAAAATAATAACCTAGCTTACTCGTTTGAGTATTAAATGAGGTCATTTAAATTGTTTCGTAAACTGTAAAACACAGTACAGATCATGATGTTGAGAATAGAGAGGTTAGAGGCTGTGCTCAACCATTATCTTTCTGCTTTGTCCTGTTGGGTTCAAATCCCCTCTAGGGAAAGAAAAACGAGGCCTGTGCTGCAGAGGGAAAAAAGGGCTGGGAAGGGAAATGCAGGCCAGGAGAAAAGTGATTACAAACAAAAGTAGTAGCACAAGTTACATTATTCATGTAACTAAGGGGAGGAGAGTCATGCTGATGGGACAGATAAAATCACCACAAGATGGTTGTAGCCCAGCCCCAGGCCCTTGAAAAGACAATGGTTGGCTTCTCCTTAAGCAGCCTAGGACCCTCTGACCTGAGATGTCAAGAGATGATTATAGAACCCTTGTGCAGTGCTTGGAGCCCCGCAGTCTGCATATTTTATAAAAATATCTGTTCCCCAGAGAGGAGAAGCAAAAGGGATCCAGTGACTGTGAGTCATCATTCCTCGGTGTAAGACAGTGCCACGTGGAATCAGGCTTTATCAGCGGTCACTGAGATGAAGGAAATAAATAGTCTTCAATCACTTGATGGACCACGTATCAAAATAATAACTGCAAGTATTGATACACTTTTCTGGCTTATGTGCCTTTCCAAGTTTCTTTTTGAGTTTTTGCTTTAGAAGGGTTTGCAGCTGTGAAAAGTAACTTAACTCTGTGTCTTTTCTTGGCCTTGAGGCAGCCTGGGAAGATAAGACACCAAATGGAACTGTGTGCCTGGAGGGAAAAAATAATGGTGTAAAACGATGATCGAGTACCAAACACTTTCTCACTTTTCATTCATGCAATTTTCCAATATAATTAACATCCACATGAATTCGGCAAATAATACATAGTAAATGTGAATCCACATTTCTTCCCCCCAAGCACCGGGAAGAATCTTAAAGGACACTGGATCAGTTTCAGCGAGAGGCCCTACCTGGGATATTTCGGGACTCACAGAGCCAGAACTGAAACTTGTTTTTCCACCTTGAGAAAAGCAAATAAACAAAAATATCCTAAGCAACCGCTGGTTTTTCAAGCCCACTCTTTCGGGTTGTTTTCCTGGCCTGTGTTACGCAGACTCCAGGCACTTTCTTCCCAGAATGCACCAACAATCCAAAGCTTGCAACAAGTTTGGGACGGGCCTTGAGGATGTGGGAGGGAGGACATCGACCCGGGGCAGGGGGCCCGTGTTCCTCTCGGGAGCATCTCGCCAGCTTTAATAGCTGCTTCGGTGTGATTCGCTCGAGCCAAAGGTGAGCATTGCCCGGACCAAGCCGGACCTCCAGCGAGAGAGTTGAAAGTTAGACTTTCTCCTCCTGGCCATTTGAAAAGAGGCTTTTAATTCTCGGCGCCCCTTCCCCGGTAAAGTTTGTTTTCTAGCTATAAACTCCCTGCAACCCTCGGTTTCCATCTCGGCTGCTTGAGAATCGCAATAATCAGCCAAGTTCACTTAGACGAAGGAAAAGATACTTTTGTGTACATAATGAGAGCCACCGCGTGGCCGCGGAGAACCACGCGGAAGAAGGAAACAGTTTTGTCTCGCGCTGGTGCAAACGGCCCAGGGGGAGGGTTAAGCCGACCCGAAGGCGGGTTTCGTGGACCGGCTTCGAAAGAGGCCGAGGCAGCCGAAGCGGCTTTCGAAGTTAGCAAACAAAGCGTCTCCCCAGTAACCGGCTCCAGACGAGGCTCCTGCCACCCCGACCGCTGAGGCGCAGCGCCGGCGGTCCGGCTCCTCCTCCTGCGTCCCTCCTCCCCCTTCTCCCGGTCCCCAACGGATGTGAGCCACCAATCCCAGCAACAAACAACCCTTCAAACGCGGGAGCTGAGCGGCCCTCTAACGGGCCCCTCCCCGCCCCACATCTGTCCTGCGCGCGGGCGCAGCCGCTGATTCATCTGCCGCCAGGCCGGGAAGGAACTGCGCTCCGGCAAGTTACAGGGGAGCCCCTCCAGGCTGGTGGTTTACCCCAGGACCATGTTCCCCCCTTGGTCGTTTTAGATGTGTGTTCTCTTAGGTGCCGAGCAGTCGGCACACCACAGGAAAAAAATAATCGTAAGGTCGTTCCCTTCTTAGACTGACGCTGTTTTCCTTGTTTATCCATTTTAAGCCCTGTAATTGGAAAAAACCACCCAAGCTTTGTAAACTCTGGCCTTATTCACTCTCGGGGCGGGGGTGTCTTTTTTGGGGGAGGGTGAGTATGTGGGCGGCTGGCTTTAATTTTCAGTGTAATCCTAAAACAGAGGCTCCAAAATCTAGTTAGTCATCGTTTGGCTGCCTTATTCCTCCTTGGGTTGAACCTTATTTCCACGGAGCTTCTGCCGGGTTCTTCACAGAGATTACAAAACAAAAACAGCACAGAGCAGAAACTGGAGGCTGACTCGGGAGCTGACGTCTCTCTCTATCAGGCTAAATTATTTACGTTTGGGTTTTTTTTTTTGTTTAAGTGATGGGGAAAGTCTTAGTGTGGCATGTGACAGTTCATTTACTTCAAAACGACGAAGGGGACAAACGCGAAAAGGAGAGGAGAGAAGTCTTTTTAAAGGGTAATTTCATCTAGGAACTCCTACTGGAGTCCTCCTCTCAACCAAATTAAAGCAACAGGAACATGTATTTACTTAATGGTTAGTTTCTGTTTGAAGTACCGGGGGTGGGGGGGTGGGGAGAAAAGGGTCCCCTAGCAGGATATAAGTCCTAAAAGTAGACTCTGTTTACCGAAACAGATGAGCGCCCCCGGGGGTGGTAGCCCCCTTCCCATAAAGGCGGCACAGCTGCCCGGGTCCGGGGGTGCGGATGTCAGGCCGAGTCTAGGCGGGGCGGGCGCGCGTCCGGGCCGTCCCCAGGCAGAGACTTTTAAAGAGCATGTGAGCATGACAAGTGTCTGTCCGCAACATGTTAGATTTCGAAACTGCCTTGCAATCCAGTCCGAAACTCGCAGCTTTAGCCGGGGGGAACAGACTTTCACCCGGGGTGTCTGTGCCTCATCCTCCCCCCCCCCGCCCCCCACTGTTGCTGTGGAGGAAGAGCCCCCGGAGGAGAAGGGTGCGCCGCGCCGCGCCCGCGTGTCAATGGCAGCCGCGCATTCTGGAAGAAGTTGGTTCTTGTCCCGAATACTTTTCCTACGGAGCCCCGCCCCTTGAACCAGCAGCCGCTGTCTTCTCCTGCTGCCAGAGCAGGGACTGTGGAGTTGGGGCAGCTGTCAAAAACGAAAGGGGAGCCTTTTCTTCCCTGGGGTGGAGGAGGGGGAGGAGGAGACGGCCTCTTTTCCATCTGTTGCAATTTCCTAACCAAACGCACCCTCGCCAGGCCCGGGAAGAAAGGCCTAAAGTAGAAACTCGGGGCGCTCGGCTGGTGTCGCCGCCGCCGAGCCGGGGATGCAGGCGGCGTGCGCGCAGTGGGGAGCAGCGATCGCGTTTCTGGGCTCGGCCGCCCCCACGAGGAACGGGTGACAGCGGCCCGGGGACGCGGGGTGAGGCGGCGCGGCCGCGGCGCTCGGTGCCGTCCTCCGCGGCTGGAAGGTGCGGGGGAGGGGCGGAGGAGCGGCGGGGCGGGCGGGGGACGGGGCGGGCGGCTGGGGGCGGAGGCAGGACCTCCTGTACCTTCCCTCCTCGCCTCGCTCACTCTGACAGCGCCGAGGTGCGCCGAGCAGGAGCGGGGAACAAAGGAGCGGAGTGGGGAGGGGAACGAGTTGGGCGAGGGGGAGCCCCCGGCCGGCTGCCAGAAGATTCCGGCAGGAGGAAGCCCAAGTGTCACTTGAATTTCACCCAAGGAGCGGGAGCCTGGGATCCGAGCGCCTTGTTTAGCAATAACGGCTGGAGCGCGTCCTACAAGTTACGGGAGAGTCGGCCGGGAAGGAGGACAATCACTCGGCCCCTTCGCCCTCACTCCTAGCCCCTGGAGACCCCAGCGTCGCCTCGCGCTGGAAGGGGAGCTCCAGAATGAAAAGCAAGAAAGGTAAGGCTCGCGGGCTGCGCGCGCCGTGGACGCGAGTCCCAGGGAAACGTGCTCGAGGGGCGGCGCTGGGTTTGGGGCGAGAGTGACTTGGTGGACTTTTCCGCCCCGGGGCTCGCAGGCCCGAGCGGCGGCCGTTCTCTTTGTTGAGGCTGCGTCTGAAATGGCAGTTGTTGTTTCCTTCTTAGACACAACACCGAGGGGCTGTTGTGGGGAGACGGGCCTCTCCACGCTGCTGGCACGTTGTCAAGAAACACGCTCGCCGCCTTGTTTGTGCGCCTCCAAGTTTCATTGTCTCCGCAGACACCCCACGCTCGCCGCGTGGCTTCTTGCTCTTTCTCGCGGGCGGGGGAGTGGGGTCCGGGTCGGGGGCACCCCTGCCCCGCTTTTCCCCGTTGGGACCCTGGGCGGCCCGGCCGGCGGAGCCGCGGCGCCTTTGTCTCAAAGTTGGGCTCCAGGGTCCCCGCTCACTCCCGGCTGGGCCGGGCACGTCTTCTCCAGGGATGGGGCGTTTACACCATCAGAGGAAGGCGACTCTGGACCCCAGGTCGCCCCCGGGTGTCGGTCCCTTTGGAAAGCTAGACTTTTCAGAATTCCCAGCCTCTACAAGTTTTCCCACGATGTATCTGGGGCAAGAGGAAGAGTTAGGACTGCGGGCAAGCGGCGTGCAGTCAGAATGAGTTCAAGTGTGACATGCAAAGAGTGAGTCTGTCATTGTTTCCACGAAGCGTTCTGGAAGCTTTATAGCTAAAACTTGCCGTCAGTCTGGTTTAAAAACAAAATACACAGAAAGAAAAAGGGAAAAAAAAGACACCACCACAAAAGGTCAAAGAATTTTAACTCCCTTTTGAAGTTAACTTTTCAGTCCCTAGCAGGGAGGTACCCCCGAATGTTCCGTCGTGGGCCGGAGTTGGCTTTTCTGTTGTGATTTATGTTGAGTGGTTCAAAACAGAAGTTAATCGCTCGGGGAAGCCAGCGCGGGCGGGGTGGGGGGAGGGGTGGCTACTGCGCATGCCCAGCTGCGGCCAGAGTTTCTCCAGCTCCACATTCTTTCAGACTCATACGGTTAGAACAGACTCCCGTTAGAGTGGGGCAGCCTCGAAGCCGAGAGGGTTCCCTCGGCCACATTTTCACCTTGGATTTCTGTTCGTTTGATCCTGGGCTGGTGCCTTTGAAACACGCGGAGCTCCCCACGTCCCGCTTTGCGGGCGGGAGTCAAACTAAACGTCCACCCCGGGGCCTTGGTAGTTGTAGTGGAACTAACTCCCCGCGCGTCCTCTCCCCGGGGACCCTGAAGGGCGAGAGCGGGGGCTCAGAGGTTTGGACGTTTAACTGGGCTCGGCGAGAAAAGGCGCGCGGGGAGCGCCCGGGGGCGCCCAGGGAGACCAGGTCAACTCGTGGAAGGCTGACAGGTCCAGATCGTCCCTGGGAGGCGTTCTCTCCCTTCTGGTGAACTGATTGGGACAAGTTGGGTTGTTTTTGACGGGTGCGTCTTGTGATCCGTGAGCAGAGCGGAGCTGGGCTTGCGCCGGGGCGGGTTCCCCCCATTGTTCGGGCTCTGGCGGGGAAGGCTGTGATGATCCTCCCCGACCACCCGTAAGGCTCTGGGGTTCCCCCCTCCCCGCTATTGTGCCGGTGCCCCCCCCCCCGTCCTTCCCGGCACCCCTCTCTCGGCGCCCTCCCCCCAGCCCAGCCAGGGGACGGGGCAGGAACCCGCCGGTCCCTGGGGAATCTTCGGGGCGCGCTGCCCCGGGGCGCGAGGTACTGCTACCGCGCCGACTCATGGAAACAATGAAAGGTGACGTGTTGGAGGGGAAACTTCGCGACTGGTTCGGAGCCCTTGCGGGGGAGCGGAGACTGCCGAGGTTGCCCGGATTTCTTTCCCTTTTTAGGTTTTCCTGGCAAATCCTTTGCGGGTGGGCAGGCCCCTGAGGAGGTTGAGATTCACGGCCCCGTTTTCAGTTTCTTGTAATCTGAAACTCCAAGGCCTGGGTTTGCTCTCACTCGTGCGGTCGGAGGGGCGACTTCAGCGGGGGCCGAGGAGTTGGCGGAACAAAAGCTCCCGGGCCGGCCGGGCCGGGCTCCTCCCTCGGCGAGTCCCTCTAGGTCCTGCCCGCCCTCGCCCCGGCCTCCAGCCACCTGGGGGCCCCGCGCCCAGTGGCCTCCGCTAGGGCTCCGGAAGAGATCTGGCTCGCCGAGTTGGACTGTCCGTTTTATAAAAGTCAGTGAAAATCTTTTCAAGTTTTGTTGAAAACAAAAGCACTTAAAAACTCAATCGCGGAGCCGGGGATTTGGTAAGACTGCTTTGTGACAATAGTGTCTCGTCTTAGAAAACTGAGAATGCCCAAAAGATCTCCCCAAAAGATTTTCAAACAAGCAAGCAGATTCGTTGAGGAAAACCCCCTAAGTCTCTTTGCTCCCGGTTTCTGACGATGTGGGGTTCTTGCTTCAGACTTCTGCGGCTGGGTTCATCCTAGCGCTCCTTGGATTTGGTGCCTGGGGGGGTTAAGTACGTTTCCCGTCGCTTCTCCTGAGATGTTCTGATCAGGAAACCTGTTAGGTTAGGTTTGCTTTTTCCTATTTGTACCCTTAAGCGTCGCCTTCGGTTATTGTTATTCCCAGATCTTTTTCTAGTCCAGATTTTTTTTTTTTAAGAGTCCAACTTCACAACCATTGTCTCTCTGCCCCCCCGGGCTCTGCCCCTCCCCCTGTTACTACTCAGGAAAAAAAAAATGCTTTTTAGCGCTGTGGGATTCATAGAGCATCTTGTGGCTTTCTAAACAAATTTCCTTGTATGTGGATGGAGTAAAAGAGGCTTGTGATCCCCCCGCACCGCCCCCCCCGCCCCCGACCACCACATTTTTTAAAGTGTGAGCAGAGTAAAACGTTTGGAAACAAGTCGTAACCGGGAAAGTGTTCCAAAGCTCTGTTACAATAGGAAATGAGTAACTTGGAAAAGTCTTTTTGTTTTTCCAAGTTGAGCCACAATCCGGAGGGAGAGTTTTAATGAAAACAGTCCTGACAGCAGCAAACGTGGTTTGCTGTAGTGAAATATCAGCTGGCACAGCCGAGGAATTGAAGTCTTAACTTCCTGTTCCGTCAGCTTTTGTGCACATATTGGAAATATTTGTTAAGAGGTCCGGAGGCCTGGCCGCTCTTTTATTTAAATGAACTGAGAACAGAGTAAAGTCGCTGCAGTTTGGTGTTGCTTAACTGAAACCTGCTTTTGTGTCACTAGCCTGTTTTGAAAGATCAGGCTTCTTGTCAAACTAAGTGAGCAGATCAAAGGGACAGGCTTTAGGGGTTTTTTGTTTGTTTCAAACTATTTGTGATTGTCAATTTACAGTTGGGAATTCACTGTTCAGTGAGCAGACTTTCACACTGTTTCTAAAACGTTAAAAAGGGGAGGTGGGGTTAATAGCCTAGAGAAGTTCTGACTTTTCAGACTTTTTGAAGAGTTTAAACAAATTGCTTTATTCACATTTGCTTTAGTCATTCAGTTACTTGACACGTTTTTAAAAGTTAAGATTTCTTTATCAGAGCAAATGTAAAACAGGAACATTTATAATTTCTTAAGGTTTTTTTGTTAATAGTTCTTCACCCAAGTTTCAACACCGGTTTTAAAAGTTTCTCATCTTCTCAACAGTGAAAGCACTTTCAGTCTTAAATGTGCCTCCTTTTTTTTCTTTCTTTTTAAGCAGTTTAATGAAATCTGGGTTGAAAAACATCAGATATGCAGCTGCTGTTAAAATTTAGGGTTGCTGGGCCTTTTACTGATGGCTGTTTGTTAATTAAGCCTTGAGCCAAAGTGAATTTGCAAGATCATCCTACTCTTTTGTTAGAACTTGCTTTACTTTGTCTTTGGAAGGTTCTGCCTTTTCTGCGGACACTCCCTCCAGCACCTTCTGCCCCCTGCAGTCCAAAACTGAAAATGTGTCACCAAGAAGAGTTAGACTCAATTAACTGATGAGCTAGCTCATCAGCAAATCTTGAATGAGTAGCTTTTTGAGTTTCACTGTGTTAAAATGCTTTGAAAGGATGGGGTTTGGGAAAAGTTCCTTTAAGATACATTGAATGGTTTATCACTCTGAGGAATATTCTGTTTTTATTTCCTAACAAGGTAAACCACTTGAGCTTGCGTCAACAAAGTTAAGAGTGCCTACCTTTAAATGTCATGCTACCTTAATTTCCTTTATATAGAAATACTGGTTTTTCAAGCATACTATCGTTTGTAATTTATTTATGTTTTTAAAATTCTTAATTGTCTTCAAAAATGAGAATATACGTCTTCAGTCAGAGTAGCCTTTTGTAGTTTTGAAACGGGGAAGGGTTAAAGTTCAAAATTATCTTTAAATGTCAAAAGGGCCAAGTCTGAATTTTTGTAGAACCCAGTCTATGTGTGATTTAAATATTCTCTATGGGTGTGACTTTTTAAAAATTTCTGGTAGGATTAAAGCGCTTGTAAACAAAAGAGTTTCCTCTGGGGGTTGCATATTCAGTTTTCTTTGTCATGTAACGATTTAAAGCTGATCTCTGCTTATTGATATGTAGTATCCTGGGTTCGGATTAAACTGGCAGTTGAAATTTACGGAAGTTTTAAAGTTTATTCACTACTAGGCATCTTTTGACCCCTTACATTAAGTACTAAAAATAGAATAGTTTTATGCAGTGAAATTTAAAACTTCAGTGGTTGTTTGCATTTAGTAAAAAGTGACTGGTACTGTCCATTAAAAGTAGGTGTCTAGTTTTGAATAAATGGGGGTAGCAATGAAAAGGAAAAGAAGAGGAATTGGCAGAAAATTCTGCCATGCATTTTATCTTTAGACTACTAACTGGGTTACAAGTGTAATTTTCTTGGCTTGTATCAGTGGAAAAAAATCTTCCTTTTTATTTCAAAACCTTCAGCGGAAGAGGGAGGAAGAACAGTGTTTCAAAGGTATATTAGTTGGATTGTTTTTCCTAGTTAGCAATGACCTCACGGAGAAGGTTGTCAGACACATCCCGTCTGCTTATGACACCTTTCCTGTTTCACACGTGGCAAGCTATTCGCTTTAGGTGCAGCTGTGTCTCACTTGCTGGATTAGACACTTCTGAGCACCATTGAAAAGGAATGTGAGATGTTGAATCCTATAGGAAAATGGGTACGAAAGGGAATCTGCCGGTGGGCTGGGAATCTAGAATATGCTGCCAGTCGAATTACTCTTGAGATTTCGCATGAGCTCTGGTGTTTCAGGACGGAAAACACCCGTTCTTCGCTTGTTTGGCTCTCGAGAGTTGAGAAAACACAGTTGTGCTGAGTGGTCAAAAGAGGTGAGCTTTGCTGATAACACTGGCTGACGGCTGGCCTCTGTCCTCTCGTAGGTGTTGTTGCCGCGTCTGGCAGTGAGACCGAGGATGATGACAGCATGGACAGCCCCCTGGACCTCTCCTCTTCTGCTGGCTCAGGCAAGAGAAGACGGAGGGGCAACCTGCCCAAGGAATCCGTTCAGATTCTCCGCGATTGGCTGTATGAACACCGATACAATGCCTACCCCTCAGAGCAAGAAAAAGCATTACTGTCCCAACAAACACACCTCTCTACACTACAGGTAAGGGAAAGGAACACCAGCTGTATGCCCGGGGGGTGTGGTGGGTTTTTTCCCCAAAGTCGCTTTATAGCATTCCTGTATAGCAAGTCATTAAGTGCCTCCCCACTCAAAAAAAGGGGCGGGGGCATATCTTTTTCTTGTAAACTTTTTATAGTGCTAACAGCTAATAACTGGCTATGTAGAGAAACAGAAACACTTGACAGTCATCTGTCAAATAGCATTTCCTTTAATGCCTAAAAGAGCCTTCCTTTATGCAACAAACATAAGAAGGAGGTTAAATCTTACTCTATTGCCCAGGAAACTGGTTTGATATTTAAACAAGTTCAGACTTCAGTGAGGTAATTCATGTTCTGTCTGTTGACATAGTCATTTGAACTGGGAAAAATCAGTAACTGGGAGGAGTGGCTCTTTTCATCCAGGAAAGGTTTTCCTGTAGTTGATTAACTTAAATGCTGGGGCGGTAGATAACAGGTTAATATGGGGAGAGTTAAAAGGTAAAATTCCCTCTCTAAAATCATTTTCAGGCGTTTGAGAATGTATACCTTTCTTTTCCTTCCTCCTGAAAAGGTTTAAGGATGACGAGAGACCAAAAAGGGGATTTGTATTAGAAAAAGAGGAGGTTTATGACAGGAAACACCTCTCTTTTCTTGGCCGGGCTCAACTACCTCTAAATAACTTTGAAGGTCCCGCTAAGCCTTTTCATGCCTCCTTTAATGCAAAGAGAGAGAGCAGTAAGGCGCCCCCAAGAAGGCTCTCGGGCGTGTTGGCGGAGTCTAAAACATCCCCGTATGATTTCAGGTCTGTAACTGGTTTATCAACGCCCGGCGCAGGCTCCTCCCCGACATGCTGAGAAAGGATGGCAAAGATCCAAATCAGTTCACAATTTCCCGCCGAGGGGCCAAGATATCTGAAGCCAGCTCTGTGGAGTCAGCAACAGGCATCAAAAACTTCATGCCGGCTCTAGAGGAGAGCCCTTTTCACTCCTGTACAGCTGGACCCAACCCAGCCCTAGGGAGGCCACTGTCTCCTAAGCCGTCATCCCCAGGATCCATTTTGGCTCGTCCCTCGGTTATCTGTCATACCACTGTGACTGCATTGAAAGATGTGCCTTTCTCTCTCTGCCAGTCAGTTGGTGTGGGACAAAACACAGATATACAGCAGATGGCAGCCAGCAGCTTCACAGACACCTCCCTCATGTACCCAGAGGACACGTGTAAATCTGGACCAAGCGCACACACACAGAGTGGTCTCTTCAACACTCCTCCCCCTACTCCACCGGACCTCAACCAAGATTTTAGTGGATTTCAGCTTCTGGTAGATGTTGCACTCAAACGGGCTGCAGAAATGGAGCTTCAGGCAAAACTTATGGCTTAACCCCTTTTTTCAAGCAAAACAGTTCTCAGAAATGTTATGATTGCTGGGATGATGGCAAGAGGTGAATTGCATTATTTTATATATTTTTTTATTAATATTTGCACATGGGATTGCTAAAATGAAGCTTCCTGTTACTGAGATGTTGTCAATGGAATACAGTCATTCCAAGAACTATAAACTCAAAGCTACTGTAGAAACAAAGGGTTTTCTTTTTTAAATGTTTCTTGGTAGATTATTCATAATGTGAGGTGGTTCCCAAGATTATGTGATTTTTTTTTCCCCTCCCCTTTTTTTTGTTGGTGTCTTTTTCAGACTGTGCAATACTTAGAGAACCTATAGCATCTTCTCATTCCCATGTGGAACAGGATGCCCACATACTGTCTAATTAATAAATTTTCAATTTTTTTTCAAACAAGTATGAATCTAGTTGATTGATGCATTTTTTTCATGACGTAATAAAGTATTTTCTTTAAAAAGTACTGTAATGCAGAGTATTTTGTTGAGGGAGGCATCTCTTAAAAATGAGTAGGAATATAGCACCCCAATGAGCAGGAAGTTGGGGGTAGGGTGGAGTGTGAGTTAGGGGGGTGTCACCAGCTCTTTGAAGAACTGTGGACAAGCCAGGCTGTATAAACAGGATGTGTGATAATTTACTCTTGATAGGAGGCATAGCAGGCCCTTAAATCTTTACTTAAAACTGCAAGTTGGAATGAATCGTTTCCATGGGTGTTTAGCTAACCACTGAATCCCTTGGTGACCTAGTCTGCGTATTTTAAGACACGACCCACGTTGAAAAGGAAGATCTCAAAGCACCTGATCGTGGCTCAAGTTTTCAGAAGTAAACAGCAACCCAAGCAGTTCTTAGTATTGCCTCCTGCATGTTACCGTCTAAAATAATTTTTGTTCAGTGGTCCAGTCAGGTAAGGCCTCTTTACATTTAAAAGCATCTTTGAAAACATGGTCTAAAGTGGTGAAAGCAGTGGGGTTCTGTCTCCCGTGGGACTGTTAGTTTATTAGGTTTCTTTCCTAAGGTCACGGTTTGTGAAAAGCGGTACCATACACAAGTGGAGTTTGTTGGGATAGGCAGTTCTTTATGAAGCCAGGATGGCTAGAAGGGAATTGGTGGTGTTCCTTTCACTTGAGCAGGTTTGTCACATGCCACAAAACCATTCTTTGTAGTCATGCTTAGTATGAGGTTTCTTTGTTATTATAGTCATGTTCTTTCCAGCCCTGCCCCAGCTATGAATTGTCTAAGTTTGAGGGAGCATTAGAGCTTCAGTATTGTTTAAAGAATGTAGGAAAACTCTTCCAAACTTAAGCTTGTCTAGTTTTGAAATTCTGTTTAGAAGGTGCCTACTGTAGAAAGAGCTAAACTCAAAGACTTCTCTAAGTGGAAGAGAAAAACTGATGAGGACAACCAGGAGTGGGAAGAAAAAACAAGGGAGGAGAAGGTGGTGCCTCTAGCCTGTGAGGGGGGCGGCTTTGAAGGGCTCATCAGCCTCCAGTGGGCTAGCCCCACCTCAGAGTTGCAGAAATAGACAAAACCAAAAAGGAAATAATGTACATAAAAGGAGCAACGTAAACAAATAAGAATGAAAAATCAAAGGGGATTAAGAATCATTACCTGCTTTAATAGCTAGATCAAATGCTGAAATCCTTTGAGTACAGATAAGAGAGACCAGCAAATCCTGAAAGGCTTCCCTTGATAAGACATTTCATTAATCATACTGGGTGGGGGAGGGGAGAAAGCAGTCATGTGAGTGATTTAAAAGAAAAATAAATGTCAAGGGTCAAATGAAACCCAAACATTAAAAAAAAAGAATCACCCCAAATGGATCCAGGTTGATAAATAACTGGTGTGTAACAAATGTAATTGGAAAGGTACATGTAAAAAAGTGTTTATTCAAATTGGAGCCAAATAGAAATAACTGTTTGCTTAGTATTTGCATGAAATATCTTTTTTCATTTGTTTACTTTTAACTTGTGTTTTTAAAATTTTATTTATTTATTTTTGGCTGCATTGGGTCTTCATTGCTGCGCACGGGCTTTCTCTAGTTGTGGCAAGTGGGGGCTACTCTTTGTTGGGGCTTCTTACTGTGGTGGCTTCTCGTTGCACAGCATGGGCTCTAGGTGCGTGGGCTTCAGTAGTTGTGGCTCGCGGGCTCAGTAGTTGTGGCTCACAGGCTCTAGAGTGCAGGCTCAGTAGTTGTGGTGCACGGGCTTAGTTGCTCCATGGCATGTGGGATCTTCCTGGACCAAGGCTTGAACCTGTGTCCCCTGCACTGGCAGGTGGATTCTTAACCACTGTGCCACCAGGGAAGCCCTAACTTAATTTGTATTTAAAGTTCATCTCTTTAAGAATTTGTATTTAAAGTTCATCTCTTTAAGATAACATGTAGTTGGGTCATGCTTTTTTAACTGGCCTAACAATCTCTGCCTTATACTTGGTGTGTTTAGTTGGTTTATATTTAATATAACTACTGATATGTTTGGATTCAGTTTACCATTTGGATTTTTTCCTCCCTCTGTTCCTCTTTTCTTGCCTTTTTTGGGTTAGTTGAATATTTTAAATATTTTGTTGTGATTTTTCTATTGGCTTTCAAATTATATTGTTTTTTTATTTGTATTTTTGCGGTACACGGGCCTCCCACCGTTGTGGCCTCTCCCGTTGCGGAGCACAGGCTCCGGATGCACAGGCTCAATGGCCATGGCTCACAGGCCCAGCCACTCCGCGGCATGTGGGATCCTCCTGGACCAGGGCACGAACCCGTGTCCCCTGCATCAGCAGGTGGACTCTCAACCACTGCGCCACCAGGGAAGCCCTATATTGTTTTTAATGGTTGTTCTAGGGGATTACAGTATACATCTTTAATTTATCACAGTCAACTTAGAATTAATATTATACAACCTCATACAAAATATAGAAACTTGGAACAGTATGGTTCCATTTACTCTCTTCTTTTTTTGTTGTTTTTCATATATAATAGCTATACCTGATAAATCCAACAGTATAATGTTATAATTTTTGTTTGAAACAGGCATGTGTCTTTTTTAAAAATTAAGAGAAAAGAGAATGTATACAGGCATACATTGGAGATATTGTGGATTTGGTTCCAAACCACCACAATGAAGTGAATGTCACAAAGTGAGTCACACAAATTTTTTGGTTCCCAGTCCATATAGAAGTTATGTTTACATTATACTGTAGTCTATTAAACGTGCAATAAAAAATGTACATACCTTAATTTAAAAATCCTTTATTTGATAAAGAGTACTAACCATCATCTCAGCATTCAGCAAGTCATAATCTTTTTGCAATACTTAATAACATCAGAGATCACTGCGGGAATGCCCTGGCGGTCCAGTGGTTAGGACTCTGGGCTTTCACTGCCGAGGGTGTGGTTTCGATCCCTGGTTGGGGAACTAAGATCCCACAAGCCACACGGCGTGGCAAAAAAAAAGAAAACTCACTGATTACAGGTCACTGTAACAAATAGAATAAAAATGAAACGGTTTGAAATACGGCAAGAATTACCAAAATGTGGCACAGACATGAAGTGAACAAATGCTGTGGCACTAAATAGACTTGACACAGAGTTGCCACAAACCTTCAATTTGTAAAAAACAACACCTGCAAAGCACAATAAAGCAAAGTGCAATAAAACAAGGTATGCCTGTATATAGTCTTTTTTTAATATAAATTTATTTATTTATGGCTGCATTGAGTCTTCATTGCTGCACGTGAGCTTTCTCTAGTTGCGGTGAGTGGGCTACTCTTCATTGCTGTGTGCGGGCTTCTCATTGTGGTGGCCTCTCTTGTTGCAGGGCATGGGCTCTAGGCACATGGGCTTCAGTAGTTGTGGCACGTGGGCTCAGTAGTTGTGGCATGCAGGTTTAGTTGCTCCACAGCATGTGGGATCTTCCCAGACCAGGGCTCGAACACATGTCCCCTGCATTGGCAGGCAGATTCTTAACTCCTGTGCCACCAGGGAAATCCCTATAGTCTTTTATATTTGCTAAATATCTACCATTTCTGATGTTCTTCATTCCTTGTGAGTCTGAATGACACGTCATTTCTCTTCAGCTTGAATTTTCTTGAGAATTGTGGAGGCCTGCTGGTGACTAATCATCTATTTTTGTTCACTGAAAATGACTTTTATTTTACTTTCATCTTTGAAGGATAGTTTCACTGAAGATAGAATCCTGGGTTGTTTTTTTCCATCACTTGAAAGGCATTTATTGTCTGGCTTCCATTGTTTCTGAAGAGACATCAGTTGTCACTTGTATCATTGTTCTCTTGTATGTAATGTCTTTCTCTGGCTCTTTCATCTTTGTATTTCAGCAGTTTGGCTATGATGTGCCTAGGTATAATTGTAGTTTATCCTGCTTGGGGGTTTGTTGAGCTTGGATCTGTAAGTTTATGTTTTGTTTTTTTACCAAATTTGGGAAATATTGGCCATTATTTCTTCAAAAATTTTTTCTCTTTTCTCCTCTCCTTCTAGAACTCCAGTAGATCTCTAGAACTCCAGTACATTATCTGAGATTATCATGTTTTTCTTTCATCTTTTTTTAAAATAAATTATTTATTTTATTTATTTATTTTTGGCTGTGTTGGGTCTTTGTTGCTGCACACAGGCTTTCTCTAGTTGGGGTGAGCGGGGGCTACTCTTTGTTGTGATGCATGGGCTTCTCATTGAAGTGGCTTCTCTTGTTGCAGAGCACAGACTCGAGGTGCATGGGCTTCAGTAGTTGTGGCTTGCGGGCTCTAGAGCACAGTCTTAGTAGTTGTGGTGCACGGGCTTAGTGGCTCCGCAGCGTGTGGGATCTTCCTGGACCAGGGCTCGAACCCGTGTCCCCTGCACTGGCAGGTGGATTCTTAACCACTGTGCCACCAGGGAAGTCCCTTTTCTTTAATCTTGCTTCTCTCTAATCTTCAGATTGGATCGTTTGTATTAACTTTTAATTCACCAACTCTTCCACTGTCTCTAAAGTGCTGTTGAGGCCATCCAGTGAATTTTGATATCAGTTATTGTATTTGTCACATGCAGAATTCCCAATTAGTCCTTTTTTTAATCATTGCTATTTCTCTGCTGAGATTCCCCGTCAGTCTATTAAATAAGAGTATGTTTTCCTATAAGTTACTTAAAATAGCTTCCTTAAAGTTTTTGACTGCATTTTGCTTCAGTAGGAGTCACGTATTGATACTTTTTTCTTGTCTGATGATGTTTTACTATACAGTGGACATTATGGATGATACATTAATAAGGACTCTGGATTCTGCTACATTCCTCTGAAGAGTGTTAATTTTTGTTCTGCCAGCCAGTCATTTAGCTGGACTGAAACCTCAGTCTCCTTCTACCCCTGTAGTAGATAGTAGCTCAGATCTCTGATCAGTTCTTTAAGCTTCCAGCTGCTGCCTTTCAGTGGACTCACTGGGATTCAGAGTTTCAGGTGTGCTCCTTCCGCTGTTCCTTCCTTTCCAGGATTCCTCTGCTAACTTCATCTGCACTACCAACCCCAACTCGGTCCTTGATATCTCAAGCCATTAAGGCTGCAGCTCTCTGCCACCCTTAGTCTTCTGAAGAATGAGGTGTGCCCTCAGGTATCAAGGTGCAAACTTGCACGTCTTACCCCCTTGAAGTTCCCTTCTTCTGAAAGTGGATGACTGACCCTCTATTTTTTTTTTTTTTTTTTTTTTTTTTGCAGTACGTGGGCCCCTCACTGCTGTGGCCTCTCCCGTTGCGGAGCACAGGCTCCGGACGCGCAGGCTCAGCGGCCATGGCTCACGGGCCTAGCCGCTCCGCGGCATGTGGGATCTTCCCGGACCGGGGCATGAACGCGTGTCCCCTGCATCGGCAGGCGGACTCTCAACCGCTGCGCCACCAGGGGAGCCCGACCCTCTACTTTAAAACTCTGAATCAGGAGTTCTCAAACTTATCTACACATTGGAATCGCCTGGAAAGCTTTAAAAACAACTGTGGCTTGGATTTCGGAATTTTTTAAAGATCCCCTGGTGATTCTAATGCATGAACAAATTTGGGAACCACTGCCCTAAACTATTCTTTAGCCACTGTTTCTCTTCGTAAGTAGAACACTGGGAGTTGACAATTGATTCTCTTTGCAGACCTAGAAAAATTTGCTTTTGTAGTCTTTTGGGGCATTTGACAGTTTTTGTAAAAGAAATGCAATTTGCTGTAGAATTATCACCCAGGTCAGCTTAACCAATGAGAGTTTAATTTGGCACTGAGCTCATCCTATGGTATACCTATAGCCCATACAATATGTAAAACCAAGACACTAACAAATAGACCTAACACTGCAGGAAGGTAAACGTGGGTTTGGATCGAACCAAAAAATAAAGTTTATATCTGGAACCTGGCCAGAGAGTAAAAAGCAGTATTCAGAGATCAAGGTTTAAACAGTCTCAGTGAGAGGAGAATGTGGCAAGTCTTGACCTCTCACTAAAAACAGACTGCCATCTTAGATGGGTTTTATGATTCAGAGACTGGAAGCAGAAAATACTCAACAGGTACCTTGTGGCTGAAGAAAAGGAGTAACTTAAGGTTGACGGTCACAATAGGACAGCTGACAAGTAAGGGCAGCATGATAAAGCGATGGAGACCACAACGACAAGGATTTCACCAAATACCAAGGAAACAGTCTTGAATGAAATATTTTATAGACACCGGAGAACGTACAAACTCTGAAGCACTGAGTCAATGACTTACAAATGGAATCAAATCCCACGATAGGAATGTACTCAGACTTGCAGAGAACAGACATTTAAGTAACAGCATAGGGATAAGGAAAACGAAACAATAGAGGGGTTTTTCTAGAAGGTACATTGTTATCCTAAGAAGCCTTGCCAACTTGGTTTTCTTGTTTTTTTTTAATATTCCAAACTTGTCTTCATAAATAAATTACTGAAACTTGAACATGGTCACATTTGATTGGATCACTCAAATGTATGACCTTAGGACAAATTCAGCTTTTCTGTCTTGCCTCAAATTATTGCTAATATGTATATACTTAATACACTAAAGGCATGTATTTTAATATGAGGACTTTTAGAGAATGTAAATAGATTGAAATACAGTAAAAGATGGTCTTTTTAACTTTTAACCCTTTAAATAACATTTTATTACCTTTTGGCTTGTTACCTAACCTGATCACTAATGTTTTGTTACTTTAAAGTTCTTTCCAGGGAATTCCCTGGCGTTCCAGTGGTGAGGACTCTGTGCTCTCACTGCCAAGGGCCTGTGTTCAATCCCTGGTGGGGGAACGAAGATCCCACAAGCCGTGCTGTGTGGCAAAAAGATAATAAAAAAAGTAAAAAGTTATTTCCATTGATTTTTGTTTTGGAATTTGATTCATTCAGATGAGTCTGCGAAATGCCTATGTGTATATTTACGTTAGCTAACTTTTCCTCCAGCCTATTCGTACAGTCAGTCTCCCCAATCTGGAATATCACTTAACTTTAAATTCTCTCATCAACGGTCCTTCTAATTGTAACATGGTTTTCTGGTAGCATCTGTAAGTCCAGTACTGAAATAAAAAATGTTAGAGTGATTTGGAAAAGAAAAGCTATAATATTTATTGAAGATTTTATTATTTGTTATATTATTATGACAACCGTTCTTGAACACTTTGGGTGCATATCTCATTTACTCCTCACAACCCGGATGAGAGATGTTATTCCCATTGTGTAGCTGAGGAAACTGAGGCTCATCTGAGCTCGGCTTGTGTGTGGGTACCAGCCGGAATAGAGCCACGTTCCCTGCGAGATTCTGCAAGTTCACTTTCCACATACTATGCCTGAAATGAGACAACTTGGAACCATCCCACTTTCATCAGACTGTTCAGTAAAGATCTGATGGTCGCTTTGGCAGATGATCATATGCAAGTTTTCTCTTTCAAGTACCTCCACTTATTTTTCTGCTGTCAAACGCCCCCTTTCCTCCACCACTCCACTTCCTTTTGGCCACGTCTGCTTCTCAGGGAGACTTGCAGAATGTGACACGTCCTCCTGGTTTCCTAAACCTTATGATGAGCCAGGGCCTGAAATAATGAACTCTCCAAGGCCAAGAAATCTGTTTTGTAGTTTCTCTGTGCTAAGTCTTAACACTTAATCTACTATCCGGTGCATTTCATGTCCCTAAGTATTGGCTTTCTGAGCCTGAGACCTTGGCCTACTACCTTTTTTAGTATGTTTCTGTTTTTTATTTTGATGGAGAATTTTTAGACTTGTTCTAGTGGCTATAGTTACTCTGTGCTGCTCCTTTCAATTTCCTCTGTACAAAAAAAAAAAATGTCTTTTAAGCTCTATTTCCCCAAATAGAGATGAAGGGACTGCTCTGGGACAGAGGTACAGCTTCATCGAATAACACGCTAAGTTTTTTCTTTTTTTTTTCTCTTTTTGGCCACACTGCACAGCTTGTGGGATTTTAGTTCTCAGACCAGGGATTGAACCTGGGCCCTCAGTGGTGAGAGCTCAGAGTTCTAACCACCGGACCGCCAGGGAATTCCTAACACTTGAAGTTTTGAAGGCAAGTAAAGATTTATGGCAGTGCCTTTCCACCCCTGTCCTCCAAACCCCCAAACATCCACCTTTTGTGAAACCAGAGCCAGGGTGTTAAATGGTGTACACCCGGGGCAAAGATCAGCTTTAAAATAAATAAATACCTCTATGGGAAGAAACAAAAGCAGAGTGTTATTTTCCCTTCAGAGACCTAAGACACAGCAAGAATAAACTTAGCCTGTGTAAGTTTTCTAAAAGGATTGCCACCTCCAAGCTTGACTAAAAGATTAACTTTATTTGGTGAGGTGTATTGCTATTCTCAGGCAGGTGCTGCCCTGATCCGCCAATTCCCTGTTAATCTGAACCTGCAGAGGCGCCTTTGATCGCTCTCTCAGAGCCTCACCCGCTTCCCCAGTTGGCTTGGGAAACATCAAAAGAACTGTAAAGCAGACTCTAATCTCAGCCTTCCTGTTTCTCCATCTGCCTACTGGGTTCACGCAACAGCATGTTTTCTTCAGTTAAAGGGCATTTTCCCCCATAATACTTGGTGTCACAATGTTAAATGGACAGGTTGCGGGGTGTGTGGGGGGGCGTCCAGGGGTGTCCCTCTTTGTAACTCAAATCTCTGCCAATAGAGGATTAGAGCTGTTAGGCTCACTTACGAGGACATTTATGCGGGTACCTAAATTAATGTCTGCTGGCCTGATGCTGGGTAACCGGGAGAAACAGTTCAGTGTAGAGGAACTCTTATCAGTACAGCAGCTACTAAGTGCTATATATTCTGTCCATCACAATGGCACTCAAATAACAAGTGTGGGCGAGGGTAATACGGACTGGAAATTCTGAGTTACAGACATACAGCACTGTTCCTTACCAAGACACATTTGTGTGCAAGGGTGATAGGTTAGATAACATCCAGTCTTTTTAAATTTTTAATTAAATTCTACGGTCAATTACAAGTCAATACTAGTCCTTAGGCTTTATTTCCCTTTCAAGGCCCATGCAGTTTTGGCCTCCAGGATTTTATACATCTGTATCTGGATTTTCAAAAATGCTTTAGGGAGTTCCCTGGTGGCCTAGTGGTTAGGATTCTGGGCTTTCAGTGCCGTGGCCCAGGTTCAGTCCCTGATCAGGGAACTGAGATCCTGCAAGCCTGAGATCCCACAGGCTGTGCAGCGCAGTCAAAAAAAACAAAAAAGAAAAAAGAAAACTGTATTTTTCACATTGCTTCGGGAGGTATTTTAGAACTGGGGGCACAGGTGAAAGAGATTTGAATTTATGTAGCCTCAAGCAAGTTTTTTGTCATCTCTAAGCCTGGCTGCTGCTTCTCTAAATTTGGTGAAGATAAAACCTAAATCTCAAGGTTGTTGAGAGGATTAAATGAAGTAACGAGGGGAAAACGCTTTAAATGTTTTAGAGCAAAGCAGATTGATCTACAAACGTTGTTGCATCTTAGATAGAATGAATCTACCTCCACACACCCACCGTTACCTGGCCAGGTGCAGAGTCCTGCCTGACACAGCCGCCTGGCAGGTTCCTAATCCCGTTTCAGCCTTTGATCTTGTCCTGCCAGGCTTGGCCCCGCCAGTTCTTCCTGCCTCCAGCCTGTCTTCACGACGGCAGCAGTTCAGGTCCCCCACCCCTAATGCTGTGTGTACTGCCTTCTCCCTGAGGATGTTCTACAAAGCAGGGATAGGAGGGCTTCAGAAAAGGGTTGTATGCTGGAGAGAGTGGTGGCCGCTATGCTGAAGACTAGGTAATCATCATCTCTCTCAAACTAGCTGTTTGAATTTTTACCACTGGCATCATTCCTGCAAAGTTCAAAATAACACTGGTTCTTAGTTACTAAAGGGCTGACCATCCAGAGCCTCTGACTTGCTTTCTCCTTCTCCCTCTGGGCTCACTTAAGAGGAATCCTCTGAAGAGATCTCATTGTGCCTTTTGTGATAGTTTTTTCCCCCTGTTCTTCTGAAAGATGCTGGATTTATTATGACTGACATTTTTTTTCATTTCTTCTTGGAGGGCTCTTTGGGGACTATTTAGATAAGAAAACTGGGTTTGTCTCTTAACCTTTTCAATTTACTTACTTGTCCAAGCCTCAGTTTCTTCATGTCTGTTTTATACTCCAGAGACTACCACACATCACAGTCTTTTAACCAGAAACAAGAACTGGCTGAAGAGAATCTCATGTGTCCATTCTTGGCTGTTTTGCCTTTGTTTCCTTCCCTCCTGACTCGGGAAATTTCTCTCCTTCAACTCTCCTCTTCCTTCACTCTTTGCCCTCCTTTTTTCTTTCTTTACCCCGTTCTAAATCCCTTTACCAGTTTATTGTAAAGGAGATTATAAATACAGTAGCCAGATGAAGAGGTACATCGGGTGAGGTCCGGAAGGGTCCCCAGCACAGGAGTTTCTATCTCCATGGAACTGGGTACTCCACCCTCCCTGCATGTGAATGCTTTCGTGAACCCAGAAGCTTCCTGCCTTCTGTGGTTTTGATATACACTCAGCCCTCTGCATCTGCAGATGCGAACCCCGGATACGGAGGGCCAACTGTATTACGGCCATTTTATATGAGGGACTGGAGCATCCACGGGGCCCTGAAACCAACCCCCCAGGAAAACTGAGGGGTGACTGCGATACCGTGGGTAATCATTAGTTAAATCCGTTTCACCTGTAACCTGCCTTCCCTAATCAAGGTCCTTTTAAATGTTGCTGCAAAAACCTTGCTTGTCTTCTAAGCCGCTCGGGAGCCTAAACAATAAGATGTTTTCCAAGAACCTGGATCAGCTGTGTCTAGTCGGAGCTGAGCTGGTTAAGACTGGATAGGGAAAGAAGGAAAAAGCGTAGATGTAGGTATTATGTGGCTGATTCATTTTGCAGTGCACCTGAAACTGACACAACATTGTAGATTAACTATACTCCAATAAAAACTGCAAGAAAAAAGACAATGGGACCACTGACCCTCCATCTGGGCATGCTCTAGTGTGTGCTCGGTAACCTTTTGATGGCAGAGGGCCGAAAACCCCACCCTCAGATCGTGCCAAGCGCCTTCGCTTCTGAAAGTACACAGGCTGTGGCTGAGTTGCGCCTGCGCAGAACGAGGATGAAGCACCTGTTTCCCATCACCTTTCTCCGCGATCCCCACGCCTGGGACGTCAACTCATCCCATAAATACCCCAGGCCCTCAGCCTTGTGGGAGGCGATTCTGAGCCTTTCTTCTCCTGTGTCTGCGTTAGGCTGTCTTATGCATAAACCCTCTCTCTGCTGCAGAGAGCTTGGTGTCTTAGCTAGCTGCGCGTAGGGCAAAACAAACCTGGTTCAGTAACGACTTTATAACTGAAGCTGCCGCCTGATGAAGAAGGAAGAGTGTTGAGCTTTACTTCGGAAGAACTAAGAGTGATACTAGGCCAGGATGACCCTAACTTTTCCAGGTTGGTTTTTCTCACCGGTAAAGCTAAAGGGTTGGGTTAAATCTACCTCTTCAGCCTCTGAAAGCTCTAACTTTCTAAGGACATAAATACTAATACATATAGATCTGATAACTGTAGGTTGTTTGAAAGTCCCCTAAAATCGGATCATCATAAACTTAAGTAAAATGTTTACTGTGTGACAGAATGCAAGTAAAAAGTTTAATATAGGGGTGTGCAAATGATGAAATGACCACTTTCTCTGGGCAAAACTATCAAAAGGATGACTAAACTTTAGGGATGACGCTTCAGTCCAGGGAAGAGAGGAGTCTGTGTTAAAATTTTGGAGGGAATTCCCTGGTAGTCCAATGGTTAGGACTCCGCACTTCCACTGTAGGAGGCATGCGTTCCCCTGGTCGGGGAACTAAGATCCCACAAGCCACACACAGACACATAAATTGGAGAGTCCCAAGTGTTTTGCTTCAGGTAGAAGGAATGGGAATTGATGAAGAGGATGCGGGGTGGGGGGAGGGGACGGGGAAGGGGGGAAAGATGAGGTGTTTCCAGGAGAAGGAGATGGAGGCGGGAGAGGGGGACCCGTGGCCTCGTGGCGGCGGAGTGCCAGCTGGTCCTGCCAGGACCAGGTGTGTTGGCCTTCACTGGAGACAGAACAGGGGAGCAGCTCAAGGGCCCATGAGATTTCTTGAGGACAGAGCTCCAAGAAAACCTGGAGTTGATTAGGCAAGTGACTGTAATTGTAAACTTAGAAATCAGAGGGGCATTTAGAAACTTGGATAGGAAAGAACCTTACGACTCCAAGGAATAAAAATGCGTGGCCTCTGAAGTCAAGATGTGGTGCGTTTAAAACTGAGCAGTCTTTTCAGAGTAGCTGGGCGACTGTGTGCTTAACACTGAGGACGTCTGAAGGATAGTTTAAGTCTCATTCGAGGGAGCCAGAGCTATGCAAGGCTGAGAATTTTTGTGCTTGGAGAATCTTTGTGTTCAGGACTCTACTGGCCAAAGGGGAGAGGGGCAGGATGGGTGGTGGGAAGAGAGCCCTGGGAAGCTTTTGAAATAGCACCCAGCTTCGAGATTCCGGCTGCTTCAGAATGTCTCAGCAGGAGGCTTTCAAATACAGGTGTCTAGGCGCCATGATTCAAACTCAGGGCTGGCTCTGTAATTTGCAGGGCCTGGTGCAACATACACATGTGGGACCACTTCAAAAAACAGGAGAAAAGTACCATTAAAGGTACTAAAATGGAAAGCTTTCTCATTTCTGTCAACTTGTCATGGTGTTTTCTATTATTTATTGTTTTCAGGAAAGAAAAACTACCCTTTTAAATTAATAGCATGAATTTTTACCATCCATCTTTATATTGTGCAATGCCAGTTTTAAATATAACAGCACGTAACACATACAAAATCACCCAAATGACACACTTTCTATTTCGTAGCTTGTTCCTACATGTACGTTTTGTTCTTACTAGAACTGGAAACAGTACATAAAAGTACATTCTTGTTTACTTGTTTTTTCACTTAATATGCTCACATCCTACCAACATTCTCTCAGCTCACAGAGTACAGAGGGGCTGGAGGGAGGAGGAACCATGGGCCGCCCTTTCTTTCCCTTTTTCCTTTTCTGTCATCCTCGTGGGTGTAAGTAGTTGGCTAATACAGGGAAGTAATGAGAGCAGGAAAGAATATGATGGAGCTCCTTGTTTGTTCGTGTTTCTTAGAATGTCACTGCTTTCTTTCTGGTTCGAATGGAAAGGATGGCAGCTTGGCACCGTCAGCTCCTCTGATGATTCGGGTGTAGGTCTAGCACCTTACCTGGCACCCACTTTGAGTCTCGCCGACCCCCCAGGCATCATGGGTCCATTGGAGTCCTGTGCTCATGGGCGTGTGGACCGCGATGTGAGGATGGAGCAGCCGGGAATAGCTGCAGACACAGACACAGACACACACACACACACACACGATGCCTATCCCCTCCGCTCGTGCACACCCACCCACCACCGTCCCATTGGTCTTCACTTACAAAACACAGATTGGCAGGTACGATGATTAGGAATTGTAAATGGTTACAGCAGAGCATTAAACCAAGCACAGGACCCTTCTGAGCCTGGAGCCCTGTGGGACTTCAGGTTACGCGCCCCTGAACGGCCCTGGCTCCGCTTCAGTATTTCCCACCCCAGACTTCTTGCTAGTCAGTGATCCAGGTTCCGTGCCGAGGGCCTCCGAAATGTAGGGAAAGTGAGGACCAGCCAGGCCCCATCGGTGTGGCTAAAGGTCTGGGTGAAGAGACAGAAGGGAAAGGAACATTGGGTTGCCCTTTCTGTCCCTATTGTCACTGTAAGCGTACATTAAAGCGTTCACACAGCTAAGCTGCAGGCCAGCACGGGAGAAACGGCCAACGGGGCCAACATCGTGTAATCCTAAGAGTTGGAGCCACATGGGACCACCTGTGGCTTTCGTGAGGGATATGTCCTTCCTCCAACCCTGAATTTGGCCTCCAGCCCTTGGAAGCCAAAGGGCCGTGACAGAAGCCAGGCTGAGACCAGGGGCTCCTCTGTCAGACCCCAAGTAAGGACCCCGTGTTCTTGGTCGGGGGGTGGCTAGCACTCAACTGTCGTCTACCATCAACATAACTGGATCAGTCCTGGCAACTCCCTGGCACTGCTGGGGCCGGGTTCGACCCCTGGTTGGGGAACTAAGATCCTTCAAGCCAGGCAGCATGGTCCCCACCACACCCTCACACCCCCCCAAAAAAGAAAGTAAAAACAAAACAAAACAAAACTGGATTCATCCTAACCCGACACTGCCCCTCTCCCCAGAAGGTTGTTGAGGAACACTCAAGCTATCCCTGCCATCAAACCTGGCATGTACTTTACCCTATATTCAGACCCCCCCATTTAGACAAGGTGGCATCTAAACTAGTTTTTCCACAACCTTTTCTAGAAAGGGACATTTAAGATAGAAGAATAGTTCACAGAAGTGGTACCGTCAGGAGAAGGTTGCCTGAGTCTGTTAATATGTTGCTTTCGTGGAGTGAGAACAGTCAAATGGCTTGGTAGGGCCCTACTTCCCAATCCTTTCTCGCCACCACAGACGTGGAAAGCAGTCCCACTTGTACAGTGTATGTGGCAGCTCAAGGCTGGAGAGCCCTGCCTGGGAAAACCCAGCTGCCCCCGCCTTGCTCTCAGCATACCTTAACCCATCACTCCGCAGGCCCAGGTGCCCTGCGAGGGAAGCTCCGCAGTGCTAACCTTTGTTTGTTCCATTAGGGGAACCGTGTGATTTAGGGAAAGGTGACACTACCCCTGGCTCGGAGGTGACCACAGGCCTCTGCTAAGGCAGCTGGTGCGTCAATTTTGTTGTACAACATGCTCTGCAAAAACAAAGTCTTGAAAAAAAAAACCTATCTGAAAAATAAAATGGAGAAAATCCTAAAACATGGCTCTGAACGTTGCTGGGGTCATCACTCTCAAAGCTAATGCCGTTTCCAGAAAACACACATACTGGCTCAGTTTCCACATCTGTGGAATGAAGGGAATAACACTGAATGATCTCCAATGTACCTTTTATGTCAAAATTCAGGGATTAAAAAATGTAAACAAACATTAAACTCTGATTAGAGACAGCGGTGCTGAAGTGTTCAGATGTAAATGTCTGAAACTTACTTTGAAATGCATTAAAAAACACAGAGATGGCCAGCTGGGAGAGGGCTGAGTAATGGATAGATGGGTGACACCACCAGTCCAGGAAGATGTTAACGGTAGGAGCTGGGCAGTGGGTATATGTGGGGGTGACCACTGTCAAAGTCTTTCAATTTGGCTGCAGGTTTGAGATTATACATTGAGGAATGTTGGAGGGTAAAATGAGCATCTGGCATCCGGTCTTCATGACTAATGCGGAAAAAATGAACAACAACACGAAGTAACCTGTCCAACTGGTTTAAAAGCTGTTAGATTTAATAGTTAATCTAAGATGTTGTAACTAAACCAATTTCAAGCTTTTGTGCAAGAAACAAAAATTCAAAACTTCTGCTATTGCAAAAATGTTACGGTACCAATTATTGGGCGCTAACGATGTGCCAGGACTCTGCTGAAGGTTTCCTGTGAAATGTCATCCCACGGAATCCTCACAATAGTCAGTGAAGTAGGTAAAATAGGTATCGTCCTGTGTCTTTGACAGACAAGAAAACTGAGGCTGGATGAGCTCATCCGAGGCGTGGAGCTGGGACCTGATGGAGCTGGGATTCAAGTTCTGGGCTGAAATGATCTCCCAGACAAGACAGCTCTTCAGCGGTATTGGATTCTGCTCCGCCTGCTGCTTCAATCGTACTGACATTTAGGCATGAACTCGACAGGAAAGTTAGGGTTATACACCCACAGTATATGAGTCAATCCTGGCGGGCCTCTAGGCACACAGTCGATGGGTACAAAGCTATAGTTGAAATCCAGTTCAGCCACGTGTCATGGGCTTGGCTGTGAACTTGCCCAAGACACCTGAGATTCTGCACCTCAGTTTTTTCATGTGTGGATGGAGGCGGATTTCATGCGGATTGCTCCACAGAGCACTTAGTAACATTTTGGCTTCATGGACAGGTTTGCTTTTTGCTTTGGGATATTTCTCTCATCCTGTGAATTCTCAGTGTGCCAGCTCTGAGTTACTGGGATGTGTCCCCCTTTTTGTGTAACCTCAAACTCCAAATATTTCTGCTTCCTGTGTGCAGTCATCTTAAAAAAAAAACAAAATCTTTCCCAAAGCACTATAGCTCCCGTCTCATCCTATGGGGGGAGTTTAGCATCCACCCCTGCACCTGCCCGATATTTCCGAGAGTATCAGGGGACAGGCTTACATTTTCATCAGCATCTTTTACTCTGAATTAGCGGTTTTACCTTACTTGCCTCCTGCAGTAAACATGCTCACTCCATCCTGAGTTGCCCCAGGCCCTTTTGACTTTAATTCCTCTATATTTAGCCTAACAGGAAAACACAAACAACTGCAACAACTTTTTATAGAAGAAATGAGAATAGTGAGGGATTATTAACAGAAGAGGTGAGAGATGACTTCAACTGTCATTCATCCATTCGACTAATATTGATTGAGTGCCTCTTATACACTAGGCATTGTTCTGGTGCTGGAAATATCAAAATGATTAAAACAGACCAGAAGAGAAAAATCCCTACCCTCCTCAGGTTTACTTTCTAGTTGGGAGAAGGGAAGAGGACCTTTTATTTATGTATTTTGTTGATTGTCTATTGTAGGTTGGATGGTGAGAAGAGGTGGAGAAAAACGAGGAGGGAAGAGAGAGAGGTGTCTGCGGGTCGGGTGGATGTGGGAGTGTGCGATTTTAAATAGGGTGATAGGAAAGGGCCCACTTAGGAGGATACCTGGGAGGTAATCTCCCAGGAGGAAATCTGCAGGAAGGATGCTCCAGTCAGACACGGACACTTCCGTCACTGCAAAGACTCTGTGAGTGCTGGGCTGAGAGCTTGAAGTGTCGAGTATCATGATGAACTCCTGGATTTTACATATTTGATGCGTTTTAATCTATTGCAGTTATTTTCTTATTGATGCTCAAATTGTCCCATTTGTGGCCAGGGAGAGACACTTCATTATTCTGCCTGAGGGAGGGAGGGAGGTGAGCAAGACGGGGAGCTATGGAAAGTCAGTGCAGTGAAGCTGGTCCCAGGTGCTCCATGGAGGAGGGATGGCTGAAGGATGCACTCAGAATCCTGCCGGGCCTTTTTTATTTTAATTAATCAACTAAATTAAATTAAATTAATTTATTTTGGCTGCACCGGGTCTTAGTTGTGGCATGCAGACTCTTTGTTGCGGCATGCATGCGGGATCTAGCTCCCCAGCCAAGGATCGAACCCTGGTCCCCTGCATTGGGAGCGTGGAGTCTTACCCACTGGACCACCAGGGAAGTCCCCTGCCAGACCCTAAGAATCATATCATGCTGTGAGATTTGTGTGTGTGTGTGTGTGTGAGTATAGGAAAGGGACTGAGTCTGAGGCCAATTCAACATGATACAGAATATAAGCATCATGTAGCAGGAACCCAAAGACCTAAAAAGACCACAGACGTTAAGCTCTTACCTGAGAATTAGTAGAAATCCTGGGGGCAGTTACTTGGGACTTCCCCAGGTAGGGGTTGGAATGGGGAGGAGGGAAAACAGAAAGGATAACTCAAAATAATTGAGTTTCCAGGGCCATGGAAAGCCCACACAATTTCTGATATTTCTCTCTCTCTCTCTCTCTCTATATATATGTCTGCATGACCAACAGGCTTGAGAGCTCTTTTAAAAGTAGGGAGGATGACTCTGGAAGTCAGTTAGATTTGCAAATTATCGTCTGTAGAAAAATCTGCATAGATTTCTGGGTGAGGGAGAAGCGGGGAGCCGGAATTTGATGAAGTGGAGAACAGTATGCTTTGGAACCAAGTATGAGGCACTTAGTCTGACAAAGGACTTTTTCTTTTTTTTCTGATTTGTATATCCATCGATATCAACATCTAAATACAAAATCTCTAACATCTAAATTGTCCTGGAAAGTTCAGTATCTGTGGTTTCATCCTTAGAGTTCAAATCTCTTTCTTATATAAAATATCCAGAGAGAGTCTAAAATATGACTGTACAGGAAGTTCATTGTAGTGAAGGTTGATTAACGTAAGGAGTCTGATCACAGACCAAAGCTTGAGGATATTTTTGTGACACAAACTGGCATTGTCTTTTTGTTGTGTAGGAATATGAACTCTCAGGCTTTAAGCCCCTGCGGGAGAATAGTACTGATTACTATGTAAATAATTGAGTACACGTGACCAATATTCTCGAGATTCTGGAGTTACTGAAGAGCAGGAAAGTGGCTGCTATAGACTGAATATTTGTGTTGACCACCAATTCTTATGCTGACGCCTAATTGCCAATGTATTTGGAGGTGGAGTCTTTGCGGGGGGGGGGGGTGATTAGATCATAAGGGTGGGGCCCTCGTGAATGGGATCAGTGCCCTTATAAAAGAGACCCCAGAGAGCTCCCTTAGCCATCTATGAAATAGGGAGCAGACCCTCACCAGACACCAAATCTACCGGTGCCTTGATCTTCAACTTGCCAGCATCCAGAACTGTGAGAAATAAATGTTGCTTAAGCCACCCAGTCTATGGTATTTTTGTTATAATAGTCTCAATGAACTAAAATTGTGATAGATGAGAAAACTCACCTTAAGTGATTCCTTACAATATGTGATTGTCTGTGAAACTCTCGGGTGTGTAGTAATTGATCCACCTTTTACTGCAAAGTATATTTTGGGAAATAAACTGATGCAAGCTAGTCACTTCATATAAATACTCTGTATGATGTTGAACTTTCTAGGTTCTAATTCTCAGAATGAGAGCCAGACTGACAGAGATGTTTAACCTCAATGGGAAGCCTCACGCTCATCAGACATGCTCACTTATGCCCCAGACTAAGTCCCCTTAGATACAAATGGAGAAATTGTGCCCCACTAGCAAGCGGGTCATAAGATTCCTAGTCATGATTTAGGTAACGATAGAATTTGTATGTGTGCATAGCACACGAATTCTTATTTGTCCTTGCCTTGGTGTATGAGTTAAAGTACACCCCCGTGAAGCACCTGTCATTCCAACTATACCTGTGTACTTTGGCGATTGACCCCTACGTCACTGCTCCGTCTCTCCTCCATGCCTTTGATCAACCCATTCCTTTTGCTTAAGATGCCTCTACAGTGGAGGTTCTCAACCTTGGCTGCACCCAAACACAGATGCCTTTGGCCCTTCCTGCCTCCCGCATCCTGATGTAATTGATTTGCTGTGTAGATTTCTTCCCGCGTTGAAAGCTGCTGCGGGAAGTGCCTGTGGACTCTGGCAGTAGACTCCCCTGGTGAATTTGTTAGAAACACAAATTGGCTCTCAGAGCAGACCTACTGAGTCAGAACCCGCTTGTGGGTGGTGGGGGGAGGGCTAAATAAATTCAACTTCAAAGCCATCTTTTCAGGTCTGGGGCTAAACTATTAACCAGACCTTCGGACCCTAACTGCTGTGTGAAGTCCTCTATGCGCATCCCCACACGGAGGAAGAATCTACTGTCCTGACTGTTTGCCCAAGTGCAGCTGAAACTGCCCTCCAGGTCACAGCACAGACACCAGTGTTGGGTGGTGACAGCCCCAGGGGACAGCAGTGTCTTCCCGCTGAGACTGCTGGGCTGAAATCGTTGCAGCCTTTAGCGTGACAAAGGGATGTGTTTGGGAAACGAAGATTTCCTGCTCAAAGACAAATAGGTCTCAACAGTCACACGCTCTGATGTAGGCCTGTCTGAACAGGAAAAGGAGGACCTCTTATTTGTCAGGAGGTCTGCTTGAAAAGAAAAGGGGGGGGGGGGAGAAAAAAAAAGACCCACTGAAATATTGCTTACTTCCTAGAAGGAAGGACACATTCTTGGACTGAACTCAAAGGATGTCGGTCTCAACAAGGATGTCAGTTAACTCTGTCTTATTCTGGGGCCATTTGTTTGCCAAGAACCAAAAAATCACTCAAACCACTTAAAGGGGGATGGTTTTAAAGACACAGTCGTCATACTTCGTTCTACATGGTCAGCGCTGTGATTTGCGAGGCGGTTGTGTTCACACATTAGGTTTGCAAAATCAGTTTTGTAGCTCTTTGAGCATAGAAGGGGGATTTTTAAACTTTTGGTATCTCCAAACTGAATGAAAACAGACTGTAAAAAAATGCTGACTGCTTTGCCCTGACTATCAGGAAGCTTAGAGAGAAACTTAGGATTCACAACTCAGGACCCTGGGAGCTTGGTGAATTTACTTATCTAGCAATTTTCTTTTTCTTATTTCTTTTTATTTTAAAACTGTTCAGTGTTTTATGATTTAATTCTGTAAATCATCTTAAAGCCTTTTTAGATGTTGAGTTTTACTTTTTTTTGGTTGCACCGGGTCTTAGTTGTGGCTCTCGGGCTCCTTAGTTGCGGCATGCATGTGGGATCTAGCTCCCTGACCAGGGACTGAACCCCCGTCCCCTGCACTGGAAGGCAGATTCTTAACCACTGCACCTCCAGGGAAGTCTCTGGAGTTTTACTTTTTAAAAAACTAATAATTAAAAAACAGAACTACCATGCATAGGCGCTGGTGTCCCGGTATAAACCTACTGACCATCAGAGTGTTTCTGCTCTGCTCCTGTCCTGGATTGAGTCCCAGGGTTAGCCTAGACTCTGCTGCAGGAACTCGTTGGGATCTTAGGCTGCCATCTAAGTAAGGGCTGTGCAAATAAACCCAGTTCCTGGAGGAGTTCACACCTTGGGGCTGATGTTACATTAAATCTGCCTCCACATTTCTAGCGACTTTTTTCCTTCCTTGTTGAAAGTCAACTGGAAGGTGCCTGCATTTGTGGTTGCTGTTTTAAGCATGCCTCTGAATTTACTTTTTGAATGCTTTGTTTCCTTGTTTGCAAGGGTAGGTGCTAAAACTCATACCTGCTTGGTGAAATGAAAATCAAGGCAGCCCTTTTGGAAAGCCAATTGGCAACCTTTAAAAACAAAAGCGCCCGTCCATTTGTCTAGGACTATAACCCTTAGATACACTCCCAGGTGCACTGAAGATACATTGTAAAACGCTTTTCACTGCAGATTTTGTTTGTCGTAGCAAGTGGTAGAAACAGCCTAATAGTCCATCAGTAGGGGGACTAACAATGTTTTATGGTTCATTCATAAACTGGAAGGCTACGGAGCCATTAAAGAGAATGGGTGGGTCAGAGTGTTCTGAAATGGAGCATTCATTACTAAATGAAAAAGCAAACAGTAGAGGAATGTGTGTAGTATGCTTCCAGTCTGTGGAAAAAGGAAAAATATATACTTGAATGTGTATAGAAAAATTGGGGGAGGGTATACAATAAGGTGTTCAAAGATGTTGACTATTGCAGGAAAGAACTGGAGTGAAAGGAGGCTTGTTTTCATTATGTACACTCTTATTCTGTTTGAAATTTTCGTATGGGTACATTTTTCACCAGAAAAAAAAAGAAAAGAAAAAGATGCATTGCTTTGTCTTGCACAAAAATCTCGCACATACAAAACATCTAGAGTTAGATGGATTCAAACGCCAGCTCTGTCACTTACCTGTGACCTTGAGGTGCTCCCTAATTCACTCGTAGTGACTATCTCATGGGGCTGCTGTGAGGATTAAGTTACAGAATGCATATCAAACAGTATTTTCTTAGTAAATGTAAATGTATAATAATGACGGTGCTCGTGGACATTTATCCAATGCTTACCACGTGCAAGGCACCGTATTAAGAACTTTACGTATATTAATTCGTTTAATCCTTAAACCAACCCTGTGAAACAAGTACTATTTTCATCCTAATTGTACAGATGGGGAAACTGAGGCACAGAGAGGCTAAGTACCTTGCCCGAGAAGACACAGCTAGTATATGGTAGAGCAAAGGATTCAAACCGAGGCAATCTGGCTCCGTAGCCCAAGCTTTTCCCCACTTACCCAACGGCCCTGTCCCTGCTGGGCAGACAGGTCTACTCAGGGCAGCATGAGGCTGATGAGAGGGTCAGTCCAGTTTCTAAGAGAAATGCTGAGAGTATCTGTAAATGTCTTATAAGCTTACGGCAATGCTTTCTGACCAACCCCATGTCAGAATGTTACAATCAAGGTGACACGTGGGTGTTTCCGCTGGAGTGTGTGGGCACTTTTCCCTCTGCCTCTGTTTTCTCCCAGCTGGATCCTCTCTGCCTGTGAATCTGGAGTCCCTGACAGGAATCCTGCTGGGAAATCTTTACGGCATGATGAAGCCAACAGGGATCCCAGGGTGTAGAAGGGGTGGAGAGACCGGTCTTCTCTGTGTCTATTATCTAATGAACACCTTTCAATACTAGAAGTGGTGGAGGACCTGGCCTCTTTCACGAGAATCATTCAGGTGACGCAGTTCGTCAGAATGACTGTCTCTGGGGACGGTACACCAACTTTCCCAGTGTGGTCAAGACCTTGTATTTCTGTAGGTAAGCATTACCTTAATATTTAACTCAGGTTCTCTCAGTTGAATGTTTAACCTAACTGTAATGTGTTGCCTTTGCTAGAAGAACAGCTGGTCTTTGGCCTCCTCAGAATCTGTCTTTAAATGAAGTGAACTTGAGAGCAAATACATGAAGAATTCAGCCACTGACAGGTGGCTTAGGTCCCCATTAGTAGGGTGTTTTTCTTTCCTTGTGTCCAGAATTACTCAGAATTATCTGAATAACTATTCCTCACTTCACCACTATTTCCAAAGTGCTTAACAGACATGCTCAGTCAGTTTGGAAATCCCCACTGTCCTGTGCCAGCCTCTCTCCAATGTTCCAATTTTCCAAACTACTGATCAATTTTTCACTCTCTCTGTAAGACTGCTTGCTTTCTTTATGATTTCATTTTGAACAACCTGCTAGTCAAGGGATCTTTGGGGCATCGACTCAAGATGAGAACAGACACAAGCTCCTTGGAAAGGATTCCCTTTCAGACATTCCAGACTCATTACCTTGCTTGACTAATGTAAGAAACAAGTCAGGAGCCCTTGAGTTGCTCTTTCAAGTTTGTCAAGGTCAACGTTAGAAGTACCAGGCTCACCCTGAGTACCAGGTCCTGCTCCTGCCAGGGGCCAGGCTGCAGAGGAGAGAACTGTCAACTCCCACTGGCAAAGGCAGTGAAGGCAGCGAGGCTCTCTTCCCTCCAAAGGACTCTAAGAGTAAATTATTTAAACTCCTTCTCACCTTTGTTTAAGATCTGCCTCTTCTCACACTTGGGAATTGCAAACAGACATTGTATTGGCTGAGGTTGCAAAGTCCATTAGGTCTTATTCTAGAAAGGAAATGAAGTGACGAAGCTGGTGTTTTAAAAAGTGTCACTTATAGAAGTAAACATATTCTACAGCAAGAGGTTATTCCCTAAGACTAAAACCCCTCTAAAATGTCCCCCCCTTTTTTTTCAGTGAATAGAATATTTTAATCTTCAGAGATGTTTCTTCCAATGTACTTTATGGGGACATCCACAGTATTATCTAACTCCCTAGATGTTTCTCTTCATTGTTTCATAATAGAAATTGCTAGTAGGCATTGGACTTGAATGTCCTAGGAAGGAAGGACTCATCAACTGATCATTATGGGTGTAGATCTCAGAAGGCTAGCTATGCAGGAATGTTTTCTGTTTGCAGAGCATTGGTCTTCAGACTTAGTGAAAGCACCAGGATTTAAGACTACAAAACCTGTAATTGTTTGTAACCTCCTCATACTAGACTCAATAGAAAGAATGCATTTTCCCTCTTTATATCACAAGAGAAAACTAAGACTCTATTTGCTTCCCCCTTCCTCATTTCCAAAGTGAAAAAGAGAGTTTTTCTTTTCTTCCTTTGGCTGCTTTGGTTCTTCATTGCTGCAGGCAGGCTTTCTCTAGTTGCAGCGAGCGGGGGCTACTCTTTGTTGCGGTGCATGGCTTCTCATTGCCGTGGTTTCTCTTGTTGCAGAGCCCGGGCTCTAGGCATGCAGGCTTCAGTAGTTGTGGCACTCAGGCTCAGTAGTTGTGGTGCACGGGCTTAGTTGCTCCGCGGCATGTGGGATCTCCCTGGACCAGGGATCGAATCTGTATCCCCTGCATTGGCAGGTGGATTCTTAACCACTGTGCCACCAGGGAAGTCCAAGGAGAGTTTTTCTATGGAAGAATCTCTTTACTGAGGTCTCTATAGAAGCTCCCTCGTGATACTGATTTACCTATCGAGTAATCTGGAAAGAGGACATTAGCATCTACTTCTCTCTGAAGGCAGACTAGAAGTGTGAAGCAGAAGAATGGCATTTTTTTCATCTGTTCTAGTGAAAACATTTGATGAACAGCAACAGTTTAATCAGCTACATGGCAGACTTTGACTTTTGGTGGTTTTTTTTTTTTTTTTTTTTTTGCCGTACACGGGCCTCTTACTGTTGTGGCCTCTCCTGTTGCGGAGCACAGGCTCCGGACGCGCAGGCTCAGCAGCCATGGCTCACGGGCCCAGCCGCCCCGCGGCATGTGGGATCTTCCCAGACGGGGGCACGAACCCGTGTCCCCTGCATCGGCAGGCAGACTCTCAACCACTGCGCCACCAGGGAAGCCCCCCTGTGGTTTTCTGATGATGCCTCCCTGGACCAGCAGGAAGCCCAGACAGGGAAGAGCACACTATTTCCTCTCTCTGCTTCAGGGGAAATGAGTGACTTGCAGAGGAATTTAAGACCTATTCTGTAAACTTAGTAAATGCGTTAGGACCAGAGAGAGTTTTCAGCCTGGGCCACTAGTTTCTGTTTGCAAAAGGAGTTAATCTGATCTTAGTTTAGTAGCTGAAAGTTAAACAGCCTATTGAACAAACCCCAGGTGGATTTCGGTACCCTTTGGTAACAGTGGCATACGAGAATGAACACATTCAGACAGTAGGATTTTCCATATGTCATTTATTTAAACCAAAATCAGTTTATATTTTCAAGGGTGTGGATTTCAAAGATACAAAAAGAAATTCAAACCATTTTGTTCAATATCTATAAAAAATGAAATTACATTTTGCTGTGGGTGGGGCGGGAGTGGACCCTGTAACATGGGAAATTGCTTCACTGAAATTCAAATTTCTGTGTGCAAAAACTAACTCATTTTGTTTTAGGATTGGCTGAAATGTTTAAGGAGCCCCGATAAAATATAAGAATTAATTTGCTAAAAGTCAAGAAGTATAATCACAGTTCACACTACGTGAACGGTCAGTGCATGAGCCAAAGTAATGAGATCTTTGCAACCTCGCCCGCGTCCGGCCACTTGATCATTGTTCTTTGGAAGCACTTTCAAAAGTACATTGTGTTATTTTGGTGACTGGCACAGGTCTTGCTTATGTATAAAAATCGGACAAAGTGGCTTATCTGCTTAACAGTTTCCAAGTTTGTTACATAGAGATGTATGGCTTTGCCCAAGAACTTGGTGGGAGGAAGTATTGTGGACACAGGTCTCAGGGTTGTGGCATTTTCAGATCAGTGTATGTCCACTGTATAAAGTGTTCTAATTGACTTTTTTGTTGTTTTTGGTGAGTCTGTATTTTTGTGTATAAAGTAAGGCTTACAGATATGACCTAGATGAAAACCAGGGGAAATTGACAGTGGCAATTACCAATTCTAAATGTGAGAAGAATGCTAAAGACCTCACTGAAGACAAAGCTGAACGCAGGCTTGGATTTTGGACTCAAATCTGTCACTTAATAATTGTGTCATGCTGGGCGAGTGACCGAACCTCAGGGAGCAGTTTTTCAGTACTGTGGGGATGAAATGAAATCCACAATGCATTATTCTGATTTTCCCTACCCCAGAGAACTGTGTAGGAAACAAAACTGATGAAATGTTTTGAAAGAAATCCACGTGGGTAAAAATCTATACAGATTTGAACATGTTTGAGAAGCTAATAACATCTTTCATAAAACATACAGCTCCTGACCTGAAACTTTCAGATGCGTGTAATCATCACCGTAAAAGGACTTTTATTTTGGGTACTTAAAGCCCTTCCAAAGGGTGCAAGGTCTACCCACCAGCTCACCTGGACTAGTACATGTGTTGTTACAATGAAAGTCACAATGATATGCTTCTTAACTGCTTAATTATTCACCGCCCCCAAAGGCAATGACTTATATTTTAGAAGAAGTAGGACTCTGTAGTGAAAACACACAGACCTGAAAGCAGTGCATTAAGTATTTTATTAATTTCTTTATACATTATGGGAAACATTCATCTATTTACAATTTTTTTTTTTGTCCACACACAGTCTAGGTAGATAAGCCTATGAAATTCCAATTCATAAAGCCATAAAAATGTTCCCCACCCCTCCATCTGAAGGCTTTCAAATGAATCTTTTTTTTTTCCAAACCAAAATAATTTTTAAAAATTACATTTGGGAATTCAGATATGCTAGTGATTTACATTCCAGTTATTTAAAATATGCATCTAGACAGGTTTTAAAAAAGAAATGGTAAATTCACAAGGATAAGGCTTAAATTAAAGTGGTAATGCACAGTAAAACATTAAGGAAACATCTATAAATAACAGAAATATAGTACAAATAAATTAGTTCTATTTACCATTTCAAATATTAAAAATCTTTAATCCATTTCTTCATCTCTCTTTACAAAAAGGTTATGTGAGTTGTATGGAAACATCTGCAAAAAATATAATAAATACTTAATTTCTTTTAACGTTTTTTGATGTGGGAGACAAACTTCTTTTGTAATCCCCCCTCCCCAAGAAAATGCCCAAACACCTTTATACCAAAGTTAAACAAAATAAGTAATTTTTCAGGGTACATACATTTTCCAATATGAACTAAAAAACATTTCTACAAATTACATCAGAAGAACAATGTAACAAAGGTTATGGTCATGGATGTCAGCTTAAGGGGGCAAGTGATTAACAGGCAGCTTTATGTGGGATCATGTCTTAACATCAATAATTAGCCTTCTATAAAGTGTTTGTACAATTGGTGTTTTCAAGGAAGGCAAAGGTCATGGTGCCTGGAGGCCTTCGGCTAAAAGATTTAAAATTCTTACCAAAAATAGCTTATGAATATACAAATACCATTCACGTAGACAAGATAAATAGGCCATCTCTTGTCTCTCTTTAAAATATCCTGGGCTAAACCAGTTTGCAAAGAAAATATTGTAGGATGATCTTGAACAGTATTAGAAATCTATTTCTTAATCCAAATCTTATCTCTACCTCACGGTGCAGAGCTGTGGATGGGGACATCTGGTCTTCAAATGGGTGTGGCTTCCTTCACGTTAATCTGAGTTCCGAGTCACTGTCAGGGTTGAATGAGACCATAGGCTACCCAAAGTGGCAGTTGGCCTTACTTGATGCAAACTTTGTGTGACCTTCCTTGGCTGCTAGAGTAAAGAAAAGGTGTATTCTTTTTAAAACCAGCAATACTTGAAGCTCAAATTCTCTGTCTGCTCCAATTTTATAAAGCACTCAAAGGTGCTTTGTTCACCCTAGTTAAAAGTTGGTTGGTTGGTTTTTAAATGTTAGTAGCCCTTGTCTTGTAAACCACAGCAGTAAACATTTGTGCCCTGTTTATAAAGATAGCTCAAAGCATCAATGGCTCTGAGAGGTAGCGAATTCTCTAGTGGTTTTAGAATATGTCCGTGAAAATAGTTGTTGCCAGAACCCATCACCTCTCTTAATTGCTTAAATAAAATTAAATTAGCACCTGGCTATGAGAGTGTTGTTGTTGTTTTTTTTAAAAAAAAGCATCTCTGGTGCAAGAGTATTTGATGTATGTTTTTAAAAGTCTTTCATTTTTCAATGGTAATTTCTAACGCTTTAGGGAGCTGGAGAAAACGCCAGTGATCATTTAAGATCACCTCATTCTAAGTGCTTAAACTGCTACGAGTGAGGGCATTTAAAGATAACTTGAGCTGGATGCAAAAGTCATACTGGCCATCCATCAGGACTAAAAACGGAAATCAACATTCTCTGCCAAAAGCCTGGGTTTCTTTCAGTGTTTAGGAATCATGACACTGTCCCCCTCCATGTGGCCTCTGAACCTCGCAGGTCAAATTTCTTCTCTCTACCTGGGACCTCAAGACAAGTGGCCGCTCTTTGGAACGAGGCAGCATGTCTACTGGGACAGAAAGCTTATTTTACCGGTTTGACACAGGACAAAATCCTTATTCGGGGGTGTGTTAGGACTGTGGAGCAGTGAGAAAAGACTGATGAAGACAGACGTCTGCCGTATGAACTACTGGGTTAAAAGAGACGGATGTGTAGCATTCCAAGGGGATGCTAGGAAAATCCCAACTTTTCGCAGAAAGCAGCCCGGCTGCCATGTACAGCACTCCGTAAGCAGAGATGTACTTAGCTCTGTGTAATTAGGTAGGCCCCCAGGATGGACACTAACAAATTAATAGAACCAACACTTTCCCCTAAAGACCCCACCACCACCATCACAACAATATAATATACATAGTACAAGAAAAGCTGATAAAACACTTCAGGTGTAACTCTTCTTAAGAATAGGACAAAAGAAAAAATCCCTTCTGTAGTCTTTTAAACTAGCAGTGCTTCCTTTGTCTTGCCTTGCCTATCTTCATTTTATTGCCTTTCAGAATAGATGGATATCCCTGAAAGATCGGATTGACAATCTTCTGCTGATTGAGACATCTGAAGCAGTGACTGATGACACAAGAGTGAGGCAGTTTTGCAGCTGTGAGCGACGCAGGTACCCCCGGCACCCGCAGGGTTTGCTTCTCTTTCCCCCACTCCGCATCCTGGTCCCCCGCCCCCCAGCCCCTCTGCGTCCCCTCTCGGTGTGTCACTTCCCGACTCCGGTGACAGGGTGTGTGATTTCTGAGGTTGGAAATCAAGTGTTCCATCTGCTTGCCCAAATAGGAAGCGTGTCGGGGAAATCAGGGGGATCGGAGCCCTAGTTTCCTAGTTTCTTTCGGGTGGAAGTCCGCGAGGTCCCGAGGGGACCACCCCCCTGGGGGACCCCCCCACCCCGGGATCCTGGATTTCTGAGATACCCTATGGTTCGATATTGCTGGAATCTAAGGACAGACAAGCTCGAGAGAACGGAGGATGGCGGGTGACCTAGAGGGGCCGCGTCTACACGGGTGGGCGGGCCAAGAAGGCGAAGGGCGGGCGCCGGGGAGGAGGCGGCCGGGGGCGCGGCGGCCGGGGGCCTCAGAGCCGGGTCTGCGCCTCGGGGATGTAGATCTCGATGCTCTCGGCGCTCTCGGTGGCCGAGTTCTGGCGGACGGACGCGGCGCGCTTGGCGGCCATCAGGCGCTTGCGGGCCTCCTGGCGCTGCGAGCTCTCCAGCGAGCGCTCCCGGATCAGCGGCGCGGGGCCCTTCGCCGGCTTCTTGGGCACTGGAGGAGGGGCCCTTCGCTCCTGATCAAAGCAGAAGGTTCAGGACATTACACAGCTTCTCAGGACAAGCTTGGGAAAAACTGGGATAGGTCAGTAGTTAGCACACTTTTTTTTTTTTTAAGCCTAAGGGTGGTTAGGTTAGTTCTGATCTGCACACTGTATATATATATATATATATATATATATATATATATTTACATGTATATATTTTTTCTTCATTATTCTGGCTTGCGTATTCAAAAGCTGCAGGGGGAAAAAAATACCGGTAAGTTTAAGGCCAAGGGTAAAGCTGGATGGCAGAACTAGGTCTCTCCAAGGGAAGGATGTGGGTATTTAAAATGCCCCCCCCCACCCCGCCTGCTGAAAGGCTGCGGCTCCCAGCACGTTTACTGCGGTTTTTCTCTGGAGGCTCCAGACTGTTCTGGGTGCCAGAGATGGGAAAGGGTGGCAGCGGTCGCCTCTTAGAACTCTGCATCCCCCTAAGGAGGGAGGCGGAGGCTGCGAGCTCGGTTCAGAGTTTAAAAACATCCCCGCCCTCTCCTCGGGCCCACCCAAACCTAAACAACCAAACGAGGAAGAAGATTGTAAGCCCGCGTTCGCTTAGCTTTGCTGATGCCACAGTGAGTTACACCCGTTTGCACATCACACACAAACACACAGCAATGTACTGGGCAGGGTCACCCTGGAGGGAGGACTTGGACAGTTCCTTACCCTCCCGGGTAGTGGAGTCAGCTCCTAAAACATCCTGCTGGACCGTCACGCCTTAGGGATCTCGGGGCGACTGTGGCGGCCCAGAGGGCAATTCCATCACAGGGACAGACACTGTGCCATGAAAACTGAACACAAGACTGAAAGAGTTCATCCCCCTAGCAGCAGCAAACTAGAAAACGGGTGGCTATTTTTAAATGCCGTTGCAAAAACAAAAGCCATATATCACTTGGGCTGGAAAAAAGTACAGTGGGAAAGAAGGGAATCTAAACCGCAAAGGATTTTGGGGAAAAAGACGGTGAGTTTTCAGGCTGCACAAAGGTCCACGTGAATCTGATGATTTCATTTTTTAATAAAATACCCTAATTCTCATAAAACTAAATGTGAAAAGTATCTTAAATTAGGGATTCCATGATTCTCCCAAGGGCATTCTCTGTGTTCCTCCTTGCTTGCCTGGGTGAAGCACCTAGTTAACGTACTGCACTGGAGTTGCCCGCCGGCTGTTTAAGGTGGCGTCTTGTGTGGATAAAAAAGGGGAGCACAGAGTGCAAACCATAGTCCACCAGCCCTGATTGTCTTGTTCATTGTTTCCCTTCCAGTTCATGGGGTGATGCAAAGCTCTGATGACAGACAACGTGTGTGAAGATTTAGAAATCAAGTTAACTAATGATTTACTGCGTCAATAGGTTACCTATATCAATTCTTAGCTTCACTCCTTTTGGACGTTTAAAATCTTCATTGTTGGGTAACTCAGTCGATCTTTTGGAAACTTTTTAGTCATATTTTCCTTTCCTTGCACATTTTATTTTTTAACTATAATTTTTAAAAATCCATGAGTGAGAAATCAGATGGATCAGCTCTAGAAATTCAGTCACCAGTATGTGTGTACATCTGTAGTGTTTTCTTAAAGTCAGACCAATTTAAAAGCTTACGTAGCAGACAGTTTTAAACCCAGATTAAAGAAAACTAGATTGAGTGCAAATGTTTGGCTCCCCCAGTGAGAGGCCACACAGACATCCATGGTACTTTGATGCTTCGCACCAAAACCCCACAGGTGGATGGTGACAGAATTAGAGATGAGGGACAGTGATGAGAGCGGTGGCCCCTTTGATTATGCACCGGCTGTTGGCACTGGATTTCTCCCGGGAGCCCATGGACCCCAAGAACCCTGGTATTATAATGGGCAGCAGCAGAATGGATTGGACTGAGGCTTGCTCTCTGATAGGTGCAGGGATAGGAAAAGGGCATCACAAGTATAGCTGTGCCTAATATTTAGAAGGTGAATCTCTCGGGAACATCTGACCTCAGGCCATAGGAAAGCAAAGGGTTAAAAAAGTCATGCATGCCTGGCCAGCCTAGGGAGGTGGACATTGGATACCTGGGCAAGCCTGGTGGACCCGCCGTAATCAAATGTGAAAATTGCCATTTATTAATTCAAGTAAAAGCATTTGAGTCTTTACTTCTATGCTCTCGCATGAGGAACCCAGTGAGCGATATTCCCCAGGGCAAATCAACCAACAGTAAAACTCTTAAAAAATCCCAACATTTATGATTACTGTGAAACTTTACGGTGTGTATATTTTTACACTTGAACAACAGTGGTTTCTTTATTACTATATTTATGAAATGATTATCAAAGTCGGTTAGTTTGCAGGGCTTCCTATTTTCTCGGAAGCACGTGCTAGGGGTGTAAGGAAGTTGAGCTCTTGCTGTATGTAACCGTGCACTGAAGATGTCATTTATTTTAGTTTAAAAAGCAAAATGGAGGCAGTTCCTTCCAGTGACTAAAATGGTTTAACTTAAAGTTTAATTAACAAAAAAAGCCACATTCCCATTTTCCAATTCACACAGACAGGTTTTTCTTTAAAAATATGCCTGAAACATATTACAGATAATATCCCAAGTGATTACTATGTAAACATTGTCATTACAATGAAATTAATATGATATCAGCTCCATTTCACATTGTAAACAGCAAGACTGAAAGCAGAAGCCTATTTAGACTGTCCAGTGTTTGTGCAGGTTTTTAAATGAACCATACAAAATCTACATTGTTCTACCTTCTTGTCAAGAGGATCCATCTGTTTCCAATTATTGGCCTTTAACTGATGAAGTTCATCAAATTTCATACTAATATTTTCTATGGACAACTGCAGCATGTCCCAGAACCCCGCCAAATCCTGGGAGGTGGGCCTTGGATGAGCGCTGGGATTCTGTATGAGAGAAAGAAAAACATTCACGCTTTAGAGGTGATGATCTAGGACAACAAGCACAGGACCAAGGCGGCCTTTTCAAATATTTCAAATAACGCAAGGAGGATGAGTTCCTTTTGGTTTTCAGATAGGAGAGAGAAGTGAGGCTATCGATGGCCCTTTTATTCATTTCATATTTTATATATGTCTTCTATACATCTTCACCTTTCTTAAGGAATCATTGACCAAATTGCAAAATATTTAGAGTGTGCAACGTGATGATGTGATATATACACACATTGTGAAAGGACTCCCCCGTCGAGTTAAGTAACACATCATCACCTCATGTATTTATCTTTGTGTGTGTGTGAGAACATTTATGTTCTACTCTCTTGGCGAAGCCCAGTTATACAATACACTGCTATCAACTATAGTCACCATGTTGTAATTAGATCTTCAGACCTTATTCGTTTGATAGCTGAAAATCTGTACCGTGTTGCCAACCTCTCCCTGTTTCCCCCACACCCAAGCCCCTGGCAACCACGTTTATACTCTCTCTGAGTTTGGTTTTTTAAAAAAGATTCCACTGCAAATGATAAGTTTATACATTCATCTTATACACACTGGAGTCAGTGATTCTCAACGTCAAAGTAAAATTCTTCTTTTGTTAATATTACATCCTTCAGTACGCTATGGCAGGGAGTCTATAAACATTTGAAAAATCCCAGAATGTATGATCTATGACAAGATGCATTTAAAGCTATATTTAAAGGAAAATACCTTTTGCAAAAAAAAAAAATACAGTGTATTGGTACTAGAGTCAGTATTCAACTCCATGCCATCCAACATACTCAGAGAACATATAAGGAATCTAAAGTAAAGTTCATTTTAATACTCACGTTGAGTGAAAATACTAGGGCAAACAATGATAAGTAATAAAAGAACTGGATTTTCAAACTACTGTGTGTTTAACAATTAAGATATCTCTAATGTAGGAAGTCATGTTATCATATAAGTACTTGGACAAAATCATTTGGAAGCGAATTAGTTTTAAATTGACCATAACGTAACATGGCAAATGTGAGAACACTTGTCTATACACACACATAGATGCCTGTAGTGACCCATTTGCTAGATAATATTAAACATTCTTTGGTTTGTGGATTGACTTTCTTTGCCCTCATTCACGTATCCCTGACAAGTACTAGAAAGTATGAACCACTCATTTATATGGTCTGAGACAGAAAAAACAACTAAAGACTGAAGGTGTTGTGTTCATCGCTGGTTACTACCTGCAACAGTAGCTAAAGGCATTCATGGGCAGATGGGTGGGACTCCCACTTGCCAAAAGTTTCTAGCAGGGGTCCGTTTTGGTTACCTCTGGGAATCTGGGCAATTGGAAAGACTGTGAAGTCTCATGCCATATAATAACTGGAGGCCAGTTTGTACTTTTAAAATCAGCCCTATGAAAATATCAGAATTTCAGGAAGCCCAAGGTTGGTGACCATCAAAGTTAATAAGTTGGAAAGAACGTTTTACCCCTTTCATGGACTAGCATTATTGGTCTGGCTTCAAAATAAATACAAGTAAAGAATATATTTATAAACTTACACTTTTAAAACTACCCATAGATCATTGGAATAAGTAAGTTCTAAAATTTGTAAGTATTTGGGTCAGTGTTAAACTCTATTCTAATGACATCTGAATTAACAAGAGGGTTTCTCTGTAGTACTTTGATTTAGTAAACTAAAAAGAAAGTTTCTTAATATCTAGGTTCAGAATAGACAGATAATAGCTTTGACAAAGTACTTGTCAAATGGAGTTTTATGATCTTGCAATATATTTCCTTATCTTATTGGTAACTAAAAGCTAAATTGCTCATACTTTGAAGTTCACCGAAGTCTTTTAGGTCACAAGCTCCGTTGGTTAAACTGTTTTAGTGCATCAGTCGATGAAATGATAGAGGTCGTTTAACTCTGTAACACAGGTAATTTGTTCCTTTCCCACCAAGACTCTCTTTGCTGACACAGCCTCCAGGGGATGGATGGGGAAGCAGAGGGAAAGAGCCTGGGTGCTCAGCCAGTCTCCGAATCAGAGGCTCCTGTGACACCCCGGCGCAGAAGGAGATGCACAGCCCGCTTGAGTATGAACCAGGCCACTTGGAGGTCAGAGGTGGTAGAGGTTGAGAAGGATACGGCGGGCCAGGTCCCTGGGTTGACTTTCGTTGCAATCCATTTATTCTATGCCCGAGAGTCAAGTCGGAGACAAGGTGCAAGTGTTCTCAGGTGTCCTCCTCAGAGTAAGAACTCAAGCAAGCAGAGCTGGGCCTGGTGTGACCGATCTCAGTGCTGCTTCAATGCAGCTTTGTAGACCTAAGTGGTACCATCACCAGGCCACCGTGCTTCCTGCTGCAGAGGAGATGGAGCTGAGCCAGCAGGGTGAGGAGGGGACTCAAATCCTGGGGGGCCTTTACAGGGATTGAAGTCGAACACACTGGGATCTGAACCTTGGCTCTGCCTCTTACCACGCAGCCCTGGCAAGTCACTGAGCTCTTCCAGGCCCATTTTTCTCAACGGTAGAACCGTCATAAAAATAATGTCACTATATTCTCCAGACCGTTGCTTTGAGGATCTAACCAGATCATAAACTTAAAAGCTCTGAGGACACAGTGCGCTTCTGCTCCTGCTTCTATAATTCTTTTCAAAGGTGTGCTGTGTTTGCCCTGTAGCGTGTACTTATTGGTCTCCGCCTGTGTCTTTTGGCCAGTTTGAGAAATATGGCCTTCTATGAACTTTTTTACATATGATTCTTTACAAGAGCAAAGAATCATATTAATTAAGATCTGTGGGGCTTCCCTGGTGGCGCAGTGGTTAAGAGTCCGCCTGCCGATGCAGGGGACACGGGTTCGTGCCCCGGTCCGGGAGGATCCCACGTGCCGCGGAGCGGCTGGGCCCGTGAGCCATGGCCGCTGAGCCTGCGCGTCCGGAGCCTGTGCTCCGCAACGGGAGAGACCCGCGTACCGCGAAAAAAAAAAAGATCTGTGACACATCCGCAAGTTTACAGATTAGCAGGAATTCTGTACCTGGCACGTAGTGAAGCTCAATAAGATATTGGTTGAATCACTTATCAATACATCTACTAATATATATTATCTCATAATTCAGAATAGAATTTCTGAGACGCTGAAAGAAGGGTCAGGTAATTTTTGCTGAGGGAGAAAACAAACTATAGATGTCAGGGGTGGGGGTGAGGAGGAAGGAAAGGATGGCCCCAAGGGGAGGGTTCAAAAAGAAAAGCCTGGTGAAGAGAGACGGAGAGCACCAGCTTTTGCCGGGTTTATATCTGCTCTTGGTCGAGCCCTGTCTAGATAAATTCCATTCGGTTTGTATTTGTCCTTGTTAACAAGATGTGGTTAGAACTCTAAAATCATAGTCTGGGTCAATCCGATTGCAAATGATTCATGTTTTTAACCTTCCAGGAGATAAACTAGTTGCTTTTCATTTTCTTTATTTAGATCCGACTTGATCATTAATTGACCAATAAAAGCTATGTTTGTGGAATGACACTTGTAGGGATGGTAGCATTTAAAAAAAATTCTGTGAGGAAGCTCTTGCCCTTGTATTTTGCTGGTAATTTTTTTAAAATGTTGTTGATGCTAGTATTAGTTTTGTCTCTTTGTCCTGGTTTATTTTGTTTCTGTATGTCCAAGAAGGATGAATGATTCATTGGTCTCAGGGAGATCAAATCTATACTTTATGACACCTTCCACTTCTGATTCTTGAATTAAAACAGAGAACTCTGATAAGAAAATAAGCCCTGATGGCTATTTCAGAAAGAAACTCATTATCGAAAATGATCTTTTTGCTGTAATATTATTTTTTACGTATCAGTCTTCTCCATAGTTTGGTAAGAATAATGAAATCAGAAGGCCAGGAAAATGGAAAGTCTTCAGTTACTGAACAAAAAAGGGGAGGGGAATGGAGTTTTAACCTGATTGGATTCTTTCTTCAAAGATTACTTAAGTATAACATAAATATTTTTAATTTTAAGAAAAGCAGGAAATATATGATTCATCAGAAAACTCTCTATTCCAGGTTAGAGAGTCCGATGGGCTGTGACTTGGTTCTACTTTAGGTGGACCGGTCTTGACAACAGGTTCTTCTCGTGGTACTAGCAGGGAAAATGGTAGTGATGGGTAAGGATACCTACCAGGTTTTCTTCACACAGTTCTCTGAACTGGTAGAATTTCTGGGCCATAAGAAGTTGGGCACTGCCAACTGCAGTTCGGATTTTCCCTAGAACTGAAAAAAGCAAACAGACAAGAAGTTTACACGTGACGTCTCATTGCTGAGACTTAGTCTGGTAAAGCAAAGAGGAAGTTATGCTGTAGCAATTAGGGAAAACGATATGCACACCGCACGCGCGCACACGCACACAGCCCGGTCGTGGCCGTTGCTCTGCGGTCTATGGAACAGACGCTCCTGGGTTAAAGAAGAAAACCAACTTGGAGAAAAACACATGCTCATCATGCATCTTTCTTAGGAATAACGGAGTTTTCCATTACAGCCCTGGATGTTACCAGGAAAGGACGCAAATAGTTTAGCTTTTTTTTTTTTTTTTTCCCTTTTACTGCAAGGATGAATTTCAAGTGTTCGCCGTACAGTTACGGATCTATTTGTGTCAGCAGTCATGGTTTGCTAGCTTGTTTTTCTAATCCGAGTTCAAACACAAGAAAAGCAGCCCTAATTTGGAGCGGGGAATCTCGTGGCACTCACCATATCCCATCCATAGCCTTCATTATTTTTCCGGAGTTCAGCCACTGGTACTGTCAGGAAAGAGCCATGGCCAGTTGCAAGATTGTCTAAGGAGTGAACATTGTCAGCCCGTTGCCTAGGGGACGCCAGCACCGCCCCTGCTTTTCCACTCCACAGACCAACGTTATTGTGCATAGAGGTTTAATTCCCTGTGCACTGTGCTGAAAATCCTCCCTTTGCAAGCTACTTCTTGCCTCCGGTGCAGTCGAAGGGGAGAACCTTTCAGCGCATGGGCGAGCTGAGCAGAAAGGAGCCTCTGCCCCAGCATCCCGAGCATCCCGAGCTCCGCGTTATCCCGGAGGCGCTCCCTACGCCGGTGGGGCCCAGGCTGCTGCACGGCTGGAGCCCGGCCACCCGGCACTGGGCACCGGGCAGGAAGGAAGGGGAGACGGTGCCCACAGAGAAAGGCAGAGCGGGGGAGCCTCCGAGGGGGGCTTGCCCGCTTGGAGATCTTCACAGGGAGAGATTTTATGGGACTGAAGCAACGTTTTTGCTGCTATAGTTTTGTTCTGAATTTACCGAGCCTGAGACTCGGAGTGGAATTAGATCTCCCTTTCTTGACCTCATTCCCCACAAAGACTGAGAAGACAACGAAAAGCAACTTCATTTTGGGGTTTCTAGTCATCTGCTCCTCTGTTTAAGGCTGCCAGGCTGGACAATGATTTCGGCTGCCCACCCCCTGGGCACTACCCAAATATTTCAGCCTTCCCGCACATGTGACCAGGGCATCTCTGAACTCTAGAAGTCACCAGTCACACCAGAGCTGAAGCGCAGAGATTACCTCCCCAGGGATAGCGGAGGTCCCCCTTGAGAGCCACCAGGCAGCAAATTTTCAGGCCTAGGAGTTGACATTTTTTTCAATCTGTTTGTAAAATCTTTTGGGATGATTACCTTTTCCTCTTTAACAGATCAATCACTTGTGTGAGGTCTCCCTCCTTTTCTCAACACCCCAAAGCAGAAAGGACAGCACAGGGCACCACAGAAGTTAAGAGTACTGGCCCTGACTGGCCAAGGATCCTTGCCGGGACACTTCCTAGACACTGCCCTGGACAAGTCACCTAATCTCTGTTTTCTTATATGTAAAATGGGGCTAAGGGTACCTACTTACTGGCAGGGTTGTTGTGAAGGTTAAAAGCGGCAATGTGGGGGCTCCCCTGGTGGCGCAGTGGTTGAGAGTCTGCCTGCCGATGCAGGGGACACGGGTTCGTGCCCCGGTCCGGGAAGATCCCACATGCCGCGGAGCGGCTGGGGCCGTGAGCGTGGCCGCTGAGCCTGCGCGTCCGGAGCCTGTGCTCCGCAACGGGAGAGGCCGCAATGGTGAGAGGCCCGCGTACCGCAAAAAAAAAAAAAAAAAAAAAAAAAAAAGCGGCAATGTGTGTGAATTGCTTAGGACTGGATCTGATTATACAGCAAGTGCTCAATAAATGTTTATTATTGAGGACCAGGAATCCACACTTCCACTGTGGGTGTGCGACTGTGGGCCCCACACTTGCTCTGCCCAGAAGAGAAAAAAAAAAAAAATGTCTGGATTATTCATAGGCAACCAGTATCCTTGGTTGTCTGGGACAGGTATGTGCTTTGGAGGACCTGTCCCAGATCAGTCAGAGACAGATCGGAAGGGGCACTTCCTAAGTGAACACATGGCTTTAGGCAAGCTCTGAGGTTTCTGGAAACGTCTCTGAATGATCTTGCTGAAGGGCAGGACTGTGACACCAGCAAATCTCAGAATGATTCCTAAAAGCTTAGAACTAGAACCCAGGTCTCCAATCGGCTGCCTGGGATTGTACAGCTCCTGGGGACTGTGAGAGAAACTTGAGGTATCTGGATACACCTCAACAGTTTGAACTAATGGCTCTCAATGACACCCAGATACCTAAGCTCTGTAATGGACCGCAAAACAAGATGAGCTGAATAAGACAGCGATTCTCAAATAAGGGGAAAGCACTGCTGCAAACAATCATTTGGGCAACACCCACCACGTAGGCAGGGGCTAACTCGGATGTCTTCTTGGAAGTTAAGCAAGGGACATCTTCACTCAGCATGGTCTGGTGAGAGCGAAAACACCGGGAATAGAGTCGGGGCCTTTCTGTTTTTCAGGTTTTTACCATCACGTTCTTGAATGGAAATTCCCTGCTGGCTCCAGGATTACTTGCATTTCTAGTGTCCTTTCCTAGGCCCAGGATGGGGAGATGAGGATTTGTCTCCATGAACCAGGAGGTCTGGGACAAGCAGACGATTACCCCTACTTCCTTGTCCTCCACGCTTTCTTTTCCAGAGAACTAAAAACTCACTTTGATCTTAAGAAAGCTCTAATAAAATTTTTTTCGTTTACTTTTTCCATTAGACACTCACTTGGTGGGTGAAATAACTCTTTTCTTCTGAAGGTAAAATTCATATTTGTTACATAGGCTTTGAGGAAGTAAAAAAGACAAAGTAAATGGTAAACTCCAATGGAAGTAAAAAGTAGAAAAAAAAAAGGCTGAAGGTTGGTAAAGAAATGAGATAAAGGGCTTCCCTGGTGGCGCAGTGGTTAAGTGCTGATTCAGGGGACACGGGTTCGAGCCCTGGTCCGGGAAGATCCCACATGTTGCAGAGCAACTAAGCCCGTGCGCCACAACTACTGAGCCTGTGCTCTAGAGCCCGCGAGCCACAGCTACTGAGCCCATGTGCTGCAACTACTGAAGCCCACATGCCTAGAGCCCATGCTCCGCAACAAGAGAAGCCACCGCAATGAGAAGCCCGCGCACTACAACGAAGAGTAGCCCCCGCTCACTGCAACTAGAGAAAAGCCCACGCGCAGCAACAAAGACCCAACTCAGCCAAAAATAAATAATATTTGAAAAAAAAAGAAATGAGATTAAGAAGAAAGAAGAATCTGAAAGTCATTTTTTTTTTTTTCTTTTTTTGTGGTAGGTGGGCCTCTCACTGTGTGGCCTCTCCCATTGCGGAGCAGAGGCTCCGGACGCGCAGGCTCAGCGGCCATGGCTCACGGGCTCAGCCGCTCCGCGGCATGTGGGATCTTCCCAGGCCAGGGCACAAACCCGTGTCCCTTGCGTCAGCAGGTGGACTCTCAACCACTGCGCCACCAGGGAAGCCCTGAAGGTCATTTTGAAACTACTCTAAAATGTTCCATACCAGCCTTCAGCAGGGTGGAAAGAAAAGTACTTCTCTCAGGGATGCTAGGAAAAGAAGGATAAGGGAGCAAGCGTAAATGAGATATTCAGGCTGCCTCTGTGGGCCTTTCCTATGCATATAACAGCCCAACCTGGTGAAAGAAAGTTCCAGAAGAGGCCTAGGTACAGGACATCTTCCCAAGGTGTTAGCCTTGCATCTCACTATTTTATTGTACGTGGTGGCAATTAACTTCGCGGGGGCTGGGTTGGCCCTCAAAGCCAAGGCCAAAAATGTCAAAGGAGCCTGAAAGGACTTGTGGGATCTACACAAAAGCTGGTGCGGGGACACTCCCTGTGGGTTCTGGGAATTCACTCATTTACTCAGCAAATATTGAATAAGGGCATACGACGTGCCAGGCTGTGCTGCATGGATGTGACACGGTGATGAGGACAAAATCTTGCCCTTGTGGATTCCATTCTGGTGAGGGGACGTGGGGGAGATGGACGTCAGAAATACAAACATGGCTATACGTGTTTGGGATCTGCTGGATCACTTGGATTGGGATGGATGGGAAGAAGTATGATTGGGCCAAAGGAGAGTGAATTCTTTAAATGGTGATCAGAGAGCTTTCAGTTCTCTTGGTCTCTCTCCTTAAAAAAGGAAAGTAAGCAAAGAACAACAACAACAAAAGTGGTTTGTGTGGGTATCCGTCGCAATATGAAATTGGCTCTGGACTAAACTGTTATAGTAATCATCATTTGAAAATGTCACTGTTTTTTATTTTGGAAAAAAGTTAAAATACATGAAAGTACAAAAAGGGCAAGAGAGCAAACATCAATGGATGTGCTCTCCCTCAAAGGATCAAATGTTAATTTTTTTCAAATTTGCTTCTGAACTTCTACTTCTTTCTTTTTTTCCCCTCTCTCCCTCTCCAGTGAAGGGAAGCCCTACGGACAAAGTATTTGTTCTCTACTTCTGTCCCCTTTGCCTCCCTCCCTAAAGGAAACCACTAGACCAGACAACCAACATCCCAGTCCCACCCCGGAGTTTATGAAGGTGTCTCCTTTGGTCCTAGAAAGGCGACAGCTAAGGGCCTTCTTGAGAGCAAAGGAGAGCGTTAGATTGGGGTAACCCCTCTAGCACAGCTGAGACCCCACGGCCTAGAATGGGCGGTTGAAGGCTCTGTCCATCCAGGAGGAAGATGTGCCCCTGGGGTTTCCTTTAGTTGTTTTTTTTCTCACACTCTGGTCCACACAGTCTTTCCAGATTGTTCCATCCAAATGTAGTTAATAGTTTTTACCATCCATTTCCCTTAGGGCCCATTCTCTGCCTCTTCCAGAATAATAATCTCTGCTGTGTCACCCCAGGCATGCCATTTAACCATGATTTATTCCATCTGTTTGTATCACATGTAATCACAGATTAGGCCTTGTCTTGCTTTGCCGCTCTTTGCATGTAGAGAACCCTGGTTTCCCTGCATGCCTATAAGAACCCTGATGGTGAATTTTTTCAGGTTCCTTTCTCCCTTTCCTTTCCTCCCAGCTCCTGTGTTAGTCTATCCCTCAGTGGGACTGCAGAACAACAACCCAAAACGCTGTTGAACTGAATTCCTTCTGTGTAAGAAGTGGGCATCTCTTTATTAACTCCCCCACTTATAAGCTTAGAGACCTCTCATCCCACGATGAATGGGTGGCTCTGGGGGATCATAGCAGAGAGGACAGGCCTGGATTAGCTCACCACACAAAGCCAGGAAGATCAGAAAGGCCATCACGGTTTGGTTTTTGCAAAAACCTGCCTATTTATATTACTATTACCTTGTATTTCAAAGCACTTTCACGCGCACATCTAACGTGATCCTCACAGGACCCCATGGGGCAGGGCCAATGTCATCATTTTAGCTGAGGAAAGCTGGGCTCAAAGTATGAAGTGTCTTCCCTGGGGCCCTGGTCCAGCTGTGCCCTTTTCCCTCAACACTTACTGAGAATTGGTTCTGAATCCACTCAACTGAAGGCCTCTGAGCATGATTTCTTTCCTTTATCCACACTTTCTAGCCACGGCCAGTGGAGAGAAGGGGGGCAGCTGTAACCAGTCAGTGGGGGAATTTGCAGAAGTTCGGCAAGTCTGATCCCTGTCCTACGTCAGGGCAGGAGGGCAAAGCACGTCTACCGAAAATGACTGTCGCACAAAGAAATCTCAGTCACGAAAAGAATGCAGGAACCAGGGGTCACTTGAAAGAGATGGCGGGTGTAAGGTTCAAGTTTTGTTTTTTCTTTGAAAGACTATGCATCGTAATGAGAAGCAGAGAAAGACAAAATAGTCTTTTATGAAAACCACGATTTAAAATTTCCTCGCTACGTTCAATCAGAAACCCAGACATCTAGAAAAGAGCACACCTCCTCCTTCCCACTGACCCCCACATGGTACCATTTTTATTTTGGGAACAAGGAGGTGGTATAAAAGGCACAGGAGTGAAGGGAATGAACAGTTTCTCTCAAGTGTTCAGTGGTAGCCGAGTAAAACAAAGGCCGTCTCCGCCGGGGACGTGTCTGACTTTTTGCTGAGTCAAAACCCTTATTTTATATCCATAGGCCTAGCTCCCTCTCTCTGCCATCACGATCTGTGTGGTTGAATCTGTTTGTCACAAGACTTTCAGGATCAAGGGATTCCTGGCCATGAAACGAAAGCAGAATCATCCCCTTCCCCAGTGGATTTGGATAAAAAATGGGAATAAAATCTGGTCCGGCTCCAATCGGAGACACTGGATGAGACTGAGCTGGGTCTATAAGGAACCGCGTGGGAGATATTTATACTATATATATACTTATACTGTGTTACACATATTTATACTGTATCAGAGTCGCCAGCATCTTACCATGTCAAGCTGAAAACATCCCGACTATCTAGACCGTTGGATGTGTTTTATCGGGAAAATGATTTTTTTCTTTGTTTCTACATTTCTGCATGAGTAGCTTGGTTCAGGAATAAATATGTGTGACCTTTTGTTTGAAAAAAATATCCTTACGCATAACCAACATACGCATTTCATATTCAAGAAGGGTTAGGCCTCTAGAGCTGACAGGCCAGAAGCACTGGTTGCTTTGACTGCTTCCAGTTCTTACGGACTATGCCGGCTCCACCATCAGCATTTATATCTTCAACCTGGACACTACCTATCAATACAGAGGAGTCCGTCTGGCTGTCCCACCAGTGGTGAAGCTTCTGCAGTGGACAGGCTGGTGGGACACGTCCCAGGCCCTGCCGCCTACACCTAATTCCCCTGGTCTGCTTCCTTTCCTAACTTCCTCTCTGTGTGACATCCCAGAAAGAGAATAGGCACTGGAGTCAGAAATACCACTTATCAGCTGCGGAGCTTGGGAGAATGTATTGTACTCTCAGACTCTGTTTTCTTTGTCTGTCAAGCGATCATAATGCTATCTTCATAGGATTGCTGATTATTTAATGAAATCATATATGGAAATTGTTAGGATGTAGCAGGAATTATAACTCCTATATCCTATCGACATTCTTTAGCTCTTGGTCATTCGCCTGGGAAACTAAAAGGTGACATGATCCCAAACAGGGCATTATTTATCCTGCTAATCTTCACGCTCCATCGTCTCTCCCCAACAGTGTGAGCTGACTGAACGTCCTCTTTTTTTGGTGGCTTTCACGCAGGCAGGCTTAGACAAGCGTCAGTGTGTGGGGGAATCACGCCCTTGGTCTGTGCGCATAAGAAATCCACAACAATTCTTCAGGGCCCCAGATTTTCATGCCTATCTGGGCATATCTCCCCACCTAACAGAGCTAGAACAGTGGCCAACTGGCTGCTGGATGACAGAGACACACGGAGAAGACAGGACCTTAACCAAGGCTGGACGCCTAGACCATCCTGCCGGAGCCTGTGCAGAAAACAGACTCGCTGCAAAATCAAGGGTCAGACCCTCCCCGGGAGCCACAGATGCTCCAGCAAAACAAGGTCCATCTTCAGGTGCAGAGTAGGCCAGACACATCTGGCCTGCAGGGCGCTGGGCCCACCCGATGCTCTGTGAGCTGCGTTTTGCCGTGTGGTTTAGAGCCATTCAGACCCATGGGTTCCAAACTCAGCCCATCTCTTGCAGCTGTTTATTAGTCCTTCAAGATGGTCTTGGTCACCTCCCTCCCTGACCCTCCTTTTCTGACTCTTATTCACTCACAACTAGACCCCTGCTACCTCATCTTCAACCATAACTTTGCCTCCTATGAGACGAAGTAAACAGGGGGATCAGGCATGAACACTCTCAGTGTTCTGCCCTCTCCTGACACTTGCCCCCCACGCAGTTCCCCTAAAGCTCTAATGAGTGATGGGCGAGCGGTGATGTGGCCGGCATCAGAGACGTCAGGTGCCTGGAGTTACTGCCATTGCTTCTTAATGGAGTCAGCCGGCGACCGATAACTGCCCCCGTCCTAAAGAGCTCTCTACGCCCACCCTTCCCGTCTGTCTGTGTCCTTGGCCCACTCCCTCCTGGCTGCTCGGAGAACCTACTCCCTCTCTGCCACCTCTGCCCTTCTCTGCAGCCCTACGTGAGAGGGCTGCCAGCATTCTCAAGTCGCTCCCATTCTAAGGGGAAAATCCTCCCCCATCTCGTGATCCCCTCTAGCTAAAATAAAATTCCTCTTCTCCCCCGTTATAGGCTGAATTGTGTCCTCCCAGATTCATCTGTTGAAGTCCTAACATCCAAGTCCTCCAACCGTGACTGTATGTGGACCAGGGCCTTTACATCGGTAATTAAGTTAAAGCGCGGTCATTAGGGTGAGTCCTCACCCAACATAACTGGTGTTCTTCTAAGACGATGGGATCAGGACGTAGATACACACAGAGGGAAGACCAGGCCAAGGGGAGAGGCCTAGGGACAAACGGGCACCTTGAGCTCAACCTTCTAGCCCACAAAGCTGTGAGAAAAGAGATTTCTGTTGCTGAGGCCACGGGTGGTACTTTGTTATGGCAGCCGGAGCATACCAATACATTCCCTTAAGCTGGATTCTCCAAAGGGCAGACTCCTTTGCTCTCTCTACATCCTCAGCTCCCAGGGTCCCCCGTCCCTGCGGTCTGGCTCTCCCCCCCTCCCCCCTCCTGGACCTCTGCGTTTGGCACAAAGGAATCTCAGCCCCCTGGGCACCCACAGTGCTCTCTGGCCCTGACCTCTGCTTCCCTCCACCTCGAGAATGTTGAACACAAAACTCGGTCCTGAGCCCCCTTCCCTTAGTCCCCTCGAGTGATCCCATCCATGCTCCTGGGTTCAGCTATTCTGTAAAATAGGTTTATTTTGTTCAAATCTGTAACTCTGGTGTATACCAACCCTTCGTGCAGCACATCTGAGCAACCCCTCGACACCTCTTGTCTCCCCACATCCACATTCCTCTCAGGAGTCCCTGGTTGCTCATGATTAGGGCTACAAGGCTCCATCACCCCCTCCACAGCATGAATATTCTCCCTCCATGGCCAGTTTGGAGGTTTGGTCCTATTAACTGGAGGGTCTTCTTATCTCATATAATTCTCACGCTTAAAACTTTTCCATGCTCCCCTGTCATCCCTGGGATAAGCGGGAAACTCCCTTCAATGGCCCACCCGTCCAGCCTCACCTCTGCCCACTCCCTCAGTGCCTTGGGCCCCCAGTTTCCCGAATCCAAAACCTGGTCTCTCCGCAGTGCCTTTGCTCAGGCTAAACGCTGAGCTGGGGTGCCTCCTGCCTTGGCTCCCACACTGGCCCCGCCCCACACTGGCCCCACCCCCTGTGCACAGGTGTGCATCCTCCAGAAAGACCTATCCCCTTTCACCTCTCCCTCGCTTTGCTCCTCAAATTTCCGTGCACAGCTCTGTCTCTGCCCTCTCCGCATTCTTTCCAGCACCATCTATTTATATGTCTGACTTTACCAGCAGGCATGGCATAGACTGTGCCGATGTAACTCCCAATGATCCTGTTGGAAGAGGTTTTGAAGTGAACTGACTCATCAATAAACTCTATGTTAACCGGAAAAGTTAATTAACGGCAAGATTCCAGGCCTAAGATTCTGCTTCTTTAAGGTTTTACCGTGCCTAGCACCCCTTTTTCCTTACAGTCTTGACTGATTAATTGGCTAAGATAGTCTTGGTGGGGCTATTCTTCCTCTTGGTTTTCTATTTATAATACTAGCTGTGCTGACTCAGGCTGGAAGAACCAAGCCATTTGGGAAAAGTTGAACGAGGTTGTGGGTGAATTAAACCTCCCTGTCCTCAACTTTTGACTTTTTGCTCACCTGGCCTCCCCGCCCCCCGGGGGAATGTTGTAGACTTTAGGAGTGAGGAGGAAAAAGGAATTTTTTAAAAAGTGGATCCACCCACTTACTCCAAAGTCATGTGGATTTGTCAGACCGAATCTGTGTGATTTCAAGTCGGGATTATCCAAGTGGAGACATTTTAATTCACGAGTTTGTCCTCGTGGAAAAGAATGTCTCCAACCAACTGCCCAGCTGCTTCTCAAACACATTTGTGATCCAGAGCTGTTGTCAATAAAAAGGTCTCCACAGAAAACATGGATCTGTTTCACTCCTGGCTGACAAGGGCTGCTCTGAATGTAACAAGAGCACTTTTTTTTTCCCTTAAAGGAGCCAAAACTTAAATGAACAAAGAATGACGAATTTATGAATTTATTAAAAGGGAATGAATAAAGAATAGAATTCTCAAGTAGAAATTATCCCATGGACTAAAACCAGAGCTTCCACGGGGCTAAACCATGGGGGAAATATTATTTTGTTTGTAAAGAGCAAGTTTGCAAAAATTCAGCTCATGTTTTTTCCCCAGTCCACACTCCAGGGGTCTCACTCATAAAAGATGGTTACGCTTCAAGCCATATCTCCATTTACATCAGCCGTGAAATAGTTACAGCACCTACGTCACATAGATAAATACAGTTTCTGAGCCTTTGAAAGCTGAATGAGATGAAATGAGTTAACGTTTCCCTTGGGAATATGGAAGGATTAAATACTGCATTTGAAGGCCATTGCAATGATCTTTCACAGAAATTGGTTATTGTTAGAGAAAGTGATCGAGGACCGTGCTCCACGAGTCAGGCCCTCTCTCTGCAATCTCTGCCTCTCTACAATGTACAAGTGTCTGGAATAAAGGGAACAGCAGTGGCCCAGGGACCTGGAGAGCTGCTTCCAGGCACCCTGTCTTCCCTCTGTCCATCGTCACCTCTCCTCGCCTCCGTGCCCCTCAGCCTCAGACCACTCCCAGTGAAACACACCCACAGAAGGGATGCTCGGAGATGACCTTCCAGCACCAACACCTTTCTCCTTGTGCTCAGTGCTGTGCAAAGCAAAATACAGCCAGCGTTCTAGAAGGTTAAACAGAAGGCACATGGCACACAGTTTTCTTTTCGTTCCTGTCGCTTCCTGGTCACTAATTTCAGGTTGGCCAGACCTTAAAAAAAGAGAGTATGCAGTGTGTGTGCGTATGTGTGTGTGTGCGTGTGTGCGTGTGTGTCTTGGGGCATGGGGGTGGGGAGGGACCTTTTGCAGGTCATTGCAAAAGAAAGATGAGAATAAAACAGGAAGGAGCTAGGATGCACCCACCTTGCCCCGCTTAGGAGCACACAAGGCTTGAGGCAACTGAGCTGAGGAAATCACAGAGCGTTCCTCTGCCTGCCACCCACCCACCAGGCCTCAGGCTGCAGAGACCCTGGGCATAGCACCCATCAACGGTCGCAGCGCTGACGGTGCACAGCTTCCCATAACTCAACCTGAAACCGGGCAAACCCCATTTCGGGTTTCGTTACCAGCCCCACGTTCGCTGCCAAGGCTCCCAGGCCTTCTGGGGGACTCAAGGCCAAGTTTCACTAACGGGGATGCTATTACAGGGCAAAATTAAAGTGGAATTAATCTGCCTCCATCCCGCACACGCTTTGGGTTTATCAGTTCGTTTCAGATAAAGCCTGAAAATTCCACATATAAGTTGCCCACAATTCAGGAGGCACTGCTAGATTTCCAAGCACAATCAACCAGTATTTCATCCTGGGGCCAGTGAAACCCGAGCCCGTGTTTCGAGCCATCGGTGCTGGACCGCATTCCTGGTGGGAGCCCTGCGCTCCATCTGGGCGTTTCGTCCCAGTCAGATAATACCAGACGGATCTCTGTAACAGGCAGGCCCCGGCCAACAGCGCCGAGCCATCTCCCCGAGACAGCTGTTTCACACAAGGCCCCATTGTCTGAGACAGGCTCGGATCGGTTTACTTCGAGAGCTGCGGGAACGTTCTGTCAGCTGCCCCGGCCGCGAGGAAACCTCGCTCACTGCAGATTTCCCTTCTTCTGTTATGGAGCCAAAAACCTACCATCGACTGTTAGGGAGGAAGGTTTCACCCAAGAACTAAAGTCCTCGCGCTGCTTTTATTTTCGCAGGGAAAACAATAGACCCACACACCCAAAGAATTTATAGATGGACTTTTGGCAAGCTGGCTGGAGGTGACCGGGTGACCGCGAGTGCTGGTTTTCTCTCTGCGCTTCCTTGAGCACTTTGTCCAGTTTGGGGGAAAGCACTGTTTTCCAGTCCTGGAAGGCCACAGACAAGATCCCTAGGAAGCAGCGGTCAGAATCAGGATGATCGCAGCATAAAATAAGTGATCACTGAATAATTCCTGAAGACTGGATGGCTTTTTTTTTTTTTTTCTTCAACTCTGTGATAGAGAAAGGTGATGGCAACCACCACATGCCCCAGATCTGCACCTCAGGCTCCCATTGAGCAGACGAGCTCTCTTCCTAACTTCTCCCCCCACCCCTGCCAGTGGACATGTTGTATTTTGAATTCAGGAAGGTACTTAACAAAATACCTTACATTCTTATAAGCGTGATGAATAACTCTGGACGTGAAGACGGCAAGCCTGACCCATCTACCTTCAGCTGCTGCAGACTTTTTTTGGGGGGCAGTGGGGTGGATGTTTCTGTGTGTGTGGTAAAATGTACGTGAGATCTACCATTTTAACGGTTTTTAAGTGGGCCGCTCAGAGGCATTAAGCAGTCACCCAAACGTTTAAAAATATTGAAAATTTGGAATAATTCCGGGGCCCCACGAAATAAATTAAGCAGGTGTGGTTAGACTCATGCCTTTCTTCCACCCTATCCTTAGCTTTCCCTACCGAGGATGAAGACCAGCTCTCCCGGGAGGGATCTGTCACGGAGCCAACCGTCGTCATGTACCCTGAAGAGAGACCTTCCTATCTAGGACCCAAAGGACACATAAGGTGGCCTGGCCAAGAGACAGATCTGCGTTTGACCCATTTATCAAATGTATTTTTCTGAGTTACACAGACTTTTTTTTTTAAGCTGGTTACTCAGACATTGGCTATGCCTGCCAAACGGGATTGGCCCCTCTTCCTTAGCACTCGCCCCCCCTTATAAAAAAGCAAAGGTTAAATGAGAGAATTAGTAAAAACAAAGGCCCTCTGCAGCTCCAGGCCCACTTATCAGAACAGGACTGTGGTTGCCAAGGAAGCAGGGACAGATATGTACGCAGAGCTTTACAGCAGCCAAGCACACACAAAGTATCATTATCTTGTCAAATGTTATTCGTGTTGTATCTGTTCCATCCGGCGCTTCTGTGTTGTGTGACCTTGGAGGAGGGACTGCCAGAGAGCTGTTGTGAGGGCAAATAAAACAACACCTGTCAAAGCCTGTAGCCCACGGCCCAGGGGACTGTAAGGACAAGATAGATGCTCTTTCGCGGGGTTGATATTCTCCCTTCCTCCCGGCTTTCTGGTCAGATGCTCACTGATTTCCATTTGCCTCATTTGAAATTGGCGACTCTTTGACCGGGCATGTGTGTGTACCTCTGCGCTGTTTAGAATTCTGGAATGCTAGTGGGTGGAAGCTTCTGTTTTGTACCATCCAGGGCATGAAAGATAGAGAAAGCTTTCAAGTGCTTATGGGATGGAATCGCGTCCCAAGAGCTGGAAGGGACACGCGGGTTCATCTAGCTCACGTAGCTGACCGACACACAAGTCCTTTCTAGCCTCTCTGTGGCAGGTGCTCGTGTCTCTGCCAAATCTCTGTTCTGATCAAGCAGCGCTCCCTACCTCGCAGGGGACCTCCCCTTCCAGCTTTTGGCAACAAGAGCTGCGAACTACCTGTTGAATATTTTGGAACTACTTAGGAAGAAAGAGTTTGCTAAGGAAAATACTTTTGTAAAACCGTATTTGCAAAATAGTCCCAGGACTCAAATACATATTCACTGATCCCCTCCTCTGTGCCAAGAACCGTCAGAGGGGCAGCGGATATGAAGATGAATGAGACGAGAGTAATTTCGGTCCTCAGACGTCACTTTTCAGTGGAGGAGAGAGATACATAGATTATCATCAAATAAAGTTGGAAATACCTGATAGACAAATGTGCAGGCTATTACAGAAGCACCAGGGAGGCACACCCAACTCAGCCTGAAGGGATGCATTCTGCAAAGGATTCTAGAAGGTGAGGCCCAAGCTGAGATTTGAAGGAAGAGCCACTTTTGTAGGTTAGATAGGCTTACACAAATAGATGTTTCTAATCTGAATCAGTTTTGTACATTTAAAAAAACATGTAGGCAAGGCATTTACCTCTGATCTTTGTGTTAGCTGTTTGATCTAAAGTTATAAAATTGTATTTAAAAAAATTAGTAAGTTGGACTTTTCACTATAGACCATTGGCTTTCAAACTATTCTAGGAATCCTGGGATGTTTTTTGGTGGCAGGGAGGGTTTCTAGGGACCTCTGTCCAGAGAGTGGTAGAGGCTGAGCAGATAGGACTCCAGGCCCTCCCCAAAGAGCTTCACCGTTCTTCCTATTATATTTATTGGTGTTGTGTGTAATTTTTTTTTTAACTTAGAAAAAGGGGGCTCTGATATCGAAATATGTTTCAAACTACACAGGGAGACTCACTCCCCAGTGCAGCGGGTCTCATTGCATACTTGTCATCTAAGATTAATTTACTCAGTTGAATACTTTAAGCAAAGCACCAGAAATACTCCCACCCTAAGTTATCTTTGTCCGTTCTGCAGCCATGACCTTCACACCCCACCACCGCCCTCAGGCAGCGACCTCGTAAAACAGAGGCAGATTTGAGAAAATTTATCACTAAAGACAGCGTCCTTAAGAAGACGGCTTATTCACGGTTGGACAGCGGCACCTTCGTGTACAAAGACAGCAAATTATTATTAGAACAAATGTTGTTATAACAAAATACCTTCATATGGAATAGGTTCATAAGTCCTATTTATAAATCAATATTGCAAATAACATCTGCAGGAAAATTCTGGAACAGTGAATGAATGAGCAGTTCCTTCATGTTCAAGCTACAAATATGCTTCTCTTTCATCTCAAACACAGGATGAGAACCTGATTTTCTAACAAGGTTCTCACCTTCCGAATATATGTGCTGGTATCAAAATACATTGACTTGTTTTCATGGCTCCTTAAGTGTTAAGGAAGACTTTTCTAAATATGTATACAATGAGTATCCCCACGCATCATTATAAAGCTGGGTTGAGAGAAGTAGATCTAGTCTCAGATGGGAAGAAAACATCAGATTAAAAGAAAACACCAGATGAGCAGCTTCCCCAGGTCTTCTTGGAAGCCAAGCAGCGAAGCTAGAACAAGTTCGAATCCATGCATTGCATGAACTGAAATCTGCAAGACAGCTTGCCCTGTTGAGCTGTGCACCCGAGGCCGCTGCTCCTTAGACATGGGCATTTTTCCCAGGAAAAGCGACTAGGCTTCGGGTATACCCACGGGGAAAGGAGAATAAGAAGATGCAACTGCTAAGAATCTCTTACCGAAAACCTCCCCCGCCCACTGCTGCCGGGCTGTGCTTCGCACCCCTGTCACTTAGGCACAGAGCATATTCTCCCTGTGGACCCACACCTGGGCGAGCCTGCAGTGGCACCAACGGTGGGGTCAAGTGTCAAGGGGGTTTACGTTTCCACTGCTAAGTTGTTTGCACTCATAACATGCAAGAACAAAAGGAACGTTACAGAAACCCATTGATGGATTTTCTAACCTGCTCAGAAAGGCAACAAATAAGTTAGTCAGCGGGTGGATAGGGGTCAGAAGCAAGAAAAAGCAGAGAAGAGCTGTGAGCAAGACACAGAGCGGAAATCCCACAACCTGCAAACTGTCATTTTCCACTCTCCATTCTCACAAAAGTACTTCCTTTACGGAAAACTCACGGCTCCCGGACACAATTAGTTTGGTTCGCTTAGTAAGTCAACTGAACATGATTTAAGAAAGCTCTCCATCTAATTGTTAAGAAATTATTATTGTTTTTGTTAGGGATGACAATGCACGATGGTTATATACGTATACATAGAGTCCTTATCAGAGATACGTAGTGAAGTGACGGGATGCGTTGGATTTTCTTTAAGATCCTCTGGCAAAAATGATGACAAGTGGGGGAAGATGAGACCAGCCAGTAGTTGAGCTGGGTGATGGGAATATGGGGGTTCACTACAGTAAACTCTCTACTTTTGCAAGTGTTTTTAAATGTTCACAATAAAAAGTTAAATGATTTTAAAAATAGGTCTAGGGCTTCCCTGGTGGCGCAGTGGTTGAGAGTCCGCCTGCCGATGCAGGGGACACGGGTTCGTGCCCCGGTCCGGGAGGATCCCACATGCCGCGGAGCGGCTGGGCCCGTGAGCCATGGCCGCTGAGCCTGCGCGTCCGGAGCCTGTGCTCCGCAACAGGAGAGGCCACAGCAGTGAGAGGCCCGCATACCGCAAAAAAAAAAAAAAAAAAAAAAAGGTCTAAAACCGCATCACGCTAATACTCTTCCAGGTGGTTCCCACACAAAAATGAAGGCAGGCTTTGATGCCTACCACTGAATTTCTCTGATTCAAAAATATCATCGGTTGGAAGATCCACCATTCATTTAATAATCGTTTTTCGGAGGGAAATAAACACGCAACAATGAAATACACGCTGATTATAAATGCTATTCCAAGTTCAAAATTGTTATTAATGTGCAACCGGACTGCAGTAATCTGGCAACTTCTTTGTCAACTGTTAATAGGAATCCTTGTTGTTAAAAGTCCAAGTCTGAAAAGAACGGAGTGCGGAGTCTCCGTTATTTATTTAACTTAACCATCCTTTATTTGATCATTTACTTTAACCCATTAAATTGGGTTAATTGCTTTAGCGGCTGAAGGTTTGCCTTCCTAAAACCTAAGGGGGAAAGTGCGGGCTAACCAGGTCCAAGGATGTCAATAAGCTTGGCGTCTACAGGCCTAGACACGACAGGCCTTGTTTTAATCCTGTATATTAATGAAAGTAATACACCTGTAAGATTATAAATGCCCAAGGCACGCGTATCTGGGGATCTTAAAACTATTTAGAATTTCTGTTCATTCCCTGCGGGAGCATCTTGGGGAAAAGAAACCGAGTCAGAAGCATGAGTCCACCCCACGTTGGTCCAGAGGTGGAGGTCGCGGAGGCAGAGGTAGAGAAGGTGTTACAGCTGCCTGACGTGTGTGGGGGGGGGGGGGGGGGCGGGGGGGGGGCTTGTCTTTATTGGGCACCAGGGGTGTGTGGACTCGGCCCGAACCGCCCAGCTCTTCCACACGTTCCCGTTTGGGGTGGGGACCTGCACGGCTTGCCCAGCGCTATGAAAGCATCCCCTCCCCGGCCCCGGGGACCCGGCCCCGGGGGCGCGTGCGCAGGCGCTGCGCCGCACTTACTGTCCTCGGGCAGGCTGTTCTCGCGCTCTTCTCTCTCCATCTGCTGACACCACCCTTCCATGCGGTCCCGCTCCGCCTGGAGAAGCTTCAGAAACCAGTGGCCGTCCCGGTGGCACACTGACCTCTGCACGGCCTCCAGGGGGTCTTCGGTGATTGAGTCAATCCAGGGGTCTGGGGGCGGCAGAATGGAAGGGTCGAAATCCGCATCGAAGTCCTCGTCGGCCGCGCAGGCGTGGTAGTGGTTTCCTGAGCCCTGGATGCTGACCGTGGAGGTGCTGGCGTCCCGGGAGAACTGTCTGGCCACCGGGCCGGGGCATGAATTGTCCTCTATAGACTCCAGAGAGTTCTCCAGGTTATCGTGGAAGTCCAGGTCGGCCTGCACGGCCGTCGTCACACTGTTGGATCGAGTGAACCTGCGGAAGCTTGGAGGGATAGAGAGAGACGAGTTAGTTCAAGGATGTTTCTCAAAGCAGAACTACATTCTGCGTCTCTTCGTGGGTGTGCAAGAGGGGGTCTCATCTTCTCAGTCTGCAGAGGTAGCCCTTGACGCCGGCGCATCGATTGCCCTGGCTCTAGTGTAAGGAGCACAGAGCCCTCATCTCTGTTCAATATGGAATGTGAAAACGTATCTAGAGAAGGTTTAGAAGTGGACCGCAAGCACCGCTCTCAAAGCCAGAATGATGTCCGGGGTTCAACTTCCTCCCCAAATCGGCAGTGGCTTGAATCCTGACATTCAGTGAAGGGTAAATTTGGTGAGGGGTAAGGAAACAATTCAGTTATCTCTTAGTCTGCGTAATTTCCTTTGAAACAAGAGGAGAAAAAACAACAACAACAACACCCCACCTGGGCCAAAGCTATCTTGAATCCCACATAACCACATTTCCCAGGGACAGCTCTTACCTGAAAGCAAACTAAACTGTCATTAAGCTCCCCTTAACGTTAAAGCTCCTTCCCCTGGGAAGTCTTCACCTGTCTCTTGATCACAGGGTCATCGTGATAATTTGATACAAAGCCTTTGGGGCAAAATCAGCTCGAGGTTCTAGAGTTTTCCGATACCATCCTTCCCTGCGCCTTTAATTTCCCTCTCCATAGTTCTTCTACCGAGGTGATAAAAGACAACTTGTTAACACCATTTTATATGGACATACAACCGAATGGTTCTAGATTTCTCTTGTTGACCCCTACCGCAAAGGTGAGGATGTATGGAAGGAGGGAGGGGTGGGGAAGGATGGGGGAGCAGTGAATTCTTTCTCAGACAAGGGGCAAGGGAAGGTGTGGGCCTGAACTAATTTAAAACACACCCCCAGAAAGCTTCCTTGGCTCCTGGAGCAGACAGGAAATGATGATTTAACAGGATATAGGAGGCTATGTCTACTGAAGGCAGCATCAGGTATCTGTTACCCCCACTTTATACTTCTTTTTTTTTTAAGGTAACTTCCGGATCTAATATTTTATTTATTTTTTATTCTGAAGAAATATATGTAACATAAAATTTACACGTTTAACCATTTTTAAGTGTATGGTTCAGTGGTATTAAATACATTCACACTGTTGTACAACCATCTCCAGAACCTTTTCATCTTCCCCAGTTGAAACTCTGTACCGTTAAACAACTCCCCATTCCCCCTTCCTTCCAGCCTCTGGCAACCACAATTCCACTTTCTGTCTCTCTGAATTTGACTACTCTAGGTCCCTCATGTAAGTTGAGTCATACAGTATGTGTCTTTCTGTCGCTGGCTTATTTCACTTAGCATGATGTCTTCAAGGTTCGTCCATATTGTAGCATATGTCGGAATTTCCTTCCTATTTAAGGCTGAATAATATCCCATTATATGTATATAACACATTGTGTTTATTTTTTCATTCATCAGTAGACATTTGGGTTGGTTCCACCTTTTGGCTATTGTGAATAATTCTGCTATGAACATGGGTGTACAAATAACTCTTTGAGACTCTGCTCTCAATTCTTCTGGGTATATATCCAGAAGTAGAATTGTTGAATTATGTGCTAATTCTGTTTTTAATATTTTGAGGAGCTGTTTTCCCTAGCAGTTGTACCATTTTATATTCCCACCAAAAATGCATGTTTTCCAGTTTCTCCACATCCTTGCCAACAGTGATTTTCTGACTTTTTCTTTTTTTTTTTAAATTTTTATTGGAGTATAGTTGCTTTACAATATTGTGTTAGTTTCTGCTGTACAGCACAGTGAATCAGCTATACATATACGTATATCCCCCCTTTTTTGGATTTCTTTCCCATTTAGGTCACCACAGAGCACCGAGTAGTTTCCTGTGCTATACAGTAGGTTCTCATTAGTTATCTTTTTTATACATAGTATCAATAGTGTATGTATGTCAATCCCAATCTCCCAGTTCATCACCCCCCACTTCCCCCTTGGTATCTGTACGTTTGTTCTCTACGTCTGTGACTTTTTTGATAGTAGCCCCGCTTCCCCCTTGGTATCCGTACGTTTGTTCTCTACGTCTGTGACTTTTTCGATAGTAGCCCCCGCTTCCCCCTTGGTATCCGTACGTTTGTTCTCTACATCTGTGACTTTTTCGATAGTAGCCCCCGCTTCCCCCTTGGTATCCGTACGTTTGTTCTCTACGTCTGTGACTTTTTCGATAGTAGCCCCCGCTTCCCCCTTGGTATCCGTACGTTTGTTCTCTACGTCTGTGACTTTTTCGATAGTAGCCCCCGCTTCCCCCTTGGTATCTGTACGTTTGTTCTCTACGTCTGTGACTTTTTTGATAGTAGCCCCGCTTCCCCCTTGGTATCCGTACGTTTGTTCTCTACGTCTGTGACTTTTTCGATAGTAGCCCCCGCTTCCCCCTTGGTATCCGTACGTTTGTTCTCTACATCTGTGACTTTTTCGATAGTAGCTCCGCTTCCCCCTTGGTATCCGTACATTTGTTCTCTACGTCTGTGACTTTTTCGATAGCAGCCCCCGCTTCCCCCTTGGTATCCGTACGTTTGTTCTCTACGTCTGTGACTTTTTCGATAGTAGCTGTCCTAATGGGTGTGAGGTGATATATTTTCTTGACTGGCTCATAATTATGCCATGTTAAGATGGTTTATTTGCTAGTTGATTTTCAGTTAATATTCAATAGTGCCAGCCTTAAAGGAGAGTGCACTAAATAATGTCCATACAACATTGAATAAACCAGATTATACGCTTTTTTCTTAACTCTTGTGGAACACTCTATCAGAGCCAATTAATACTAATATTCTGGTCCCTCAAAAATAAATAATGAACAGACTGGAAGTCACAAAAAGGAGAGGGTACAATCATCTTAATCAGTCCATGTTTTCCCCCTAGAGAATAAATACCAAGAAAGTAAATGACTGTACAATTGGTCTGTGTTCGTTATTAGGATGATCACAATAATAAATGTTGTGATTCTCACCATTCATTTTATGAAGATAGGCCTGCCAATAAAGGCCAGCCCATCTCACTGTTTGCTGTTTGCAAGAAGTAACTTCTGTGGAAGGTATCAGGCGTGGCCATTTTATAAGTCCTTTAACTCCGAAATGGGTCATAGGAAAAATCGCTCAGTGTGAAAGTCTGAAAGAATGTCCTTCCTTGTCCTAGCAGTGAAAACAAGAAGAATTGTGCTACCGCGATTTTCCCAATAACCACCGGCTTCTTGGCTGCGAGAGGCCATTTCTGCCGCCTTCTTGTTCATCCACCAACACGTTAAATGACATCTGAAGCTGAGCTTTCTCTCCAGCTGCATGTGTGCGAACTGGTTGACTTTCCTCACAACAGTTGACATTCTACCTGTTCCACTAACACAAAATCCCAGCTATGAAAACACTCAGCTCCCCTCTCCAAGATCATGGACTGCCAGAGGCATTCCATTTCCAAACTTAAGGAAGGCCCAGCGCCTTATTGCTTCCAGTCGGAGCAGACTTGCCGGAGACTGAGTCTGTTCCACGCGCAACTCACAATGACCCAGTTTCCTTGTGCCTCTGTTTTTATCGACACAAAACCGTACCACCAGCATTCCTGACAGAGGGCTCCTGGCTATGACTCTTGTAAAGTATCCACCTTCTTCAGAAAAATTACTTGGCAGGAGATGAGTAGAAGTTTCCAGGTTAGTCACCCAGAAAGAAAGAAAAGTTAAGTAAAATTAAAGTGGTTTGGGATTAAAAGCGGTGCCTTTGAACTCAGGCAGCCCTGTCCAGGCTACACTGTTTCTCTAAATTAAGTTCCTTAAGCAAGTGCTTTCTTCTACCCTGAGTTTTCAAAGAATGTTCTGCTCTGTGAAACGCTTTATGTCTTTCATGTGCAGAGTTCCTTCTGGGAGAAGGGTGCGATCAAGTTGTCGTTGTTTGAAAGTTTTGATAGGAACGCAGAGGGAGTCATTGGGTTCACTTCCGTGTTTCTGAAGAGAATAGATCAGTTGCTGGTGGATGGTATAAACCTGAAAGCTGAACCCCGTGGCCTGCTGTTTGCAAACCCACAATTTCCAGTCTTGAAGCTTCTTTGGCCCTTCATGCCCTAAAGGCAAAATGTGTGATAATTACAACTTCTGAAAAGGACCGGCCAGTGTTCTGGCCAAAGGAGCAGAAAACCATGAAACCAAAGACTGGACCAACCACTATGGGGTACAATACCTTGTCTGTTCTGAAGGCAAGAGGAAAGGCACTTGTGGGCATTCACCGCTGCTGTTGCTTTGTGCTCTTTCTATGAAACAAGTTTATATTTCTTTTTTTAAAATTAATTAATTAATCAATTTTTGGCTGCATTGGGTCTTTGTTGCTGTGTGCAGGCTTTCTCTAGTTGTGGCGAGTCGGGGCCACTCTTTGTTACGGTGCACAGGCTGCTTATTGCGGTGGCTTCTCTTGTTGCAGAGTACAGGCTCTAGGTGTGTGGGCTTCGGTAGTTGTGGCACGTGGGCTCAGTAGTTGTGGCTCGCCGGCTCTAGAGCGCAGGCTCAGTAGTTGTTGCGCACGGGCTTAGTTGCTCCGCGGCATGTGGGATCTTCCCAGGCCGGGGCTCGAACCCGTATCCCCTGCATCGGCAGGCAGATTCTTAACCACTGCGCCACCAGGGAAGCCCGAGTTTATATTTCTGATGAGAGGATTTTGTGCCCCGCTCCCACCACTTTTCTGTCCAGCAGATTCCAAATCAGTGAACAGATAGATGGTAAATCTCAGAGGCCCATTCTCATCCCCCCTGTCTGATGGGGCTGTACTTAAACAAAATAAGTCATGAATGAAAACTAAGCACAGTCTATATCTTTAGACCGCACATGCTTTGTTCCTGCAAGTTCAACTATCTGAGACTCAAGCCATAAACTTATCTTAGGGAGACTCCCTCAGTCATACCCGTTACAGAATCCTCTGGTTCCTGGTTCTCTTTTCCATCCCTCTCATCCACATAATGGTTGCTTTTCAGGGCTAAATCTAGTTTCAAAGAAAAAAACGCTAGTCCTACGCTGTTCTTTCTTCTTTAGACACTTTTCCCGTGCCTGCTGTCAAGGTTGAATATATGTGGAATTCGAAAATGCTTTTCTTCAACAGTGTGCCGTCTTTGTCTCTTGGGAAATGGCCCTTAACCGATGTAAAAATCCAGGACGTCTCATTACATAAAATGAAAGATAGATCAAAAGGTAGGCAAGGGGGGTGAGGAGATTGATATCAAGAATTAAGACTTTTTCTAACAAAGAGGTTCACTCTTTCTGTCAGACGACCTTCCCAGTTAGAACAGAGCACAGAGGAACCTACATGTCATGCAACCCTGCTCACAAGTTCAGTGGGAAAAAACCGTCCTGCTGCTTATTTGTATGTGGTTAGCACTGTCCTATTGACAGATTGTAAAACTACCTCAACCCAAGCATCTATTGGTGATTTAAAACCCTCCACGTTCATCATACGTTTGCCTGAAGCTCTCTTTAAGCAAAGAAAATTAGAATAGGTTTTCTACATGAAGACTCTCTCTAGGCCAAATAATTGTAATGCATTTGTCAAATAAAAGAAAGGGAGGGAATGGAAAGTGATGAGAGCGGGCTTGGTATCACCTGATAGATTCTGCGAGGGCCCAGCATTCGGCCGTTCTCGCCTTAGTACCAGCCGGGCAGGTGCTGTATCCTTGATGGGTGTCACTATGGGAACCTTGGTTGGGAGCCTCAACAAAACATCCTTGAGCTGACTGTGCCCCAGAAGGAATGGCTTTCCCTCAGCAACCGGAACATTGGGTCATTCGATGGCTCCTGACCCCAGGTAACGAACAAGAGCCTGAGAAGTCTCACTCACAATTCTCTTTTATTGAGTCTTGTTTTGGGGTCAAATGGGGACCATAGGCTTGTGAGTAAGATGGTTATTTTTCTTCTTGCCAACTAAATTATCTTGAAAAGCACGTAAAAAGAAAGAAAGAAAGAGGGAGAGAGGAGGAAGAGAAAGGAAGGGAGGGAGAGAGTGAAGAGGGAAGGAAGGAAAGAAGGACAGAAAGAAGGAGAGAGGGAAGGAAGGAGGGAAGGAAGGAAGGAGAGAGAGAGAGAGAAAGAAAGAAACAAAGAAAGAAAGAAAGGGAAAGAAAGAAAGAAAGAAAGAAAGGAAAGAAAGAAAGGGAAAGAAAGAAAAAGATGTATGAGGCATATCAGGAATTGCCAAGTTTCAGGCTTTTGAAATTTAAATTGCATGAATGCCACACCTTTGAAAGTCAGGTGTACGGGAAGAACTCTTTGGCTAGGTTATGGTATTGTTAACTTGGCAAAGAAAAGAGATTGTTTGTCAAGTATAATATGGAGGGTGAGTGCTAGGCTTTGTCATACTACAAGGAAGCTGTGCGGCGTGGGATTGATCCAAAGCTTCTGGGTTGGCAAAGGCTGGATGTTTTTGACTGCCGAAGTTCTTGCCAAGTCTGTGGTCCCTGAACTGGCTGTCAGAAGATGCTGCCTCCATGTTGGCTTTTTGTTTTTAGCATTCTGCTTAGTTGAAAAGGCACAAATCACTACAAGCCCAAATGTTTACATATTTAAGTCACTTACAATCAAAAGAGATCTTTTGTAGCAGTTGACATGGTGTTAAAAGAGAAAACAATGCTCCCTTGGAACATGCTTGTTCCACCCAGTTTTGAGGCCACAAGCTTTAAGTGTGAAGCAAGGGAGATGTTAAAAACTCAGAATTGTATGGAAATAGAGGTAATTTTGGTGAGAAAACAAAAGTAGGCTTTTGTTTCTAGAAATGGGGAGCAGCTCTCATAATAGATGCTAGTGTGCTTTCCTTCCACACCTGTGACTCAATCTGTGCATTCACAAACCTGCTGACGTGGCGAGTGTCATTCACAAGCACATTTTTTTCTTTTTGCCACACGGTACGACTTGCGGGATCTTAGTTCCCCCACGAGGGATTGAACCCAGGGCCCCGGCAGTGAGAGCACTGAGTCCTAACCACTGGACTGCCAGGGAATTCCGCACAAGCACATTTTGATGCCAGCATTTATCCCCCTAACCATTAGGTGTGTCCTCGAAGTCTGTGTATTATTTTGTAACATAGGAAAGAAGGAGATGGTTCCACCAATTGGGGATAAGAAAGACCAGAAGCTATTATGCAAATAACCAAAATACCCATCTGCTCTCATCCTCATCCCATAAATGAACATAGATGCATGTTCCCTTTGCATGTCCACACCTCCAGACGCGCACATCCTGCTGTAGACATTCACTGTTTTCCAACTTCATCTATTTAACAAAGGAATGGCGGGTGAGGGAGTTGAAGAGGGAGGAAAAGGCCACAAAGTGACTTACTACCCATTTATTCCGGGATGAGTTTTCTCTAATTCCCTGGTTGCTGTAGGTAAATAGTCCTTGCAGTAACAATGACTCTCACTTGGATGAGCTCCAGATAAATAGGCCAGACAGTAAAGAAGTAGTTTACGAAGACATAAATGGAAATATTAAATACACATACACTAGGAAAATAACATTCTGGAGTTTTCTTGCCAGAAAATTGCTGTGCGACCAGTAGCTTCTCTCTGTACAACCACTAAAGACATATCGATTTGTCAACTTGACAATGTTAACAAATAACGCAAAAGCACACCACTGCAAAGCTTCTAGCTCCCCTTAACCCTCTCAATTGTGAGGACCAAAAATTATTGCTTGATAAATTGTTCCAAAACACATATAAATATCTAAGCTTATAAAAGATATTTGAGTGGGGATGGGGGCAGGAAGCCAGAACACATACCACGCACTTATCCACATTTACCTCTTGTTTGCGAACTAGAGATTATGAGAGCAATATAGCAACCTGGGAAATAGGGTAACAAGCAGAAAGGCAAGACCCAGGAGACTGGGCCTAGACCTTCAACTCAAAGTCTCCATCTGTGTGTAATGCTACTTTAAAATTGAGGGAACATTGCTGGAATGTTGAATCAGAGAACATAGCCTAAAAGAGACCACTGGTGTTCATTGTATCCAACTTGTAAACTTTAGATATGGAAAGGTAAAGTTACTTTTAATTTGGATCTCTTTGATTGGAATGCTCTTTCTTTCCCCGTGATTTCCATACCTTCCAGTACATTCCATGACCTTCCAACCAGAGAATAGTGCTAAATGACAGGGCTTACCCTACCTACAAGCCAAATAAAACCTACATTGATGAGTTCTGCTTCTGGCCAAGATGGAGTAAGAATGATTGAATTTATTTACACTTCTATCTGAAACAGCTGTAAAAGAAGAGTTACATACCCAAAAACTGGTATTTATATGATCTATCAGTGGATAATTGGAAGCTGAAATTAAAATAATACCATTTACAACAGCAAGAAAAATATGAAATATCAGTGAGCAAAGCTGACAGAATATGTGCAGGACCTAAAATAGCTGTAAAAAAAGAGCTTTAAAAAGAAGGAAGTTGGTGGTCTTACACTACCTGATTTCAAGACTTATTATAAAGCTACAATAGTCAAGACAGTGTGGCACTGGCATAAAGATGGACACTTAGATCAATGGAACAACACAGAGAATGCAAAAATATATCCATTTTTATATATCAATGAATGAGAAAAGGTACAAAGGATATTCATATGCAAAAAATTTGACCCATACCTTGCACCATATATAAAAATTAACTCAAATATAGGTCATAGGCCGTAAAATCGAAAACTATAAACATTCTGGAAGGAAACATAGAAAAACTTTGTCGCCTTGAATTAGCCAAAGATTTCTTAGGTATGACACTGAAAGCACAATCCAGAAAAGAAAAACGGGACTTTGTTAAAATCATGAATTACTGCTTTTCAACTCTGAGAGAATGAAAAGACAAGCCACAGACAAAGAGAAAATACTTGCAAATCTCCTGTCTGATAAAGAACGTGTGTCCGGAAGGTAAAGTACTCACACAACTCAATAATAATATAGATAAAGCTAGTTCTGTTTTTAAAGATTTGAGTAGACATTTCACTAAAGAAGATATATGGATAGAAAATAAGTTCATGAAAAGATGTTCAACATCATCATGCATTAGGGAAATGCAAATTAAAACCACAATGAGAGAATACCACGTATCTATTAACATTCCTAAAATTAAAAAGACCAACCATACCTAATATTGACAATAATATGGAGCAACTGGAACTCGTACACGGTAGGGATAACATGAAACAAAGGAACTCGCACACAGTAGCGATGTAAAATGTATACCACTTTGGAAAACTCTTTGGCTGTTTTTTAAAACATTAAATATTCACATCCCATTAGACCCAACCCACTCCTAGGTTTTTACCTAAGAGAAATGAAAGCATATGTTAGATTAGTACACAATGTTCATAGCAGCTTTACTTTAATTACTCGAAACTGGAGATGACCTAAGTGTTCATCGACAGGTCACTGAATAAACAAATTTGGTATATCCATACATTGAAATCCTAATGTGCAGTAAAAGGTTCAGACTATTCATACATGCAAAACGTGGACAAACCTCAAAGTCCTTATGCCAACTGAGAGGAACCAGGCCAAAAAGGATTACGTACTGCAAGATTTTATTTTAATAAAATTCTGGAAAATGCAAACAAGTGACAGCAAGTGGGGAAACTGGTAGAGGAGGAGGAGTGGGTGGGAAGGAGGGAGTGACTATATAGGAGGAGACTTTTGGGAGTGATGGATGTGTTCTCTATTTTGGTGGTGGTGATAGTTTCATTTCACATATATATATAGATTTGACAAATATATGTCAAAATTTATCAAAGGGTACACTTTACTTATGTATAGTTTACTGTATGTTCATTAACTTCAATAAAGCTGTTAAGGGCTTCCCTGGTGGCGCAGTGGTTGAGAGTCCACCTGCCGATGCAGGGGACACGGGTTCGTGCCCTGGTCTGGGAAGATCCCACATACCGCGGAGCGGCTGGGCCCGTGAGCCATGGCCGCTGAGCCTGCGCGTCTGGAGCCTGTGCTCCGCAACAGGAGAGGCCACAACAGTGAGAGGCCTGCGTACCGCAAAAATAAAATAAAATAAAATAAAATACAGCTGTTAAAACAAAGTACATGATGGGATTTGGGGAGGTATCTGTGCTCTCAAGTGCCTCGCTCTCAGTGTAAAGTGGTACAGATTTTTTTTCAGGAGCTATTTAAAAATGGATATCAAGAACATTAAAAAATGTTATAATTCTTAGACCCAGGAATTCCATTTCAGGAAATGGGATCATCTGAAATAGTGAAAATACATACTGTACAGAGGTATTTATCACAATATTATATATTATTATTTTGATCAGTCCACTTTTTATGTTTATACATGCACAGTTTTTTTTTTGTTTGTTTGTTTGTTTTTTTTGCAGTACACAGGCCTCTCACTGTTGTGGCCTCTCCTGTTGCGTAGCACAGGCCCCGGACGCACAGGCTCAGCGGCCATGGCTCACGGGCCCAGCCGCTCCACGGCATGTGGGATCTTCCCGGACCGAGGCACAAACCCGTGTCCCCTGCATCGGCAGGCGGACTCTCAACCATTGCGCCACCAGGGAAGTCCCGTGCACAGTTTTAAAATATCAAATGGTTCCACAAGGCTGGCTATGAAAAATAGAAATTCCTGGCCCACTTACATAACAATTTACTGCTCCAGAGGCAGCCACTTACAAACACTATTTCTAAATAAAAAAAATTGCTATTCTTTTTTTATATTCAGCATTTGTCCATAGGAAAGATGAAGATTTAGATTTCTCTCACCTCATCATCATTCTTCCTTCCTCTCTCAGTGTCTCTGTCTCTGTCTCTGTCTCTCTCTCTCTCACACACACACACACACATACACACACACACACACACACACACAAATGCATTTCTGGTCTGTTCCTGTATTTTTCCATTCTCCTAATATACTTGCATTGTAAATTTGGACCAATATTCAGACCTTGCCTTTTATGGCCACATTATTATGAGCAGAAAATAGTATTCACAGCTGACCATGTGTTATGGGCTGAATTGTGTGCTCCTCCCACAAATTCCTGTTGAAGTCCTAATTCCCTGTACCTCAGAATGTGACTATATTTGGAGATAGGGCCTTTAAAGAGGTAATTAAAGTAAAAGGAAGTCATGTGGTTGGGCCCTAATTCAGTGTAACTGATATCCTCATAGAAGAGGAAATTTTGACACAGACAGACACAGAGGGAAGAACATCTGAAGACAGGAAGGAGATGGCCATCTACAAACCAAAGGCTGCAGAAGAAATCAACATTCCCGACACCTTGATCTTGGACTTCTAGCCTCCAGAACTGTGAGGAAATAAATTTCTGTTGTTTTAGCCACCCAGTCTGTGATACTTTGTTATGGCAGCCCTAGCAAACAAATAGGCCATATTAAATTCTATTTCCTGCACATTTTTTTCCTTTTAAAAATGTGTTTAATTTTTATGTACTTAGCACTTAATCCTCAAAATTCCTCCAGGTATGTAAATGTCCTCTCCATGCATTGAAACAGATTAGGAATCCTACCAGTCTTCCTGAACAAATCTTTCACAGCTTCTGACCTGCTCCCTCTCACCTGGTCGCTCCCCAGACCTGCTGCACCACCATTGTCTGGGGATCCCTTTTCTCCATCAACCTTTCCTTTCCCCCTTTCTTGTGCTGGATCACGTGTTGCCTGAATTCTATATTTACTTCTTTCTTTGCTTTTCTCCTTTTTGTATGTTTTTCTAGAAATGTCTTCACGTGTACCTTCCAACTCTTCTGTTGGGTTTTCCAGTTCTCTGTTAAGTTTTTAATTTCTTTTTTTAAAATATAAGTTTATTTATTTATTTATTTTTGGCTGCGTTGGGTCTTCGTTGTTGTGCACGGGCTTTCTCTAGTTGCGGCGAGTGGGGGCTACTCTTCAGTTGTGGAGCACGGGCTCTAGGCGCATGGGCTTCAGTAGTTGTGGCACGCGGGCTCAGTAGTTGTGGCACACTGGGCTTAGTTTCTCTGCGGCATGTGGGATCTCACGGGACCAGGGCTCAAACCCGTGTCCCCTACATTGGCAGGCGGATTCTTAACCACTGCACCACCAGAGAAGTCCCAGATAGGAGACTTTTCAGCCAACTTTGAGCTGGGATAGCATATCACCAGGACCCAAAGAAGGAGAAAAAATCAGTTTATCTGAAATGAACAAATAAACCTATGTGACAAAGGAAAGCAGTAATAACGATTAAATCAACAACATCATTTCTTTTTCAAGTTCCACTTGAGTAAAAGGAGCAATTGCATTTTTTAATCAGTCTTTTCGAAAATGTTCCTCTTAAACAAATGAAGTGTTTCCCTTACTGTAAGCCCCTCATTTTTTGTTTCTGTCTTGACCAGACAAGATTTATTAAGTTGTGTTTCACCGTCCTGGGGCCCCACTCTACCACATGCCTCCTTGAAAGGCATAGTAAAAGCCTCCGGAGAAGTCTGTGCCTTGGTGAGGGGCTCATCCACTGCGATCCTCAGCGTCAGGTGATCTGACTGGGCTTTCACCTGCAAAATCCCTGATGGCGGTTTCTTTGGGTCTTTGGGCTCAGACTGGTCCACTCTCCCACCATAGACTGTTCCATATGCCCGTGTAGAGGGAACGTGGCTGCCGGGATTCTGGGAGCTGAGTGAACACAGAACGCTTGGGGCAGGTGCCTCAACATTATGTTTGTGAATTTTCATTTATCCTCCTATTTTCATTACAGCAAACTGCCCTCAACTGTCCTCCAGACCCAGGACCCTTTGTTTTAGCCCCTGAAGGGAAGCCTCCTGTCTCCTGCCAGAGTGGGGAAGGGCTGTCTGTCACCTGACTGTAGATTCAGACAGCTTTTAGCTCCACCTTCACCCCTACATCCAGTGCTGTCAATGCCCGTGCCTTTTGTGGGTTCTGAAACTTAAATTGAATTACATCTTAGATTTCTGCATCACTGGCTTTAGGTTCAGCTTTTTCTGGTCGCCTAAGTCAGGTATCACTTGTCTATCTGCCTTCCAGCTGTCACAATTTTGCTGTTGTATTTTTTCTTCTTTTGTTCTCTTCATCCTTGACAGTTTGTGCCAAAACAAACACAAAATCCTTTTACTGTCATTTAGTTTCAGAAGGTCTCAAGGATTGATGTGTGTATTTTTTTCGCCACCTTTAATCAAAAGTCAATCTAGAAATAATGTAGATATTCAACAGGGAGAGAAAGGGGAAGCAAATTATGGTCCACCCATATTCTTGAATATTGTGTAACCATTAAAAGAAGTATTTGTCATGAATTTTTAATAATGATAAAGCCCTTGTTGTAATAGTTGATTTTTAAAACATTACTGAATTTTATACATAGGATGATTTCAACAACTTGCAAAATGTTCATGGAAAAAGCATGGGTAAAATTATACCCCTTTATTAGTTCATGGTTAATGGACGGGATTATGGGAAATTTTTATTTTATTTCTGTAATTTATAAATTTTCATAATGTATAAATACTATCTTACTTTTCTTATCATTAAGTATATTAATAACACACAATTGTTATAGAAAAGATAGATAACACTTAAAAAGATATCTCTCTATCTCTCCATCCACACGTATAATCACAGTTTTTTCAATTGCTCCAAAGTACATCAGAGAGTTATATAGACTGTTAACACACTGCTGTATGTTTTCCTGCAAGTAAATCTGCATATGCTATGTTTATAATGAAGATGATAATATTCTTCCTCTTTGTGTCCACTGTTAAGAGTCTTGGAGTCGCTAGTGGGCTAATGTAAGAAAGTCTAGTTTGAACTACTGTTGAAATACAATTGTTACTTGGAAGGAAAGAGGAGATCCCTGGGAGCCTTTTAGCTTTTTCACCTAAGTCAATAGAAAGGGTTGGTTTACTAGATTTGCTAATTATCAGCTTGAAAGGCAAGAAGACCTCATGCAAACTCCTGGCGAGCCGTCCAAAGGATGAGAGAGAATGGGGGTGGGATGCTTGGAGGCCCTGCAATAGAGCAGCAGCTGAGGGGAGTGTCCCCGGGAGAGGGGTTGGCAAGATACGCCTGCTTTGCTTAGGATCAGTCCTGCAGAGCAGCAAAAATATGCCATGTGGATCCTACCGAATAATCCTACTAGCTGACCCGTGAAACAGGAATTGGGGACAGATAGCTAATGTTGGATGGAGACGAGGCGTTTCTTTATTGGCTTAAGAAAGCAGTCTTGCTTCAAAACCACATGCATTCATTGAGTCTGGCTTGGAGCTGCCATGGCATTTAAACTAGTGATCTTTAGGCAGCCTTCCTTTGTGCCCAGTCCCCACAGTGGGGCAGCTCTGGAGAATGGACGTGGCGCTTCTGCTACCAATGGCATTTTCAGGATGGGATGCCTTCCTGAAAGTATACCAGGAAGATTTGTGATACTCCATTTCGATTCTTTTTCTTGAAGTAGGTTGGTTAGCCAGTGCATTTTATGTTTTTACTAATGAGTTATTAATTTTCCTTCAGGGTGCACTGAAGAGCACCCTGAATTCACAAGTCTGCCTCTGAATAGATGGATCAGGCAGATGGACTTTGTTATGTCGGATTTGGTTCCTAAATTGTGATGGTTTCAAAAGGTGGTGAGGAGTCTCTGGGTCTCTTCCGAAGTCTTTTAATTTTCCTCTCTTTGCACTATCTCTTTCTTTCTCTGGCTCTATTTTCTTTCTGTTTTCACTTTTTGTTAGGTTAGTGTTGTTTATCAGTCTGTTTATTGGGGGAAGGAAAAGATGGATTGTAATGGCCATTCAATGCGAAAATAAGAGTCTCAACTTTATCACTGGATAAGTTTTTTTAAAAAAATCCCACTGCTGTCTTTAAGAAATCCCATCTGCCCAATTTTATGTTTTAAGATCCTATCTAAGTGAAAGAATACCAGCAAAATTATAAAAAGAATTATAATTAGAAACAGAAGAAACAAGTAATCCCTGCTTGTTTGACAGTGGGTTTCTTTTGGAAAGGCTCAAAACAATCATTAACATCCATTTTTTAATGCTTATTTACTTCATAGCGGTTAACTGCAAAGTGACCTTTGAGGACGGGTATATTTTGGAAGGTTAAGCAGCAAAATTGGGGCTGCTAGCCCTTTTGGGGGATGAATTTAAAAGAAATCACTCAGTTTACGGAGGAACTGAGCATCCTACAGACTTCAATAATTTATTAATTATTCAACTTTTTAATAACGTGATGAAAGTAGCTCATTTGAAGTTTGGGGGTTGCTATTAGGCACGTCCAAATAATGTAATATTAAACACTCCTGTAGATGGACAAGTGTCAGGGCATGAATTTGGTGATATAGAATTGTTGACTGCAGGGGAAATGTTTGAAGTACGTTTAAAAAATTAAGATGATTTTCTCTTATTTTCATTTTATATATTTTTTTTTTTTAATTTTTACTTTTGGCCTTGACCAGGGATCAGGGGCCAACCCGTACCCCCTGCATTGGGAGCACAGAGTGTTAACCACTGGACCTCCAGGGAAGTCTGAATTTTCTCTTTTTTTTTTTTGCGGTACGCAGGCCTCTCACTGTTGTGGCCTCTCCCGTTGCAGAGCACAGGCTCCGGACGCGCAGGCTCAGCGGCCATGGCTCACGGGCCCAGCCGCTCCGCGGCATGTGGGATCCTCCCGGACCGGGGCACGAACCCGTGTCCCCTGCATCGGCAGGCGGACTCTCAACCACTGCGCCACCAGGGAAGCCCTCTCTTATTTTTAAAGAAAAGATGGTATAATTGCTTTCTTGAGATGTCAATCTTTAGAGAGATTCTATTTAGGTACCTAATAGAACAGGAAACACTTATATAGTGCTTCCTGTGTGTCAAGTATTTTTCTAAATGTTTTACATATGTTAAACAAAACACTCCAACAGGACAACACTGATGTTTACCCTATTGTGTATCCTTCTCTCTCTTTTTTAAAATTAATAAATTTTAGAGAAGTTTTAGGTTCACAGCAAAACTGAGCAGAAAGTACAGCGATTTCCCATATACCTCCTACGCCTTGACATATACAGCTTCCCCACCATCACCATCTCCCACTGGAGTGATGCATTTGTTACTAGTGATGAGCCTACACTGACGTATCATTACCATCCAAAGTTCACAGTTCACATTAAAGTTCACTCTTGGTGTGGTATATTGTATGGGTTTGCACAGATGTAAAATGACACCACTGTAGTATCATACAGAATAGTCTCAATGCCCTAAAAATCATCTGTGCTCTGCCTATATACACTTCCCTTCCCCCAAACACTGTTTTTCTACTGTCTCTATAGTCTTGCCTTTTCCAGAGTGTTGTATAGTTGGAATCATCCAGTATGTAGCCTTTGCAGATTGGCTTCTTTTACTTAATAACCTGCATTTAAGTTTCCTCCTTGGCTTTTTGTGGTTTGATAGCTTATTTCTTTTTCTTATTTCATTGCTGGTATACAGGATAGTGATTAACTTTTGTATATTCACCTTGTATCCTGCAAACTTGGTATAATTATTTGTTAGTTCCAGGAGTTTTTTTGTCAATTCATTCAGATTTTCTACGTAGACAATCGTGTTATCTGTGAACACAGTTTTGTTTCTTCCTTTCTAATCTGTACACCTATTATTTCCTTTTCTTGCCTTATTGCACTAACCAAGACGTCCAGTATGATACTGAAAAGCAGTGGTAAGAGGGAACATTCTTGCCTCGTTCCTGATCTTAGCACAAAAGCTTCAAGGTCCTCACCATTAACTAATATGTTGGCTGTAGGTTTTTCATAGATATTCCTTATCAAGTTGAGAAAGTTCCCCTCTATTCCTAGTTTGCTGAAAATTTTTGATCGGGAGTTAGTATTGGATTTTGTCAAATGCTTTTTCTGCATTTATTGATGTGTTCATGTGGTTTTTCTTCTTAGCCAGTTGATGTGATGGATCACATTAATTGATTTTCAAATGTTGAACCAGACTTGCATATCTGAGATAAAACCTACTTGGTCATGGTGTACAATTTGTTTTCTATATTGTTGAATTTGACTTGTTAATACTTGAGAATTTTTGCATCTATGTGCATGAGAGATATTGGAATGCAGTTTTCTTTTCTCATCATGTCTTTTTCTGGTTTTGGTATTAGTGTAATGCTGGCCTCATAGGATGATTTAGGAAGTATTCCATCTGCTTCTATCTTTGGAAGAGATTATAGAAGATTGATATAAGTCATTCCTTAAATATTTTGTAGAATTCACCAGTGAGCCCATCTGGGCCTGGTGATTTCTCTTTTGGATGATTATTATTTATTGATTCAATTTCTTTAATAGATATAGGCCTATTCAGATTGTCTATTTCTTCTTGTGTGAGTTTTGGCAGATTTTATATGTTAAGGAATTGGTGCATTTTATCTAGGTTATTATTTGTGGGCATAGAGTTGTTCATAATATTCCTTTATTATCCTTTTTTTTTTTTTTTTTTTTTTTTTTGCGGTACGCGGACCTCTCACTGTTGTGGCCTCTCCCGCTGCGGAGCACAGGCTCCGGACGCGCAGGCCCAGCGGCCATGGCTCACGGGCCCAGCTGCCCCGCGGCATGCGGGATCCCCCCCCGGACTGGGGCACGAACCCGTGTCCCCTGCATTGGCAGGCGGACCCTCAACCACTGTGCCACCAGGGAAGCCCCCTTTATTATCCTTTTAATTTCCATGGGATTTGTGTGATGTCCCCCTCTAATTTCTTTTATTTATTTATTTTTGGCTGTGTTGGGTCTTCGCTGTTACGCACAGGCTTTCTCTAGTGGGCTACTCTGTCGTTGAGGTGCGCAGGCATCTCATTGCATTGGCTTCTCTTGTTGCAGGGCACAGGCTCTAGGCATGTGGGCTTCAGTAGTTGTGGCACGCGGGCTTAGTAGTTGTGGCTCGTGGGCTCCAGAGCGCAGACTCAGTAGTTGTGGCGCACAGGCATAGTTGCTCTGCGGCATGTGGGATCCTCCTGGACCAGGGATCAAACCCATGTCCCCTGCATTGGCAGGCGGATTCTTAACCACTCTACCCCCAGGGAAGTCCCTTAATTTCTGATATTAGTAATTTGTGTCTTCTTTCTTTTTTTCCTTAGTTAGCCTGACTAGAGGCTTATCAATTTTATTGGTCTTTTCAAAGAATAAGCTTTTGGTTTTGTGGATATTCTATATTGATTTGCTATTTTCAATTTCATTAATTTCTGCTCTAGTTTTTATTGTTTCTTTTCTTCTGCTTACTTTGGATTTAATTGCTCTTCTTCTTCTAGTCTGGTAAGGTGGAAGCATAGGCAATTGACTTTAGATCTTTCTTCCTTTCTAACATATGCATTCAATGCTATAAATTTTGCTCTAAGTGCTATTTTTTCTGCATCACACAAGTTTTGATAAGTTGTGTTTTTATTTTCATTCAGTTCAAAATATTAAAAAATTTCTATTGAGAGTTCTTCTTTGACTCATGTGTCATTTGGAAATGTATTGTTTAATCTCTAAATATTTTGGAAATTTCCAGCCATCTTTCTGTTATTGATTTCTAGTTTAATTCCACTGTGGTCTGAGAGCAGACATTGTGTAACTTTTACTCTTTAAAATGTATCAAGATATGTTTTGTTGCCCGGAATGTGGTCTATCTTGGTGAATGTTCCATGTGAATTTGAGAAGAATGTGTAATCTGCTGCTGTTAGATGAAGTAGTCTACGGATGTCAATTATATTCAGATGACTGATGGTGCTGTTGAGGTCATTTATGTCTTTTCTGATATTTGGCTTTCTGGATCTGTCCATTTTTGATAGAGGGGGTTGAAGTTTTCAAATATAAGAGTGGATTCATCTGTTTTTCCTTGCAATACTATCAGTTTTTGCCTCATGTATTTTGATGCTCTTATTAGGCATATAAACATTAAAGATTGTTATGTCTTTTTGGAGAACTGAACCTTTATCATTATGTAATATCCCTCCTTATCTCTGATAATTTCCCTTACTCCAAAGTCTGCTGTCTGAAATTAATATAGCCACTCCTGCTTTCTTTTGACTAGTGTTAATATGGTATGTCTTTCTCCATTCCCTTACTTTAAAAAAACAATTTTTTTAACATCTTTATTGGAGTATAATTGCTTTACAATGTTGTGTTAGTTTCTGCTGTATAACAAAGTGAATCAGCTATATGTATACGTATATCCCCATATCCCCTCCTTCTTGCATCTCCCTGCCACCCTCCCTATCCCACCCTTCTAGGTGGTCACAAAGCAGCGAGCTGATCTCCTTGTGCTATGCAGCTGCTTCCCACTAGCTAGCTATTTTACATATGGTAGTGTATATATGTCAATGTTACTCTCTCACTTCGTGCCAGCTTACCCTTCCCCCTCCCCGCATCTTCAAGTCCATTCTCTACGTCTGCATCTTTATTCCTGTGCTGCCCCTAGGTTCATCAGAACCATTTTTTTTTTTTTAGATTCTATATATGTGTGTTAGCATACGGTATTTGTTTTTCTCTTTCCGACTTACTTCACTCTGATCCCCTTACTTTTATTCTTATTTTTTTAAATAAATTTATTTATTTTTGGCTGCGTTGGGTCTTCGTTGCTCCACATGGGCTTTCTCTAGTTGCGGCAAGTAGGGGGGCTACTCTTTGTTGTGGTGCACGGGCTTCTCATTGCAGTGGCTTCTCTTTGTTGTGGAGCTCAGCCTCTAGGCGCACGGGCTTCAGTAGTTGTGACACGTGGGCTCAGTAGTTGTGGCTCACAGGCTCTAGAGCTCAGGCTCAGTAGTTGTGGCACACGGGCTTAGCTGCTCTGCAGCATGTGGGATCTTCCCAGACCAGGGCTTGAACCCGTGTCCCCTGCACTGGCAGGTGGATTCTTAACCACTGCACCACCAGGGAAGTCCGATCCCCTTACTTTTAATCTGTATGTGTCTTTATAATTAACGTGGGTTCCTTGTAGAAAACATAAAATTGGGTATTGTTTTTAATCCAGTCTGACAACGTCTGTCTTCTAATTGGTATATTTAGACAATTGACGTTTAAAGTGATTATTGATATCGTTGGATTAATGTCTACCATATTTGTTAACTGTTTTCTATTTGTTGTCCTAGTTTTGTCTTCCACACATTTCCCTCTTTTCTTAGCATGTAAGTTATACTTCTTTTTCACTCTTTTTAGTGGTTGCCCTAGAGTTTTCACTGTACATTTTACAACTAATCCAAGTTCATTTTCAAATAACACTATATCACTTCAAGAGTAGTGCAAGTACCTTATAATAATTAAGTAGCCCTAATTCTTACCTTTCATCCTTTGTATGATTGCTGTTATTCAATTCATTTATACTCAAGAGTATAGTATATTCATATATATTGTTCCTATTATTATTTTGAACAAACTGTTATCTGTTAGATCCATTAAGAATAAGATAAATGAAAGTTTTTCTTTTACCTTCACTTTTTCCTTCTCTGATGCTCTTCCTTTCTTCATGTAGATCTGAGTTCCTGGCCTATATCATTTCCCTTCTCTCTGAAGAACTTCTTTTAACATTTCCACAAGTTGGATCTACTGGCTACAAAGTCCCTCAATTTTTGTTTGTCTGAGAAAGTCTTTATTTTTCCTTCCTTTTTAAAGGATAATTTCACAGAGTATAGAATTCTAGGCTGGTGTTTTTTTCTCTCAAATATTAAATATTTCACTCTGTTCTCTTCTTATTTGCATGGTTTCTGAGGAAAAGTCACATATAATCCTTATTTTTACCCCTCAGTAGGAAAGGTGTCTTCTGGCTTGTTTCAGGAATTTTCCTTGGTTTTCTTTGAATATGGCATGTCTAGGTGTACTGTATTGGGCATTTATCCTGCTTGGCCTTCTATGAGCTTCCTAAATCTATAGTTTGGTGTCTGACACTAATTTGGGGCAATTTTCAGTCACTATTGCTTCAAATGTTGCTTCTGTCCCTTTCTGTCTTTTCCTTCTGGTATTCTCATTATGCATATGTTCACCTTCTGTAATTGTCCAAGAGTTTTTGGATATTCTGTTCTGAGTTTTTTCAGGTTTTGTTTCCTCTTTGCTTCCAGTTTTAGAGGTTTCTACTGTTGTATCCACAAGCTCAGAGATTCTTTCCTCAGCCATGACTCGTCTACTAATGAGTCCATCAAAAGCATTCTTCATTTCTGGTACAGTGTTTCCAATCTCTAGCATTTGTTTTTTTTTTTTCTTAGAATTTTTATTTTTCTGCTTACATTATTCATCTGTTCTCGTATGCTGTCTGCTGTTTCTATTAAAGTCTTTAGCATTTTAATCATACTGTAAAAAAATTCCTGATCTGTTACTTCCAACATTCTTTTTTGTTTAATTGCTATCAAACTGTGTAACCCAGACCTTTATTTTAATGTACAAAACCTTTATTTACTTGCCACTTCTCTAAACTGTCATTTAACCTAAAAGCTGCATGTCTCCATACCCTCTAAAGAAATATTTGATTTAGATTCAATTGATTCAACCTACCAAATTTCACCAGTGAACTTATGAATACTTCCTATTATCTCTCCATCTACCCAGCCATCCATCCAACCTTATTTTTTTCCTGCTTTCAGTATTTTGTTAACTTTTTAAATCTTTTATTTATTTTTTTCACACACACACTGTATTTTATTTTTACAAGAGGTAAATAAACTGACCCCAAGCATTGTAAATGGATGACCACAACAAAAGCAACAATGATTGCAATTACCAAACACGAAACACACTCATACTATGTCATACTATTGACATTCAGTCCAGTAATCCTCCACTGTAACAGCTCCTTTACTTTGCAGTGAAAATTGATTTGTATATTTTTTGCCTCTGAGTCCTTGTGGGATTTTTTTTTTTATTCAAACAGAAAGTCAAAAATTATAATCATTCTCATCAGTTCACTCAGTCCCATGTAATTAATTTTTTTTATCTTGATCTTTTGTTAGCACTTTTATGAATTCATCAGTTTTCCCTTAGAGTTCTGACAATGCTTATTCATTCAGTTCAGCAGTATAGTCAGTTACCAGAAACCTGTACTTGTCAGAGTCTTTTCCATGAATTCCTTGAAGATGAAACCCTTTTATAGGAACATTTTTGCAAAAGCATCAGAGTACACCCAGACTTCCAACATTCTTGTCATAGATGACTCTGAGTCTAGTGCTTGTTCAGTCTCTGCAAGCTGTGTTTTTTACCTTTTAGTATGCCTTGTAAGTCATTGTTGAAAGATGGACATGATGTACTAGGTAAAACAACCGTGGTGAATAATGGGTTTTTAATAAACGTGGTGGTGAGGTGGTGGGGAGGGGAAGCATTCTCTAGTCCTACGATTAGGTCTTAGTCTTTCAATGAGCCTGTGCCCTTGGACTGTGAACTTCAACAGTGTTTCTCAATCTCTCCCCACCTGCCCCCCACTGCAGGACAGGATGGCAAGACGGGGCTGGCTGGGGTTAGGTATTTCCCTTCTCCCAGATAGATTTAGGCTCTGATTAGAAACCCAGCAGATAAGGCTCTGGTAAATTAGTTTCTCCTGCAGGCAGATCTTGTTAAGAACAGAATCCTCTGGCATATTTCAGAATGGTTCCTTTCCCCTCTCTCCATCAGAAGCGTGAGAGGATTCTTCTCTGATTTCCACTGTGAGGACCTGGTAGATCTTCTGCAGTTAAGAATCATGAAAGTAAGGAGGCCCCTCTATGACTGGGTCCCTGTAAAAATTTCAACTCTCAGACTTGTCCTCTCTGAGCTGCCAGCAATTCATCAATTACAGTTCATGTTTTCCTACCCTGGTACTGGTTCGCATGGGGCTTTTCTTGTGGGTTTCTACTCCAGCAAGTTGTGGTTCTCTGTGTCTGTGAGTCTCTGCAGTACCTAGAGCACTGATTTTTCTTGTGGCCTCACTTCTCTGACTGGTTTAAGAAGAGTTGTTGATTTTTCAGTTTGAACAGCTTTTTTACTTGTTGTTAAAACAGAGTGGTGACTTCTAAGCTCTTCTTTACCTGCTGGACCAGAAACTGCCTGTTATCTTCTTTTTACATATAAGGAAACCAAGGCAAAAAGATATTTAGCAATTTGATCAAGGCCTCCCAGCTAGTAGGTGGAAGAGTCAGAATTTGAATCTTGGTTCAGGAGCCTGTGTTCTTAACCACTACATCATTGAGGAAAACAAGCAAGTTGGGCTTGTAGGGGAAGGAGGAATATGTTTTCTTACCATGAGATCTTTCATATCTACTAAGTTTACATTTTCAAAACATTTTCTAAAACAATGAAAGGAACATGTGCCAGAAGGGTTGGCTTGAAAATAATGATTACTAAAACTTGAAGTAGATACAATAAGTAAACATTTTAGAGTAAAAGAAAACAAAAATCACTCCTAAACCTACCATTTTTACAGATTACATTTCAGTCCTTGTTCTTCTTTGTGAATATTATATGTGGGTATTATGTCCTCTTTTTCATTTAACATCGTATCATGGGAATTTCTCCCATGTTTCCACATCTTCTTTATAATCACATTTAATAGCTGTATAATAGTCTATCCTGGTGACATGCTATAACTTACAAAAGTATTCTCTTATTGCTTGACATTTGATGATTGACATTTTTCTTTTACAATGATAGGTAATGTTCCACAATATTTTCCCTTTCACTGAGTGATTTCATTCAGGATAGCCCCATGAATGGAATTCCTGGGTCAATAGACTTGGATAGTTGTATAATTATTGCTAATTTTTGTCATATTAGTTTCCACATTAGGGTTGTCCCAATTTTCTGGGCTTCCAGCATTGTGTAATTACATCAGATATAGTAGCATCAAAATGTTATATATATGTATATTGAAAACCTTTTAGATACAAAGGCAGTGTCAATAACAGGAGGCTATAAAATAGGACCCGTTCCGTGAACTGATGCATGACTTCTTCTCAGATTTTAAGTTTATGTTACATGGGGCCTTGCATATAGGAGACATTCCATAGATATTTACTGAATGGATGGGTGATGAACGGTTGGATGGATGACATCCAACTGATTTCTCCTTATTAACACATAAAAAGTTAGTGGCAAAGTTGAACTGACATCCTGATTTAGAATATAGAGTTCTTCCTCCCACTATAACTGCAGTTTTACTTCATTCAGCCAACATTCACTACATACTTAGTATATGAAAAGCACAGTCTGGAAGCTGGGGGTATTACTCTCAATAAAACATAGTTCCATCCATCATGGTCCTCACAGTTTGACTGGGAAACTCACAAACCTCTCCAGATCAAATTCTCATTTATAAAATGAATGGACTGACCTCAGAAGTCCTTTCCAGCTTCCGGATTCTGTGATCTTCTCAAACTCTAAATTTCCTACTTCTAGATACTAAGTCTAAAGTAAGCTTATCTTAAAGAACAATCTAAAGAAACTGGTGATCCTGGATAGTGACAGGGAGTCTTCTCCCCTTCTTACTCCTCATTTGTTCGTTCATTCATTCATCATTCATTGAGCACGTACTAAACATGAGACACTATTAAGCTCTAGAAATAAAAATACCAATAAGTCCTCTTCTCTTAAAAAGTCTATAGTCAAAAGTGCGACGGTTTTTTGAAGAGGGATAGTTTGGCAACACAACAGTACTCCACACAGTGTTTATGTGTGTGTGAGTGGGATCCACTTATTCTACTGTCAGGAAGGGGAAATTTCCCCTTTTCTCCTCTTGAGTTCCTGTGGTTGGACCAATCATAAAACTGACACAAGACAGATTGTGTCCTGTGGACTGGAGAAAAAGAAACCCATTTAATTTGTGTGCACATAGAGGTCGCATAGAAATGGGACCTAAGAAGTGGCCAAAGCAGATAGCTTTTATATTTTTTAGACAAAGAAGCAAGAAATATGAGAGGGATTGACAGGACAAAGAAACTTAGCTTTGGGTGTTTAATTAGTAAGGAATTTAAGCAAAGTTTGCGCTTAGGTAGTAAATTAGTAAAGAAGTAACAAGTACCGTATGCTAACACATATATATGGAATTTAAGAAAAAAAATGTCATGAAGAACCTAGGAGTAAGACGGGAATAAAGACACAGACCTACTAGAGAACGGACTTGAGGGCATGGGGAGGGGGAAGGGTGAGCTGTGACAAAGCGAGAGAGAGGCATGGACATATATACACTACCAAACGTTAGGTAGATAGCTAGCGGGAAGCAGCCGCACAGCACAGGGAGATCAGCTCGGTGCTTTGTGACCGCCTGGAGGGGTGGGATACGGAGGGTGGGAGGGAGGGAGACGCAAGAGAGAAGAGATATGGGAACATATGTATATGTATAACTGATTCACTTTGTTATAAAACAGAAACTAACACACCATTGTAAAGCAATTATACTCCAATAAAGATGTTAAAAAAAAAAAAAAGTAACAAGTATGCAGGCTTCTCAGCCCTGAGTCCCCTATCTCTGGTGATGATGGTGTCTTTCTACCTCCCAGTCCAAGGAGAGCACCTTTCACATGGGAAATTTATTTCCTGCTTTCAGGGAGACAGAGAGGAGGGTAAAAGTATCCCTCTCGCGTTGACTGTTTCTTAAGTAGTTTTAATTCAAAATAATCAACGTGCCATTGAGGCATATTTTGGGCCCCAGCACTACTATTCTAGCTAACATTTAAATGGAGTGGTCTCCAGTATCAAAGTAGAGGAAGGAATCAGCTAATATTGACTCAGGCTCCCCCTCTGAATGCTCCCAGAAGTTAATGGAAAATAACACTGAATCTTCAAGGTTTTTCATAGGGAAAAAATACTTGTACCATACTTGCCAACATCAAGACGAAAGGGGACAAATGCCTGTGGACTCACCATTTCTCTTCTTCTACTTGCACTCCTATGGACTGGAACTTACTGGGTGCTTTATTTTCCCCTGTTTTGTTAGGTTCCTCAGCATCATCCACCTGAAGAAATAACCAAAAGTAGAGGTGCTCTATTTTAGTCATCTTGCTTGAAAAACAAAGTCCCATTTCATTAGAAACCTCTATAATATTATTGGAATGTTTTGTGATTTATAACCTTTTTGTTCAATGTTTACGTGTTTGATGAGCAACTTCATTATAATGCACTTGGACTCTGCTGATCTTAGTAAAATGCAGTTTTGTTCATTTCCAAAGTGCCTAATAAACGTCTGTGATTCCTGCATGGACTTGTGAGGATATACTTCCTGTGAGCTCTGTATTAGAAGGGAGCACCTCATGGGATGGTGTTGTTGAAAGTTTTGAATCTGCAAATACCAAAATGCAAAAGAAGGCAGAAATTTAACTTATTGTAGTTAGAATTGTGGACATTGGGAGATTTAGGTATTAACCTTATTAATATAACTATAGAGCATCTTCATTTTTTTTTCCCCCCTTAAATTAAGGAATTGGCTTTGGATATCACTCCACAGTTTCTAAATAGCTAGGCATATATTACAGGTCATATAGAAAATGTATCTGTGTATAACTGATAGCTTATGTGACAGATGAGGCCCAACCCAAGTTTGAAATAAATTTTATGACTCTTCAGAGCAGTTAGATTTATTCCTCTTTTTTCTCTATGTTTTTAATAGATTAGTTTTTTCTAAATAGAAAGCCATTTAACATGAGTTGTATAAAACTAAAACACAGAAGTGTATAATGTAGAAAGCAGAAGTTCCCCACGAAGCATGGTCAATTCTTTGACGCATATTTGACCATCTTTTAACGTATGTAGAATATATTATATATAAAAGTGATTATTAATACTAAATTTACACAGATGAGATTACACTATATATTTTTTGTGTGCAATCTGCTTTATTCATTAACACTACTATCTTTTGGACATTTTATCATGTTAGTAAATATAGCTCTAACTCAATCCTTTTGTTGGCTACATAAATACTCCTTTTAATGGTTATGTAAGCAACGTGGGCATCAGGGTAATTTTCTCTCTGCTGTTATTACATTTAGTATTATAAGTAATATTTCATACGTATATTTAGAACAATTCTGCAAATACTGTATGAGAAAAATTCTTAGGAGTAGAAATGTTAGATGGAAGTACTGAGCATATTCAGCTGTAAGGGATATTGACAAACTGCTCTTCAAAGCATTTATCAGTGTATGGGAATATCCATTTTCCAAATGTTCACCAATATTAAATATTGGCAAACTTTACAATTTTTGCTAATATCACAGGTGAAAAATATCTATTAGCCTCTTGTATTTTTATCTGTAAACTGCCTATTTATATCCTTTGCTAGTTATTGTGGGGGGTTTTTTCTTATTGAGTTATTTATTTTCTTCTTTATAGGATCTCTTTACATCTTATGACCCTTAAACTCTTTCTTGGCTGTATATACTGTAAATACTTTTTCCCAGTTTATCGTTTGTCTTTTAAATTTTGTCCTTCATTGTAGAGAATCTTAAATTACTATGTAGTCAATCTAGCTTTTATGGTTGGGAAAGACCAAAAGTTCTCTTATATTTGTTTTTATGCTTTCATTTTTTTTTTCATATTTAGTTCTTAAATCCACTATCCTGAAATGTTTGTGTAGAAGATACAGAAATTTAATATTTTTTCTGCACATGAATCATCAATTGACCTGGCTCTTTTTATTAACTAATTCATCTCTTTGGTTTGAGATGCCAACTTTATCTTATACCAAATTTTACCCATATATATTTACCCAAACATTCTCATATATAAAAATGTGTTCTGGGGCTTCCCTGGTGGCTCAGTGGTTGAGAGCCCGCCTGCTGATGCAGGGGACACGGGTTCGTGCCCTGGTCCGGGAGGATCCCGCATGCCGCGGAGCGGCTGGGCCCGTGAGCCATGGCTGCTGAGCCTGCGCATCCGGAGCCTGTGCTCCGCAGCAGAAGAGGCCACAACAGTGAGAGGCCCGCGTACCGCAAACAAAAACCAAAAAACAAACAAACAAAAAAATGTGTTCTGGGTCTATTGATCTATTGGTCTTATTGCTCCTCCCTCTCTTTTTTTCCTGATATAATTTTGTAATAAATCTTGATATTTTCTGTGACAAGTCTCCTCTTGTAATTCTTTTTTTTTTTTTTTTTAATAAATTTATTTATTTATTTTTGGCTGCATTGGGTCTTTTTTGTGGCACGCGGGCTTTTCGTTGTGGTGGCTTCTCTTGTTGCGGAGCATGGGCTCTAGATGTGCGGGCTTCAGTAGTTGTGGCTCGCGGGCTCAGCAGTTGTGGCTCGCGGGCTCTAGAGCGCAGGTTCAGTAGTTGTGGCGCACGGGCTTAGTTGCTCCGTGGCATGTGGGATTTTCCTGGACCAGGGCTCGAACCTGTGTCCCCTGCATTGGCAGGTGGATTCTTAACCACTGCTCCATCAGGGAAGTCCCTGTCATTCTTTTTTTTAAATGTAATTTAAAAATTCCAGCAACCTAAGTGTCCATCAACAGATGAGTGGATAAAGAAGATGTGGTACATATATACAATGGAATATTACTCAGCCATTAAAAAGAATGAAAATTTGCCATTTGGAGCAACATGGATGGACTTGGAGGGCAGTAAGCTAAGTGAAATAAGTCAGACAGAGAAAGACAAATACTGTATGATACCACTTATATGTGGAATCTAAAAGATACAACAAAGTAGTGAGTAGAACAAAAAAGAAAGTCTCACAGATATAGAGACCAGCTAGTGGTTACCAGTGGTGAGGGGCAATATAGGGGTGAGGGAGGAGGAGGCCCAGGCTCTTGGGTGTAAGATGGGCTCAAGGATGTATTGTACAACGTGGGGGAATACAGTCAATATCTTGTGATAACTATAAATGGAAAGTAACATTTAAAATTTGTATAAAAAAGTTAAAAATTTTTTAAAATAAAAAATAAATTTTACTCATTAAAAACCCCAAAACCTCTAGGGTATTTTGGGTATTAACTTCTTCTAAATAAACTAACATCACATTGTCAAAACCCTCCCCCCAGTCTCGACTAAGTGATAAAAATCACAGAGGAATTTTCATTGAAATTTCTTTAAATATTTGTATGAATTTTGAGAGAATTGCCATCTTTACACTATGGAGTATTCCCATATAGAAATATTAATAGCTTTCCATTTATTCATTTATCCATATCCTTCCCCCACCCACCCAGGACTAGAATACCAGAAAAACACCAGAAAAAGTAGTTGATGTGAGTTTTGGTGACATATTATATAAAAATGCATATTTTTAAATATTCTAGAATCATATTAGTGCTGTGAGTTGCTCCCACTAGAAGAACACGTGAACCAAGATCATATGTTCACCACATCCGTCACGGGCTTTTGAATGCATGTGCTCATTGAGGGAAATAGCACATTTATTTATTAATCGGACAAAGTGCCTCATTCTGGTGACTTAGTTACTGTCTGGAAGCCCCAAGCCCACCTTCTCTACCCAGCTGCTCTGTGGCACAGGGGCCAGGACTCTGAAGACTACATTTCCCAGGCTTCCTTGCTCGCTGGCCTCCAATTAGGTTCTAACCAAGGAAGGTCGGAGGAGGGAAGGGGGCTTCCATCCTGTTTCCACCTTCTGCTGGCAGTTGTGGCTCCAACCCCAGCCCTTTCGAAGCCCAACAGCACGTGCGCCAGCCCTTGCAAGTCCTGGCACCAGACGGCCGTGCTCGCCTCAGTGGTCTGGGATGGGCTATATGGGCCTCTCCTCTGAGTGTCTGAATTTTGGTAACCCCGTCTTTCCCCTTCTGCTCCCCTAGTCCAAGGGTGACCTCTTACTGCATCCCTTTCTGCTCTCTCAACCATCCCATTACTGTAGAACCAATTTGGTGTATGAAACTGCCTCTGTGTGAGAAACGAGCACGGCTACCTTTTTCCTGAATGGGATTCTAACCGGTTCCGTATGGCTACACTCATGGAAATTAAAAATGCTCAGGATGTCAGACAAAGTACGATGCTGCAGCGTTACACTTTGGGGTAGTTTCAAAATTACCCAATGAAATTTTTTCCAAAGATGCACGATAGATATTCCCCTTAAGAACCGTGATGCTCAATGCACCGGGAAAGGGAGAAAGAAAGGAAGCAGGGGTCCGAGGATGAAGGACGTTGTACTCTGTTCCAGCCTCGCCCCACCTGTCCAAACTCAGCTTATTTGCATCAAAGCGTTGTCATCTGCTTAAGCTTTAGTCATTGCAGATAAATTTACCTCTCTGACTTTAATCCCCTTAGTTAGATCCAAATATTGACAAATGTCACCTCTCTTATATAGTATGTAGGGTAATCTACTTAAATTTATGAAGAGGCATTCAAAAATTTTAAATACGTTGCAGGGTTAATTAAATCTCTGTCCTGAAAAAAATTGAGAAAGCCCACGGCCGATGATACAATTTTAGTGTTTTTGGCTAATCAAAATTTTAAAGGAGGATAATACTAATAACAATCAAACCTAATATTTATTGAGCCCTTAATATGCCAGGCACTATGCTTTGAACTTTACATATATTGTATCCATCAGTTTTTTGTTTTTAATTTTATTTATTTATTTTTTGGCTGCGTTGGGTCTTCATTGCTGCACACGGGCTTTCTCTAGTTGCGGCGAGCAGGGGCTTCTCTTCGTTGTGGTGCACAGGCTTCTCATCGTGGTGGCTTTTCTTGTTGCAGAGCACGGGCTCTAGGAGCACGGGCTTCAGTAGTTGTGGCACACGGGCTCAGTAGTTGTAGCTTGTGGACTCAGTAGTTGTGGCACATGGGCTTAGTTGCTCCGCGGCTTGTGGGACCTTCCCGGACCAGGGATTGAACCCGTGTCCCCTGCATTGGCAGGCAGATTCTTACCACTGCGCCACCAGGGAAGTCCCTATCCATCAGTTTTTATTACAACATATAAAGTACCGATGCAATAGCAACTATTATTATTCTCATTTTCCAGATGAGGAAACCATTAAGTAATTGGCCTAAGTTCACACAGGCTGTAAAGTAAATAATTATAATATTAACTATTAGATATAGATTAAATTTAAAATGTTGGGAAAGGCTTGAAAACTCTGACCCTAAAAAGGTAAACTGTGAGAAAGAGCCCAAGGTCCTAGTAGCACATATTTGGGGGATTAGGATTTAAATTAGATTACAGTGTAATGAAATTTGATGACTATTTTGTATCCTAAATTTAAATTTACTTATTATTCTCCATCAAAGAAGCAGCATAATGTGGTCACATTAGATGCCAAGGTACAATCTAGGCTCTGTCAACATAAGATGTGTGACCTTGGGTTCTCACTTCTGTGGGAGAGACAATAACCCACCTATGCCATAGGGCTGCTGTAGAGGCAGAATGAGACAACCATATAAAGCACGCCGTGCTCTCATATAATTTCTATAACTGTGAACAATGATTGGAGGAAGAGTAAGAACAATTCTTTAGCTCACTAAAATATCCAGATATTCAAGAAGCAGGGTGGTCTCTGAAACAAAGACTTTCTCCCCAGCATTATTCGTGAATTTCAGAGTAGTTCCGTCTTACTGGGTAAAAAAAATAATAATATAAGTTGGATATCATATAGTATATGAATGCTTTATTCTAAGAATTATTTAGAGAGTAACCTAACCAACCAGCAGAACTGGGAGGTGATTAAGATAGAAGCTTTTAAATAAAATGAACAGTAAGACAGATAATTACCTTTAAAATACATTGTTAAGTGAAAAAAGGCAAGATATAGACTAGTGTGAGGTATATGCTGCTACTATCTGGGTAAAAAGGGGAATGAATATATATTTGCTTGAATATGTGCAAAATACCCCTGCAGGGAGATGCAAATATTGGTTCTATTGATTTTCTCCGGAAAGGAGAACTGACTGGCTATTTTTTTTTTATTTCATTCATTCATTTATTTATTTATTTATTTATTTATTTATTTATTTATTTATGGCTGCTGGGTCTTCTTTTCTGTGCGTGGGCTTTCTCTAGTTGCGGCGAGCGGGGGCTACTCTTCATCGCGGTGCGCGGGCTTCTCACTGTCGCGGCCTCTCTTGTTGCGAAGCACAAGCTCCAGACGCGCAGGCTCCGTAGTTGTGGCTCACGGGCCTAGTTGCTCCGCGGCACGTGGGATCTTCCCGGACCGGGGCACGAACCCGTGTCCCCTGCATTGGCAGGCGGATTCTCAACCACTGCGCCATCAGGGAAGCCCCTGACTGGCTATTGAATAGCAAGGGGAGAGAGGCTGGTCACTGTATGTCTTTTTATAACTTTTGAATTTTGAGCCATAGGAATATATTATCTATTGAAAAACTAATGTAAAATAAAGAAAAAAATTTAAACATTAAGGAAGTAGAAGAAAACTAACATTACTGGGTGCCAATTATGTGCCAGATAAGAAAGGTGGAATTTTTAAAAAATTATGGTAAAACAGACATAAAATTCTCCATTTAACCCTTTTTTTTTTTTTTTTTTTTTTTTTGCGGTACGCGGGCCTCTCGCTGCTGTGGCCTCTCCCGTTGCCGAGCACAGGCTCCGCACGCGCAGGCTCAGCGGCCATGGCTCACGGGCCCAGCCGCTCCGGCATCTTCCCGGACCGGGGCACGAACCCGCGTCCGGTGCATCGGCAGGCGGACTCTCAACCACTGCGCCACCAGGGAAGCCCCCATTCAACCCTTTTTAAGTGTACAGTTCCTGTGGCATTAAGTACGTTCCCATTACTGTGCTACCATCAACACTACCCAGCCCCAGAATTATTTCATCCTCCCAAACTGAAAGCCTTACAGGAAGCTGGATTTTGTAAACTCCCTCCTTCAAATAATCCTACGTGGGCTCGATGAGAAGACAGTCTCAGGAAGATGAAATAATTTGCCTGGGACGACACAGAAGACCGGCCTCTGCTCTTCCCTACCCCTTGAAATCCTCTGGGCGGTGGGAGGGAATTAACTCCTGGGATTGGGGTTGGGGTGAGGGTGGGTGGAGGCTGACTTCAGGCCCGGGGCCTCCTGCTGGGTCATCTGGTCCAAAGCACCCGTGCTACAAGTTCTTTTAGGAAACTTGACAAGTCGTGCCATGGTAACCCGTTGGTTATAAAAAAGCATTTGACTCATTGCTACCAGAGAAAGTTGAATTGTCCATTCAAAGTGGACTCTGCAGAATGGATGGTGAACATCCATCATCGTTGTGAAAACGTCCCCCACGCCCGGTGCCTAGACGTGCCTTAGAGTTGGTTCAGTGTGGATAGATTTATGGGCCACCACGTCAGGAAGTTATTATTCAAAGGGCACCTGCGGAACGGTACAGCACAACAAAAATGGGGGGAAAGAATGACTCTTCTCCATGGATGGGAGGAAATTTCTAGCAGGGTAAGCCAAGCTGAACCCATCTAACAACCAAGAATCAGTTTGATCTTATCGTTGGGCAATAGAAAACAGAGAACTGAACTGAGAAGCCTGCCGAAGGATCTACCTTTTTAATGAAATGCATAATGAAATAGCCCACAGTTACGCTGACCCTGGTGCACATTCTTTCCTCATGATGCTGTGATGGGAGTTATTGCTTTCCACACTCTCCTTCCCTTTGATCTCACTGGCCATCACTCCCATGTCTGTGAGAAGTGGTTCGCATTTTTGTTCTCGTGTGGTTACTCAATAGCGTTGAACACACTGTAACACCATCCAGTCATCCACGTTGTTCTTGGGTGCCCACTCCTTTTTTGAGAATCAAAATGTGCATTAGGAATTGAGGACACTTTATGTTTGATTGTGTTCATGTTTGTTTAATTCTACCCCCCTTGTCTCACCACATTCAATTTCGAGAACAAAAATAAAAGCTGCTAATCAACTATACTTCAATTTTAAAAGATTGGAATTTTGGGGGGGAAAAAAAGATGCTGATAATGTCTATAGACAAAACACCTTCGTAATTTTTTAAAATCACATTTCACAACGTACAGGAGTCCAGAGCCAGTAATTTGAAAGTCTGGTCCTACATCATCCAAAATGGCAAGATAGTGAATCTTCTGGAAAAAAAAAAGGGGGGGGGTACATTTCTTCATTTGGGGTTCCTATTTCTTTTTTTTTTTTTAACAAATTTATTTATTTTTTTGGCTGAGGCACTCAGCTTGTGGGACCTCAGTTCCCCAAACAGGGATTGAACCCAGGCCGTGACAGTGAAAGCGCAGAGTTCTAACCCCTAGACCACCAGGGAACTCCCTGGGCTTCTATTTCGGAGGACAGAAAGGGAGGCTGTTACCTGTATCCCAATGGACAGGCATCGATTCTTCTTGAAGTGGTCCTTCTTCCTGTCCTCTGCAGTGATGGTGGCCATGGCGGTGGTGGTGGTGGTGATGGTGGCAGCATTGTTGCCCATGTGTTGACTTGCTGGGCCGTGGATCTGGGCATTGGCGGCTTCGATGGCGGCTGTCAGAGCCTTCATACTGTCCAGGCTCTCCGTGGAGTTGCTCAGTCCAGACTGGCTGATAATATCCCCTCGCTGGCCCTGTCCATCCATGTAGGCGTCCTGGGCCGACTCTGTGCTACTCTGGGCTGTGATAGAAATGAAAGGTTTCGTGGTAGTTCTGGGTGGGACTGGAGGTGGTGTCTTCTTATATGTTGTAATGCAAGATGACACTGGAAGACAGCGAAAACAAAGACACTGATTTCTGCATGGGTTTTAATTGTCAATATTGTAACTGACATCCATTGGAAATTAGGGCCCACGAAACACACCAAGACATTGAACGTGAAGACAGGTCTGTTGATAGACTAAGTGAGATCCCTCCTTAGGGGGCATATTTGGGCCTCCTCTAAGGTGACACCCCCATACGACTGAGGGGGAAAGAGACTGAAAAGCACTGATCTCTGAGATGGAAGTTTCTGAAATGGAGATTAATATGAACTGACATAAAACAGACAGGACTAGCCATCTGTAGAAATCTTCCCGGGCAACAGGGCACCCTGAGAGATAATGTATAACACGGAAAAGACCTGGGAAATCTTTGCCTTCTCAGGGAAATATTAACCACAGCTAATGCTGAACAAAGTAACTCATTGGAGAAGATTCTGGGGGTCAATAAAGAACATTGAAAAAAAGAAGAAAGCAAAGAGGTTGTGAGCCTGTGTGTTCTAATCCTAAGAACAGGGCAAAGTGCCTGTGGGGGAGGGGGAGAGGAGGGGGAGGGAGCAGGGCGCCGGTGGGGGGCTGAGCTCAACCCACTGTCTTAACTTCTTACACCTTGCTTTTATCTTCATTCCGTTTCTCCTCCCTCCTTTTCTTTTTCTTTCTTTCTCTTCCTTCCTTCCTCCCTCCCTCCCTCTTTCCTTCCTTCCTTCCTTTTTCTGGGTATGTGCTCACTCTATAAACTTTAGTTCTGAATTGTGTTGCTGTTTCCGAGCAGATCTGTCCTCTGAGAGGGAGGAAACCACACACACGTCTCCTACTGTAAAATAAATGTACCCGCTAGTTGGGAGATCAGCCTGCGTGTGGCCTGTAGGAACCCACTCCCCAAAGTGCTGTCCTTCAGGGCGACGTGATCAGCCCAAGGTTCTGCACAGTGAGGCGCCCCTTTTGGAGGTTCCCACTGGAGCAGCCTGCAGCCCCTGTCTGCAAACATCTGAGGGTAAACCCAGGGTCTTGAAGAAGCTGTACACACTGCTTCTCAGCATTCCATATTTGTGGAGCACGATGCAGTAAAACACAGATTGAAGAGAATGAAATTTCCACGTGGGAACCGCCCCCTGGTAAAGAATGATTCCTTAACCAGCTTTCTAAAGACTTTTGTTGAGTCCCCTTAAAAAATGGTTCAAACTACTGTGTTTCCATCACTTTCTCCCCCACCTCATTCCCAGCCCCAGCCTCAGCCTTTCCTTTTGGGACTGTTGTTAACACCAGATCGAAAAGTCCTGACCACACAATGCTAGCTAGTTACCCATGGTTCTAGTTGTCACTCAGGCCATCTCGCTGAATGAAATACTCACTTCGATATTCAGGGTGTTTCCTGAGGTCGCTCAAAAAAATCATCCTATAATGAACAATGAACAGAAGGATCGCATTTCTCTGCCCTGCTGTTCCACTGCCCTGTGATTTGGTGTAATTTCCTTAACCATAAAAGATGGGGACAGAAATGTTTGGCTACTTCCCAGGGCTTGCCCAAGAGTTGAAGGAAAAGAAACGCACAGATGTCACATTACAGTATCACATGTGCTCTGGAGGTGAGGGTAGCCTGAATAATAGAAATGCAGCCTCCTCTCCGTTACCTGGGACTGGCAGAGTCTCCCCCAGGAAAACCTTCCATCTCAGCTGTGCGTGAATCACACATCTTTAAATAGGAACAGAGCTCAGCGGTACACACTCCAAACTCCGCAGCTTTTAGCTAACGAGCCTGGGACCAGCAGAGGGAAGCTCACAGCGCTGGAGCAGGACCAGCCCGGGCTCAGGTTATCCCACCAGCCACAGGGAAGCCAGGGGATGCAGACACGTGCACCGTTGATGTTTCCCCTCACTTGATTGAGTTTCATGCACTGTAACCACTGAGGGGCTACTTTCCGCTTCCCAGGAAATTTGAAGGGGGTAATGCTCAGTGTCAGTTACTCAGCTGCACACCCGAGTGGGTGGGCCGGGGAGGGACCATCATTAGGATAGAATCAATCTATCTATTCGAATCTAAGAAACTAGATCATTTTATGACTTCTCCTACAATGTGAACTCATTACAGTAAGTCCCCTACATTGCGAACTTTCGAAGATGTGACCGTGCCAGCTGTTGTGCTGTACTACTGTACTTTTCAAGGTACTGTACTGTAAGAATAAAAATGTTTTCTTTATTTTTTGTGCTTGTTTTTTTTAGTGTATTATTTGTGTGAAAAGTATTATAACCCTATTACAGTACAGTACTACATAGCCGATTGTGTTAGTTGGGTACCTAGGCTAACTTTGTTGGACTTACGAACAATTGGACTTATGAATGCACTCTCGGAACAGAACTCGTTCCTGTGTAGGGGACTTACTGTATTTTGTCCGAAATGGGTTCTCAGGACATTCAGCCCACCTATATTCCAAAGAAATTAAGTGCCACTTTCCAACATCAAATGTCTGATTCTTTGGATTGTTCACTGCTCATTGTGAGCTATCCCCAGTTTCCTTCTTGGGTGTGGATAATCAAAACCAGACAACGCGGCCAAATACAGTATCATATCATTTGCTGTGATTTACAGCACGATGTGGTACCTATGATTGGGGGGTGGGGGTGTCACATTATTTCCAGTGTGATGTCGGGACTGGCTACGCACCCCCTGGGGCCAAATGCAATTTGGCGCCATCTGGTGGCTGTTATCATTTCCTCTTCGATATCAATAGGGATAATTCTGGGGACTTGGATCGCCGGGGACTTTCAGGACGGCAGCAGCAATGCTAGGCATCCACTAGGGTTAGACTGGACAGGGAGGACCCTGGGGACATGGCTTCCTCAACAGGCTGGCCCAGCCCCAATGCCCAAAGGAGGTAAGAATTTGAGATTGGCTCACTCTGAATTAGGGGACCATCCGCCATGGGGTTACATCCCAGGGGCTTTACTATGAGATTTTACTGGTGTTTAGAGCTTGGCACAATTCTGCCAGGGCCATCGGAGTCAAAGAAGCACCACCTGTCAGTCATCAAATAGGAATTTTGAAGGAATTCAAATCTTTAAGATTACACTTTGAGGGCGAAGAAAGGAGACCCAACACACAACTCACACTTCTCGCAATTCCCTTCCCCCTCATGCCCCAGTTCTTGTGCATCTGAGGCTCCTCCAAACACTCAGACAACTAAATCCCCCAATTTTTCCCAGCATCACGCTTTCTTAGTTTCGCAGGCTAAGCCCTAAACACTTCTCTTCTCTCTTTGTTGTTGTTGTTTTGTTTTTAAAATTCTACTCTCGTGATTCAGCACCACGAATGATTTAGAATGCACTGAGGTCTGGGCTTCCCTGGTGGCGCAGTGGTTGAGAGTCCGCCTGCCGATGCAGGGAACACGGGTTCGTGCCCCGGTCCGGGCAGATCCCACATGCCGCGGAGCGGCTGGGCCCGTGAGCCATGGCCGCTGAGCCTGCGCGTCCGGAGGCTGTGCTCCGCAACGGGAGAGGCCACAACGGTGAGTGGCCCGCGTACCGCAAAAAAAAAAAAAAAAAAAAAAAAAATAGAATGCACTGAGGTCTGAGCACCAGGAAGCATGTGGTAGAGTGGGGCCCAAGGACGGTGAAACACAAGTTAATAAATCTTGTCTGGTCAAGACAGAAACAAAAATGAGGGGCTTACATGCAGTAAGGGAAACACTTCGCTTGTTTAAGAGGAACATTCTCAAAAACACTGATTAAAAAATGCAAGTGCTCCTTTTACTCAAGTGGAACTTGAAAAAGAAATGATGCTGTTGGTTTAATCATTATTACCGCTTTCCTTTGTCGGATAGGTTTATTTGTTCATATCAGATACATTGAGTTTTTCCTCCTTTGGGTTCTGGTGATGTGCTATCCCAGCGCGAAGTTGGCTGTAAAGTCTCCTATCCGTTTACAAGAAGAGTCAGCAGGAGCAGGTTTCCAGATCTCACTGTCATTACTTTCATTCACATAATAGTGCAATGCAGCAAGAGACCAGAGATCGGTTTTTACATTTGAATTAAGAAAAAAAAATTTTTTTAAAGAAGAACTTACGAAGAAAAACAAATGAGAACAAATTCCTACCCTATTTCAGTTTGTAGCTGACTCTTCAATATTTTCTACATTTGCATAGAAAGATAATGCTGTTGTTAGTCTCAGAAAGACCAGAGCCAGGGATTATTTTTGTCTGGAGTGGTGAAGGATTTCTGGAAAACTACCTGGACTCTCCTTTCATTCCAGTTATCCTATGTATGTCAGCTGGACACAAAACAGATGTAGGAGCAAACCTACTTTTTATTTCTTCTTATTAATATGGACTTACTGGTTGAGCGAATGGGTCACACACTCTAAAGCTATGTTGAGGAATTATTTAGCAGTTCCTGGTTGCTGAATGCTAGAAACACTTTCAGATACGAGAACAAGCCCATAAGGAACTACAAATAAAAACACAAAAGATCAACAGAAGAATTCCAAAATATACAAGTACAGGGCTGACTTTGTAGGTGTAAACAAGCTGTCCTACGTTGTTCTTAACCACAAAGCAGGCTGTGACTTGATCTGCTTTTACTAGTAAGAGCAACTTTGGATTTGCAGTGAGTCGTATCAGATGGTCTGCTCTTGCTGAGTCCAGACCACCAGAGAGAGAAGGGCTGCCTGGAACGGTCTAGTTTCGGTCTAGTTTCTATCGAGGACAAAGGTCTCCCGATTTGAGTGATTTGGTCCAGCTGAACAGGAGGTTAACAAGCCCTCAAAAGGAAGTGCTTTATTGGAAAAGAGATTTAAAAAGTGGAATGGGGCTAACAGTGGGGTGCTGGAACTGGCTCTTATCAGCTGGCCAGATTCAACTGTGCAAATCCCTCCCCAAGTCTGCGTTCAGTGACATTTCCTTGCTAGCTTGAAACTGACCTTGGTTTGAGTGTTTACACCACAGGAATTGGCAGGTGCTGTGACTCAGTAGGTATCCCCCCCAGAGAGCTGGTTGTTACGCATTTCCAGCACACCTACCACACAGACCCCGTGCTATACAAAGTGTAACCCACAGACAGGTTTGGATTCACAAAGTATCTGATGACTGCACCGTGAGATAGGTCATGAAAACACCCAGAGGGAGCGTTTAGAAACTTTATAGCAATTCTACAGAGATTCTGTCGTTGAATCCATTAGAAAGATGACGACTTGTCTTTTGCATGTTTTTGTTTTTTTAATTTCTTTCTTCTAGTAATTCATTTTTATGGCATTTTACCAAAATGTTGACCTGCAACAGATTTGACATCCAGTAAGAAAACAAACTGTCCATCACCAGAGATAGTTTGAGAAGCACTGATTTTGGAACGTTCGCAAATCCAGGGGACAGGGCAGTGGTATCGCACGTGAGATTGAGAGACTAGAGAGGTAACTTGAAACTACAGCCTACTTTAGAAAGCAAAACGATATGGAGAGGCCAAAGGAAAGAAATGTGGGAGGACCTAAACTTGGGACATAAAGGGAGGACTGCACAAATCCAGGACGGGAAGAGTAGACTTGTGGTTTTAACGTCAGGTAAGTTGTCTATTTCTATGAAGGTGCGTCTGCATAGATGTGTGATATCTAGAATGAGGGAAGGATTGCCTTGCCGCCTTCCTGCCCTCCCTTTAAGGGGAAATCACAGGGTTCTCTGAGGACCATGTCTTATAAGGAATGGTTTAGAAGAGAGGGTGTTTCGTTTGCAAGAGAAGGTAGTCGGAGGGGTTTCCCATTATTTCGAAGGCTATTGTGTAAAGGATGGCATGGACTCAGGCCGTATGAGGCCCGCAGGGAAACCACAAAAGGAAAAGCTCAGAGAGGCATAAAGAATACTTTTCTAGGAGTCGATCGTCCAAGGATGGAATATGGGGCCCTCGCTGGGGAGTGAGCTCTCTGTCTGACAAGGATGCTAAGAGAGGAGGCCAGAGAGAGTTACCAGCAGGCTGTTGGTAGCAGTGATGGATGTCCTGGCATCCTGGGAGCACATATTGGCACCGACGAAGACAAAACTCTTAATCGAGAAGTTTGCTGCTGCCACTTCCGGGCAAGCAGGCCCAGAAGTGCTGAATTTACAATAAACGGTGGAGATCATCCTTCCCGGGGTGACATGCTCCCCAGTCTGGACTGCCCCGTCAAACGCCAGACAGATCTGTGATCTAGCTGGAGTCCTTCACATGATAAAAGCACAAACCCAGGTGAAGACAAAGCTGATGAGATGGAGAATGAGTCCAGACGCTTCACCTGCCCTTAGATCAACTCAATCACCGGAGAGTCCATCTTTCCTCCGTAACACACGCTGTGCTAAGAATTTAATAGACAGGACTTCCCTGGTGCCCCAGTGGTTAAGAATCCGCCTGCAAAATCAGGGGACACGGGTTCGATCCCTGGTCCGGGAAGACCCCACATGCCGCGGAGCAACTAAGCCTGTGTGCCACAACTACTGAGCCTGTGCTCTAGAGCCCGCGAACCACAACTACTAAGCCCGCTGCGACAACTACTGAAGCCCTCGCACCTACAGCCCATGCTCTGCAACAAGAGAAGCCACCGCAACGAGAAGCCCATGCACCGCAACGAAGAGTGGCCCCTGCTGGCCGCAACTAGAGAAAGCCCGAGAGCAGCAGAGAAGACCCAACGCAGCCAAAAATAAATTAATTTAAAAAATAATTTAATAGACATGGTCTCACGACCCAGATAGATCTCACTAAACCCATTTGTTTGATGGTAAGACTGAGGCTCAGGGTAGGTAACTGACTTCTCTAAGTCACGCTGCTCCTAGATGTTCACACGGCTTCCAATCCCACCTCTTCTGTTCAGTCAAAACGCCTGTATTCATCCGCATAGTAAGCCTTCCCTGAAACACCGCGTCCAGTAGAAGATAATGCTCTCCACGAGGAATTCCAGGAAACTGCTCCTAGCTCAGTCCTCTGGGAGTCCTTTGACCCAGAGGACTGAGCTAGGAGCGCAAAGGTCTGGAGGATGAATGCATTTGGAGTGGTCAGCAAGGGGTGCCCAGCTGCAACTTGAAAAATTTTGCAAAAGGAGAGAAACTCCACGAAACAAAATACACATGGAAAAATCGCTCCCTTTTTTCAAAATATTTACAGCTTAACATTTACAGGCCACCCAAGTGTGGTGGTCAGCGGTCCGCAGCCTGCTGGCCCCATGGTGAGGCGTCGGTGATCAGAGCGCTGCGGGGACTGGGCGCAGGGCTCCTGGGGAGGGGGCGGGGCAGGGCTTCTGCTGGCCTCTGTCCTGGTTAGTTTTGGCTCCAGGTACGTGGCTATGGGACTGATTACCACCAGAGCCATCCGCCACGGAAACCACAGAAACGAGCTAACCTTTCCTCCCTCGAAGTTGAGAAAAGCAGGCTTGTGTACGGGTAGAGGGGGGCGGAGAGGGATGTGGACAGAGAGGGAGGGGTGGTGTAAGAACTCTTGTAGTCATAAGGCTCGCCAGTTGGTAGTTACTAGTATTCCAGACGCTTCCTAATGCCAGACAAATGCCCGGAGCCCAGGCTTGTCTGGCTCAGAGATCTATTCAGCCGATAGCAGCCCGGCCCTGGTGGGGAGAGCAGATCTTTCAGGGAGCAGCCTCCATGGCTAATCAAACACAACATTGTTCTCAGAAGGAAGAATGGAAAGGTTTGTTTCAGGAGCATAGCTTTTTTTTTTTTTTTTTCCTTTTGAGGCACCCGAGTTATTTTAACAAGTTGCTACAAAACTTGGGCTTCCTGAGGCGAGGCTGTCCTGCACAGTGCATGTTCTGTCCCAAACTCCAGGGAGGGAGGGACCCGAAAATTAGTCATTAAAAAAAAAAAAGCCCCAGGCACTTCATGCCTGGAAATGATGTAAGACGCAGCCACTCCTCTGTTAGAACTACAACCAAACAATGCTCGGCGATCGCGGCAGCTGCTCTCCAAATGTCAGCGCCAAGCCCGGCCAAAGGGCTGGAAGGCCACCGAGCCCAGGACTTTGTGCGCTACCTTTGTCGCCCACATTTTCCCCAAGCACTCTCAGGACCCTGGCAACAGGTAACGTGGCAACCTTTGCCTTCTAAAACGGCAAGCGGCAGGATTTCAGAGAACAAAAGGATTTTTTGAAAGCCAGCTGCAGCTCCCTCGCCACCCCCTCCCCCGCCCTCTCCCCCCGCCCTCCCCCTTCGCCACTCCAAGTCTGAGAAAACAAAAGTATTGCTGCGGCAGCCCGGCTCTCGAGCGCCCCCTGGTGACCAAGCTCGGAACATCACCGATGTACCTTTCAAGGTACAACTTCAGTCCGAGGCTCCCAGGTAAGTCACGCTGGGACGCGGGACGTCTGGGCTGCGTTTGCCCAAAAAACGCAGAGTGGAAGTCAAGAGTCAGAAGTCTTGCTTTTTAATTTATCACCTCAACAAAAATTTTACCCGTGCTGCAGGGTAAGATCTCTGGGTTGAGGTTGCTGACCTTTTTTTTTTCCCAAAGCATCCGCTAGGGCAACAGTTTTTGTTTCCTTGGCAAGCTGAAAAGCAAAAACTGCTGTGGCCATTTGGTTAGGTGGATGGCAGTGAGGATGAATAGGCAGGAAACTGAGGATTCCTGGTGGGTGGGACTTGCATTTTCCGTTTTTATCTGAATTTGTCGGTTGTTTGCAGGAAGCTTGCAGGTAGAAGCATTTCTAATTCCCATCGCTTGTTTCCAGTTAGTTGATTTTCAAGGATGACTGAGGATTTCCAAACTGCAGGCCCAGCTTCCCAGAGAGCGTGCTTTGCAGCCCCACCCTAGCTCTTTTATCTCTGTCTGGGGCAAACACCCACGAAAATGCCAAGGGCAGTAGTTTTAACCAGTCTTCTTCCTCTCAGGGCTTCTCCCGCCCTCCGTGGTCTCTGATTTGGAGGAAGGACTGCAGTTGTGAGCTGCTGGTAGCTTCTGCCAGGCGTGAGGGCATCCCTCTTTGTTCCTCTCTGGAAACGTTAACCAGAAACTAAGAAAAGGGTTTAGATCAAAGTAACCGTTCTCTTCAAAAAGTTCCATTAATTAACTAAATTAAAGGAAGTTAAGTGCTGTTTGGAGGAAAGTCATTTTAGAAGGCCCAGGTCCAGGGACGGAGGTCTAAAGCCTCTATGAGACCCTTTAATGAAGCTTGGCAACCAGTTAATATGAGAATTTGAGGGTTACCCTGTGTAAAACCAGTTGTTGCCTAAAATCAGTCATTTCAAAGGAACATCTTGAAAGTAGACAGACGTGCGGCTGGTTGTTGCCTTGATCATTTCATAGTAAAGATTAAAAACTGAGGACTCTGAGTAAGAATCATTTGACCGGTAGCTCAGGTGAGTCATAACCTTCATAGAACTAGGCACAAAGGTTCACAGCAGGATGTTGAGAACGCCTGGCTTACTAATTTGCGAGGCGGGCCGTTGCTTCCAGCAGGGAATGCCTTCATGATTTCATGGCTCATTTTCCCAGCCTCTCCAACAGATGCTACTGAGTCATCCAAGCACACAAGTGACTGCCCTGGCAGTGTCATCTGTTAGGATTAAATTTCCATTTGTTCCATGACTTTATGAAGCAATTTCTAACGATTGAATCAGATATACCACTTCCTCTAGGATCTAGGGATTTTTTTTTTCTTTTTTAATGTTTGTAACATTATGTGAATTTTTCAGAATTTGTCCCAGCCAAGTCAGCAGGTCTTCCTGGGTTGAATGGACTGTTTACAGGAGGGGAAGATTCAGGACCCAAGGTCAGGGTTACAGAATGAAATAAGGTTTCCTGTTTGGGCAGCTGGTCCCACCTCCTCAGGTTCGGGCAGACTGGGTCTTGTTGGAAGATAACAGGCCTGGGATACCTGGGGTAGGGATAGTGCCAGGAGTGGGGAAGGACATTTTGCTTTTAAGCTTCTCATCAGCTAGCTTTCATTTCTTGTTAGATGTCATTTCTTAGCAATACTTGCTTCTATTCCCTGTTAGGTGAAATTTTTTATTTTTTCCGGACCAAACTGAGAGAAAGGAATTAGTTAAGGATATAAGAATCACAAGGTCAGGCATTGTTGTCCGTTGTATTCATGACAACCACAGTACTTAGACCGTGCGTGGCACGTAGTCGTATGGTGGTAAATACTTGTTACGTGAACAGGGACGAGAAGGGATTTCCTGGAGAAGCAGAAAAAGGGACTAATAATTAGGAAAGGAAAGTCACCAGGGTAGAAAGAAAATGAATACTCAGCAAAGCCGGACTCTGTGACCTTGGATGTTGCAACATAATCTCCCATCACTGATGCCCACCTCTGTTTGGCCTTGGTCAATTGCTGGCCGAATGCAGCAGTGATTGGCCAGCTTCTGACGTGGAGCTAGAATGTGAAAGGCCCACCTCCTATCAGCTGGAAGCAGTTAGTCCTTTGGATTATCCACCTAACTTCCTCCACCCTCTCTGCTGGGCTTTATCCATGTGGGGCTGTGATGCTCACTGCCCTTTCCCCAGAGCAGCTGCCTTTCCTCCTCCGTTCCTTCCGCTCCTTATTATTCTTTGACTTCTTATTCCTGGTCTCATTTCATGACACCTGTACCATGGACCTGGAAAGCAAGGGAAACCTGGAATGCAATCACACAGCCCAGCAGGACTCTCTGCCGTGGGGCCGTGTCTGGGACACACAGCGGATCTCAGGGGGTACAGAGCTCTGAGGCCAGGTGGAGTGGCTGACTGGCTCCAGGTGGGAGCAGGGTCTCGGGCACACACTGCCCACTGGTCTCCCTTGAAACGGTGAGCTGGCCATGCAGAGCGAGGGTGCTGTGTCCAAACCCAGTGAGGTCATGTCTCATGGTGGTCCGTCGGGCTGAGTCCTCACTGAAACCTCTGGCTGGATCGATCAGGAGCCTCTGCTCTCTGGCCAACACCCTGGGCTTCGGAGAGAAGGCAGACCTTGTGTCAGAGCAGCCGACACTGCGGCCCTGTGGACAGAGGGCTTGGCGGGCTGGCTCCACCTGGAGCAGAAGCTTTTGCATCAGACAAACTGGGGGAAACAGGATATATGAGGAAGCAAAGAAGAAAGAAAATGTATCCAGCATGCCTTGCTGTCAGTTGGAGGGTGATGAGAAATAATTACCTGTATCTGGAGAGCAAGGCATGTAGGGGGCCCTGATCTGTGCAGTGAGACAGTTAATTATTCGTCCGACTCCTTTCCGCTTTCCTCCCTGAAACCCCCCTCCTCAAAGGAAAAACAGGACAGACTTTTTGAGTTAAGCTGTGGAATACCGTCTACCAGCCCGCTGGGCCCAGAAAGTTCACCAGCCCCTTACTGACTCTCAGATGACAGGATCAGTGCTTCAAAACGACACCTCATTATCCAACTGTGTCACTGACAGATGAGGACACAGGTCCAGAGAAGAACTTGGCCGGGGCCCCCCAGTCTTCTTCAGTCTGCACCACACAGCAAACACCACCAGCCTTTACAGTGGGTTCGTAAAGGCCACTTCAGACTGCATTCACAATTCCACTGTACAGTTGGGTTTTGGTTATTTGCCAGAATTAAATAAAAATATCAAGGAACCCTGCTACACTGTCGGTGGGAATGTAAATTAGTACAACCGCTATGGAGAACAGTATGGAGTTCCCTGAAGAAACTAAAAATAGAATTACCGTATCACCCAGCAATCCCACTCCTGGGCATATATCCAGAGAAAACCATAAAAAAATCAAAAAGACACATGCACCCCAATGTTCATTGCAACACTATTTACAATAGCCAAGATATGAGGCAACCTAAGTGTCCATCAACAGAGGAATGGATAAAGAAGATGTGGTATGTATATGCTATGGAATACTACTCAGCCATTAAAAAGAACGAAATAATGCCATTTGCAGCAACATGGATGGACCTGGAGATTGTCATACTGAGTGAAGTAAGCCAGAGAAAGACAAATGCCATGTGATATCACTTATATGTGGAATCTTTTTTTTTTTTTTGGCCATGACACATGGCTGGTGAGATCTTAGTTCCCTGACCAGGGATTGAACCCGGGCCCACAGCGGTGAAAGCACGGAGTTTTAACCTCTGGACCACCAGGGAATTCCCTGTGGAATCTAATTTTTCAAAAGTGACACAAATGAACTTATTTACAAAACAGAAGCAGACTTACGGTTATCGAAAACAAGGTTACCAAAGAGGAAACGTGGTGGGGAGGGATGAATCAGGAGTTTGAGATGAACGTACCCACGCTACTATGTATATAAGATAGATAACCAACAAGGGCCTACTGTATAGCACAGGGAACTCTACTCAATATTCTGTGATAACCTATAGGGAAAAGAATCTGAAAAGAATGAATATATGTATATGTATAACTAAGTCACTTTGCCGTACACCTGAAACTAGCACAACATTGTAAATCAACTGTACTCCAGTAAAATGTTTTTAAAAATCCCAGCAAACTGGTGAGGCCAGCACTAAAATCTACCAGTTTACTCTAGCTACTGCCCACGGCATCCTCATTCACTGTATTTCCTGGAGCCAGGTGCCTGGACCTATGATCCCAGCTCCACAAGTGACTGGAGGCAAGAGAGTTTGGGTTGCCCACCTTCTGCAGAGTGGGGTCCGATTGGAACCTGGGTTCTTCTCATCTAAGCCTCCGTTCTCTTCTTTTAAAGAGCTGCCTTATATTTTCTGTCGTTAAGGTTCTCCTTTGAACCCTCATGAGAGCAATGTCCAGAAGCCTTTTTCTGAATCTCTTGGTCAAACGTGCTTGGAATTCAGAACTTTTTGGACTGTAGAAAGCTGATTTGCATGACACACCCTGGGGGGCCTGGGTACTCTAACCTGTCTGTCTGCAGGAAAAGGTGAAACAGTCACCCTGCAAGTAGTTGCAAGGTCCGGTTTTGGCCTATGGCTTTCAGAGCGCTGAAGGATGGTGGCCACCCACTCCTTCAGGTGCCTGGGTGCATCAGAGCCCCCCGCCAGGGACCTCCTCCTCCAGGGCATCTCTGGTCCTGGACGGAGCTCTGGCCCAGCCTGGCCCAGGAGGAGAATGGGGGATGGGCAGTGACTGGGTGGTGGTGGGCTTGGCCTGGTGGGTGGGCAAGGTTTCTACATCTTTAAGGAAAAGAGGAATCCGATTTCAAATTTGATAATACTTCTGACATTGTCTCTCTTTCCTCGACCGTGTGAGTTCTGGGTGTTCATTGGTTTGTCGCTGTGTTTCACACACCATTGGCAGAAACACCTTTGTTGGTTTTTGTTATAATGGTAACACGGGTACTTGTAGGGGCTTTTAACTGGCCTCTTCCCACAGTGTGGAATGCTGTCTATAAAAATTACAGAATTAGTAGTCTGAAGATAAACGCTTGGAGGTAAACACTTCGTATCTGCCAGGTTGTGTGCTTGTGTGTGTGTGTGTGTGTTTTGAGCCATCCCTTCTGTCATTCTCTCCCCCATTCTCATCCTGTACCCTAAAGCTATGATCTGACTTCACAGCCAAAGAGATAAAAGTAACATTCTTCTCCTTGGCCCACCATACTTTGTACTGACAGGAGGGTGATTCCACGCTAGGTCCGGGCTGGCTGCAGCCCAGGACACGCACCTAAAAGTTGATCCCTAAGGGCATTCCTCATTCATTAAAGCTCTACCCAGGACACAGCTGGAAAATCATTTTCAGATCACAAGTTTTTATCCCACATTTCCAATCCAAGAGAGAACAGACAGACTCCATGTAAAATAGCTTGAATTAAAGAATAAACCGTTGTGTGGCTGGACATGTCCATGAACTGCAGGCAGAAATAGAGCAAGCACTAGAAATTTTTTTTTCTTTTAATCTAGAACAAGCCCCGCACTGCCTCCTGGTGTGGATTACACTTTACTTTTCGAAAGGAACCGTGGATAGTAAAGCGAAATCATTTTGATTCTTTTGGATTTCTACTGTCCTGGGTGAAAGGTTTTATTCATCAATTCTTTGAAAAACCAGCTATACCCACTGCAAACCTACCAAATGAGAGGATGTTAAGCTGTTCAGTGGGTTGTACGTTTGGGGCCTTGTTTGGAATTTCAAGCTCATGTTATGGGACTGGCCCGTGGTTGCAATTTACACCATTTATCAGGAGGATTGCAGAAGTGCTGAGGTGCCAGAATGCGGAAACACTGGAGGAGACCCGCGCTGGTCTTTGGATCAACATTAATTACCAATAAAGAGTTAGGAAATTGATCACAGGGAAGGGAAGCATGTTAATGGCCACCGCTCAAAGGTTCAGCCCCGTTCAGTTACTGATAACCTTGCCTCCTCTCCAGATAAAAGCCAGCCTTGTCACCCCCAGGCACCTGGCTGAGAGGTAATAAAACTGTTGCCTTATCTTCTAAGAGTGGAGTTGGTCCAACCTCAGTCCGAGGTAATTACAGTAAACTGAAATTGCCTGTCATTTACAAAAACGGGAAGGCAGTAAGGCGGGAGATGGTGTTTGTCTCTCTCCTTGGATTTTAAAAAGAAAGCAAGCAAAACAGCCAGAAGTTTTCCAGGGAGTGAGAAAAACAGCCCGGCTTGGCCACCCTCTCCTGGGGGTAACGGATTGCAGGCGGCTCAGGTCCCCGAGACGATCTGAAAGAGAGGCTCCAGCTGATGAAAATGCAAGCAATCTTCTTAGTCTGTCCTTTCTAAATGTAAATGACAGAGTCGGAGCCCTGCTAGGGAGGGCAGGAAGTCTCAGTCTTACGCAGTGACTCATTCAGTGCTGTTAGCTCCAGAAGCTGGATAAAAAGTTTTAGCAAAAGCAGCAACAAATCTACTTTAAATCCTGGCACAGTAAGGAAATTCCTCTCTTTCAGGCCGAATGCCATCCACACAATAGAGCTCCTGTCGACATCTCATTTACAATCTACCCCCAGGACACAGACAGGACCATTTCCATAAACCCGGCTCAGAAACACCTATTGTTCAAAATCTTCAACTAGCCACAGGCTACCACCACTCCCTATTGTTTTGTAAAATAAAAGATTTAGAAGGAGCCAGATTGGGACCTGGAAGCTCTGAAAAGAGGAAGGAAAAAAGTCCCTTTGACCCGATGCTGTTGGAGAACGTGCGTGAAGAATAAAGTTAATGGATTTTCATTTTTACAAGAAGTGCATAAGCAACGCCCGCTCCCTTCCTGAACTCGTGATCGGGGATTCTGAAAGCAGTGCCAACGGGTTTGGTACCTGAAAAGTCAAAGGCTCTACTTACCCTATTCTCTGTCTTACAAAAGCCCTGATGGCAGCCACAGCAAAGCACCAGGTGAGTATTCGATCTGGGTTGTTTCCTTGGGATTTATAGCTTGACTCTTCTTTCTAAGTAGGATTTTGAGGCTCACTGCAGAACCTACCCCCTGCCCGAGGACGAATGGTTTCCTCCTTTTCAACACCACCATTTTGCTCCCTCTTAGTAAAACCTGGCCACTTTCTGGAATTACATAATGTAGCCTTTAGACGCTTTTTCTTCAGATAATCCTCAAATGAAGAGGTACATTTGTGTTGACCAAACAAAATGGGCATTTCTCAAAGACTCAGTGTCTACCCTCCGAGTAGATCTTCAAGTTCACTTTCCCTATCTTAGCAAGTAACTCCTTTTTCTACCCAGAGTTCAAGCCACAACTCTGGGCATCACCTCTCATTCCTTTGGGTCCTTCCCTCCTATCTCTTAAATCCTTCTGGAATCCTTCCACATCCTAGAATCCACCTTTCTGCTTCCCTAGATCCTATTATTTCCTCTCTGGAAGATGACAGCAACTTCCTACCTCAGCGTTCCTCAAGCTACCTGTTGTGACTTCTTAACGGGTCATGAAATCAGTTGAGGTGGGTCATACAGTTTCACCATTAAAAAAAACACAACGGAATAGATTAGAAAACGTCAGAGTGCATCAAACAAAGGAAGAGTAAATTTGGTTTCGGGTCGCTTGTGTCAGTGTGTGTCCCGAGATCTGTGTACATTCTGGGTTAACAGGTAGAATGTATCTTGTCTGTCAGGAGTTTGAGAAATACTTTTCTAATTGGTCTCACGGGCTCTGTCTTGTCCCTGGCTCCAAACTTATACACGCTCAGAGCAGGAGGGGGAGATTATGAACGGAACCGGCTGACAGCTCTGCCCTCGGGATAAAGACGTGGGTCTGGGGCTTTGGAGATTCTAATTACTTAGTTCCTCCTCATCCTTTCAGGTTTCAGAACTCTACGTCCTCCTGACCACTTTTCCTTTTAGCTGTTCAAGCCACCAAGTTCCCTGGCCTTTGCAGAGGGAATTTCCCTATAGGAACGTTCTGTCCTCTTTCTCCTTCAGGTATCAGCTGAGGTGTCGCCTTTTCCAGGAAGGCTTCCGGAAGTCCCTCTAAATGCCTCCTCTTAGTTCTCATGAAAACCCCTGACTTTTTTTTTTTTTTTTTTTTTTTTTGCGGTACGCGGGCCTCTCACTGTTGTGGCCTCTCCCGTTGCGGAGCACAGGCTCCGGACGCGCAGGCTCAGCGGCCATGGCTCACGGGCCCAGACGCTCGCTCCGCAGCATGTGGGATCTTCCCGGACCGGGGCACGAACCCGTGTCCCCTGCATCGGCAGGCGGATTCTTAACCACTGCGCCACCAGGGAAGTCCACTCTAATTTTATTTTTAAAAATTTTACTTATTGATTTGCTCATTGATCTGTTTGGCCTGGCACTTATGCAATGACTTTACAGATGCTAAGCGTCCTTCCTGGCTTGGAAAACTCCTGTTCATGCTTCAAGATTCACTTCATCTGTGTTCTGTGAGCCCCTCCTACATATGTTTCCTATAGAATTCGTCACACTTTGCTCGTTCCTGTTACACTGATGCTCTGGTATGAAAGCACAGGGAAATTAGTGATCAGGTAGATCTTTGTTTCCTGTCATACTTATTTGTTGGATTAAATGACTCTGTATGGCAAATGTATCATACAAGGTCTCACCAAACCAGACTGCCTGTATTTCAAAGAGGTGCTCAGCCGTGGTGGCCCGGTGGTGTCTGGAAAAGGCAGTGCCTTGAAGGCAACCAGACCTGATCAGATCCTGACCTGCCACTTACTGGCTGCAGGACCTCAGATGACTCAGCTCTCATCCCTTTTCCTCATCTGTTGAGTTTGGGTAACAGCCTCGGTGACCTCACAGTGTCATGAGACGGATGATGTAGTTAATATGATGTAAGGGGACGTGGTGTGGCACTTAATATCTCAAACACAGGAAGGAGGCTCTCTTCCTTCCTTCCTGCATTATTTGTTACAACAAAATTCCAATAATACAAAAACCATCTTGAAAACTCCCGAGGCGATTTTACTGGAGGTGGGGAGACCCTATCCTTTCCACATGTTGGGGTTTCTACAGCACGAAGAGCCCTACGCAGAAGTTCCGTGTTGAGAGCACATTTTAAGATGCCTGTCCCTAGTGCTGAATGTTAAAATTTCATCTCATCTCTCTGGCCTCAGCTCATAAATCCTCCTTAGAGAGGCCTTCCTTCACCACCCAGCTTCGAGCAGCCCCACATTCTGCCCTCCCAGCCGTGGAGCCACCTACTGAGAGGAGGAGATGCGGGGAGAAAAGAAAATCGCCTATGAAGGTGTTGCATCTTTCCTAAGTGCAAGCCCTCCCCTCGGGTTGGGAGTTGTGGCTTGCTTGGTCCGTCTTTATCAGCTTTGTGCCATTGTACCCCATCCCACCCTCTGCAGCCCCCATCTCCTTAAATCACACAGATGACTGGCCCCAGCCTCTGCTGTCTTGTATCTTGGAAAATGCAGAAATGGCCATGAACTTCTGCGGTCTTGGGGGATGGTTCCCCGTCAGTGGTTTAAAACTGTCTTCCTGCTTTCTATGTTACCACTCAGTTCAGAAGAGACAAAAACAAACCCAAAACATTTTCAAGTATGTTCTGCTTTGCCCTCATGGTCAACGCTAATAACTTCCAGCTAGAGGGGGCTGGAGGGCAGGATGTGAATGGGACCAGCTCACTCTGTTTCAGTTCAAGTACTTGAGAATTTAAAAGCACAGACCCTCTCCAAGCACTGCTTAAGGCCTGTCAACTAAATCTCCCTAGTTTGCCAAAGTGACTAGGTAGGATACTAGCCCTAAAATGATGCACTTAAATTACTAAAAACCTATTAAGCAAACAGCAATAAGTTTGCTTTCCATGCCTGAGAGGCGGTAATGCATGATGTTTCAGAATATACGTTTTGGAGGCAGACCTAGGGAGGTCTGTTTAATCTGTTTAAACATCAGTTTTTTACTATGTGAAATGGGAATAGTAACCCTTGCAGGGTTGGTGGGAGGATGAAACGAAGTAATATCTGAGAAATGCTCAGACTATTACCTGACACATAGTAAGTGCTCAATAAATAGTACATGGTAACAACATCAACCATTTCATAAGGGGAATCCCTTTGTTTTGTCTTAGCAGCCAGTAAGCCGGGTGTACCCCTGCTCCTGTGCAAAAGGCCTGTGAAACTCTGAAGCTGTACTTGTACACAGATGTGATCCGATGATGCCATCTCATCTCCATGGCAACCAGGTGTCTCAGTTATCTAGTCTGGTGCCAGGTAAGCGGTAGGGGATGAAACAAACTGAATCTCAGGCTAAAACTGTATTGTTCAGTACATCCACCAGCAGTGCTCCTGTTACAGACACACTTAAAATTCTGATTTCACGTGACCTTTACATTCACGGTTTTAGTCATAAAAGTACTTCAGAAACATTGACCATCTCAGACCATACTTTTATTTTTAGTTACTTCCCAGATGTTTACCTGAGATAAAAATAAGCAAAACCACCAAAGCTTTTCTACTAAACATATCTCAATGTCTGTCATTTTAGTCCATTTTTCTATCGCTAACCTAAGGATAGATTAGAAAGTATGTTGTCAAAAGAACTTTTTTGAGCTTAAGAGAATGGTTGGCAGCACGTTATTTTGTAAGTGATATTGGATATAAAATAAACAAAAGCACTCTGGAGAATGGAGTAAAGGAAGCAATATCGGTTGAAAGGGCCCAGTGCCTGGTACCCTGAGGGAGTATGAATTTATGAATGAATGGAACACTTGGAAGAGCCAAAAGTCTTTGGAATTCCAGGTCCATAAATGAGTAGGTCTGTGACCTAGGGCAATGCGCTTAACTACTTTCTGTTCATTTTACAGCAATCTGTAGGATCGGCATCAGCTGTAGTAGTAACAATTTTTACTTTTTTTGCAGCCAGCTGAGTGATTTTTCCAAACCACAGTGCTTCCTGGAGCAACGTAAATTGAGCTGGCCTTTGGCCGAGCTGGGGCTCTGGGGATACCACAAAATGTTTCATAAAATTTGCATAAAGTTGCAAATTTAAGCAAAATAGGAGGGGAAAATGCTGTAAAAATTAATAGGGCCAGAGGAAGTGTTCTCTAATCATCTAGTTATACACTTCCCCTCCCAGCTGCCCCCCCAAACACTCATAATATTTGATATAAAACTAACATGGCGACATATAGCTGCAATAAAAAGGAACTATTCTTCCAACACAGCTCAGGGTGAAGCTAGGTAGATTTTAAAAGGGATTGGAGGGGCTTCCCTGGTGGCGCAGTGGTTGAGAGTCCGCCTGCTGATGCAGGGGACACGGGTTCGTGCCCCGGTCCGGGAGGATCCCACATGCCGCGGAGCAGCTGGGCCCGTGAGCCATGGCCGCTGAGCCTGCGCGTCCGGGAGAGGCCACAGCAGTGAGAGGCCCGCGTACCGCAAAAAAAAAAGTGATTGGAGTCAAACGTAATTTGGAGAGGAGACAGAATATAGTTTGTTTGAATGACGCACAAATCAACAGTTGTTAATTTTGGTGGTTTTTGAGTAAATGAGTAGGAGAATTGGGACTGGCAGGTCTAATGTTACCCCAGTGCCTGTTAGGGGTCTCTATTTTCTTGGATAGAAGCTTTCTTCTAGAGGGAACGAGTTCAGAAGCACTGAATAACTAGGCTTCAGAAGGACCCTGCTTGAATTTGGAGCAGGGAGGACAGCAGGGTCACAAGCAGATAATCTCCGAGAGCTGCTGGAGGATTGGCCTTGGAAACATCCAGGGTAGGAGAGGAAAAAAATCCAAGGGCAATCTTGGCGGGTGGAGGAGGTCGGGGCGGAGATAACAAGTCTGGGCAATAGGAGAGGGAGGTGATGGGTAAGGGGAGGCCAAGAAAACATTTTTCATTGCTTTGTCTGAGGCTGAGGCAGCCCTGAGCAAAACTGTGAAGTAGGTCAAATTTCTTGTGTCTTTCTCTCCCTAGGGCATCGGAGACCTGCCACCACCATGCTGTTCCCCGTCACTCAGTTCCAAATTTATGAGATTGCCTCAGTCCCTTAGGTATTTGTTCTCTGAAAGGTAAAAATGTAGCTAGTCTGATAAAATAATGCATTGGAGGATGGCTGGGGGGCGGGGGACGGGGGATTGCATTTTTAAAAGAATTCTTGCAAACGTTTCCTTCATCCAGAGTAATAAATACGTGTTTAAAAAGAGGGTCTCTGACGAACTTATGGTTACCGGGGGGGAAGGGTGGGGGGAAGGGATAGTTAGGGAGTTTGGGATTGACATGTACACGCTGCTAGATTTAAAATGGATAACCAACAAGGACCTACTGTATAGTATAGCACAGGGAACCCTGCTCAATATTATGTAACAATCTAGATGGGAAAAGAATTTGAAAAAAGAAGAGATACATGTAATATATGTATAACTGAATCACTTTGCTGTACACCCGAAACTATCACAACATTGTTAATCAACTATACTCCAATATAAAATAAAGAGTTTCTTAAAAAAAGAAAAAAGAGGGTCTCTGTAAAGTCTGCCTTAATTCCAAGGAGGGTCTAAAATTGGGAATTTCCGGATGCTAATAGACCTAGAGTGGCAGTAAACAACTTTCCTCATAATTAAGCCTAGAAGGGGAAGAACTAAATTGTATACTTTACGTGTTACAGGTGTGGAATTGTGCCGAGTACTTTTTACATATGATCATCATTCCTTTTTACAGAGTTGGAGACCCAGGTAAAGTTCAGAGCGGCTCGTAACCTGCCCGCAGCCAACGGCATATTCCAAAGGTGGCTAAAACAATATTGTCCATCCAACATGGTCTTCTAGAACAGGGGTCAGGGAAATCTATAAAGAGCTGTACAGTAAATATTTTTGGTTTTGCAGACCATGTAGTCTCTGTCCCAAACAACTCAACTTTGACATTGTGGCAAAGCCAGAGACGATATGTAAAGGCACGGACATGGCTGCCTTGGGGAGGTGAGCCTGATTTGTTCCAAGGGTCATAATTTGCCAAACCTGCTCTAGAACTTTGCCACTTCCCATGGTGAGGTGGAGTCCGATACCCCTCCCCTTGAAGTTGGGGAAGTGTGTGATTTGCTTGTGACTGAGAGAGTACGCAGGAACTGACAGTGCATGACCTCCAGGGCTAAATCAGAAAAGGTGATGCTGTTTCTCCCTTAGTCCCTGGGACATCTGCCTGCTTGGAGCCCTGAGCCACCACAGAAGCGTCCGATTTCCCTGAGGCCACCATGCTGTAAGGAAGCCCAAGTCAGCCTCGTGGAAAGACCCCATGAAGAAGCCTGGAGACTCTTAGGAAGAGGGAGAGGTGTTCAGCAGCCC